>NC_061121.1:133609199-133643451 GCF_002878395.1 Capsicum annuum | reverse complement strand
AAGAAAAAAATAGTGTAAATTAATTTTAATATTGACCGTTGATCAAATGTGATGAACGGTTGAGATTAAAATTACGAAGATGAGTCAAATTGGGATTAGAAATTGAATTAAAAAAAATATTGAATTGGAGATTTTGATTATGTTAATACAACGTATTAATATGATGAATTGTCGGTTAATTGGCTTCATTATTATAACTTCAATAGTGTATTATTACCTCGATCATATGATTTTAACGTATTATTCAAATATTTGGATATATAGATTCAGTTAGCTAGCTTTTAACTATATACATCACATACACGAGTATATTACCTCGTAATACATCGTATTTTATTTCTACTATAATGAATTATCGTTTAATTTAGCTTACATTATTATATTATAATTTCAAAATATATTATTACCTTGATCAATCGATTGTATGACATCAATGTATTTAATATATATAGTTGATTGACTATAAAATTCACAATAAGTACTAGATACATCACATACACATGTAAATTACCTTGTAATACAAATTTTTGTATATATACAGTGATAAATTATCATTTAATTTAGCTTATATTATTATATTATAACCTCAACAGTATATTTTTTTTATCAATCGATCGTATGATATCATTTAAATTTTTTAATATAAAAATTATTTATATAATAGTAAATTAAAAATCAAATATCGAAGGACAGTGTCGTTTTTATAAAGTTAATTTTTATTTAGTTTTAACAAAAGCGATGTTGTCCGTCACTTTTTGAAAAAAAAAATATATTTACAAATTGCGACGAACGACGTCGCTTTTCTAGAATTAATATTTTAAAAAATAACAATCATAGAGACGTTGTCCGTCGCTTTTAATAAAAAAGAATAAAAATAAAAATTAAATTTAAAAAGCGACAGACTATGTTACTTTTCAAAAAAAATAATTTTTTTTTAGTTTTAAAAAAAGCGACGTTGTCCGTCGCTTTTTCTAAAAATAAAGAAAAATTAAAAATAATTACAAATTGCGACGGACAGCGTCGCTTTTCTAGATTTAATATTTTAAAAAATAAAAATTATAGTGACGTTGTCCGTCGCTTTTAATAAAAATAAAAATTAAATTTAAAAAGTGATGGACAACGTCGCTTTTAAAAAAAAATTAATTTTTATTTAATTTTAACAAAAGCGACGTTGTCCGTCACTTTTTGTAAAAATTAAAAATAATTACAAATTACGACAAACAATGTCACTTTTCTAGAATTAATATTTTAAAAAATAAAAATTATAGCGACGTTGTCCATCGCTTTTAATAAAAATAAATAAAAATAAAAATGAAATTTAAAAATCAATGGACTACGTCGCTTTTTAAAAAATAATAATTATTATTATTTAATAAATTACGAAGCTGGCCGTCGCTTTTATAAAAAAATTATAAAATATTTTTTAATTCCTTGGCACAAAAATCCGCAAAAAAAAGAGACAGATAGTAAGACGTTGGCCATCGCTTTTAGTAAAAAATAAATAAAAATTAAAATTAAACTAAAAAAGTGACGGCCAACGTCGCTTTTTAAAGTGACACAATTCGTCGCATTTTTTTGCGTCGCTTTTTGGCAATTTGTTAGTAGTGGAAAAGGGGGTTTTTAGACGCTAATAGACATAACCAGAAACACAATCATGGAATAAATGTTAAAATCCATAAAAAAAAAAATAAAGTAAGGATAGAAAAACCCTAATTGAAGTTTTTTCCACCCCCTGCAAGTTTCCAAGCCTTCCAAGGTGATTCACAAAGTGTACAAGAGTCCTATTTATAGAGAGACAATTTTGGTCGTTGGTAGACTAAGGGTTGCGTCGCGGGCCAATCGTGAGGGAACACTTTTTTGTGTTCCTTTTGAAGATTTTCATGCATTTCACTCGACAATTGGACATTTCCAATGTCCTACACGCGCTAGTGATATTCGAGGTATTCGTTTTACGCCAATTCTTGTCTCGTGCTTCGGTTGATCCATTCTAAGCCTTTTGGTGTTGTTTCCACTTGATTTACAGTTTTTATATCATTCATATATCATAATAATCAACTCCCCAAGCATCCTATGACATTAAACACCACAAATTAGAGCTCAAAAGAACACAACATCCATAACGACGAACTAGAAACTCGAGCTCAGACTAGGCTTGCCCACGTTGATCTTTAACTTATTGTTTTGACTCTTGAATTGATTCAATTGACCCTTGAAAATTATAAAAAAAAATTTCCACTCATAAATACACTATAATAATATTAGGATATAAATACAGCCACTAGAATCCATCGAAAACAACTAGAACAACACCTAGCTTAAGCTAGTCAAACTAGTTTTCTCATCTAGACTCTAAATGATCCTTTTAAACCCCAACTTGTTTGAAAACATATTTAACCATTGTAATTACATACTTTAAAACTTAGATGCTTATTTATATCATAATTAACACATAAATCACTCAAGAATTCCTCAAAACAAGGTGAAATAAGCTAGGAAAGCAACACTAAAGTGCATAAATACACCCAACATTAGTCATCCATCTAATGAAAAGTCCAGGAAGAATTTTGATATAATATATTAGATTTCGCATCCAAACCACGAAATATTAGGTTAGGTTTATGTTTGGACGGACTCACTCTATATTCTGTTTCAGTTGCACCATATTCTTGTTGGCCTTTATTTTTGATACCATATAATCTTTCACCTAAGAAGTGCATGGCGAGTCCATATATATTTCTAAGAATTATTCCTGACCCGCATAATCCAAATATCATGATTTATTTATACTTGTAACCTTTGATTGATGAGTTGAATTAATTATGGGTTGAAGGGGTTGAAATATTTGATGTGTTGCTTAAGCAAAGTTTTAATTTGTGGGTTGTCTTAATGGGGACTATTAATGATTTTCCTGCATACGGAATGTTTTCTGGATGGATGACAGCTATCAAGTTAGTGTTTCATTACTGTATAGAATATACTAAATCATTCAATTTGAAACACGATCGAAAAATTATTGGTTTGATTTTCACCATCAGTTCTTACCGATGGATCATGAGTTTAGGAATATGAAAAATTCATTTAAAAAGATTACAGTTGAATGAAACTGTCCGCCTCCAATCTTGATAGGAGAATAAGTTTGGGAAAGGGTTTGACACTTTCTAAAGGTTAAAAAAGAATACCCATACAGATTTGATGGGTATTGTGTTGCACAAAATTAGACAAAATAGAGAATATTTTGGAAATTTTCATATTGGAAGGATCATCTTCTTTGACATAATCTTGATGTCATGCATGTTGAAAAAAATACTTTGATAATTTATTCAACACAGTAATGGATATCAAGGCAAGACAAAAGACAACGTTAAAGCTAGAATGGGCTTACTAGAATATTGTAGGCGAAAAGAGTTATGGTTGCTGGAGAAACCAAACAAAAAGTTCTTCAAGCCTAAGGCTAGCCATTCATTTACAATAAATAAAAAGCACAAAATATGAATGGGTTGAAGATTTGAAAATGCCTGTTGTCCATGCTTCAAATTTCGGGAAGTGTTTTGATATGGAGCACAAAGAGTTATTTGGTATGAAAAGTCATAATTTTCATGTTTTTATGAAAACGTTACACCCCATAGATTTTAATGGCTTGCCTGAAAGAATCTGAAAACCTATGACTGAAATTAGTTTGTTTTTCAAAGACTTGTATTCTAGCACATTGATAAAAAAGAACCTATTCGGATGGAACAAAATATTCCTACAATTACAAATAAGCTCGAGAAGATTATTTCACCTTGATTTTGGGATATGATGGAACATCTTTTTGTGCTCTTATGAATAAAGCTCGTCTTGAAGGCCTAGTTCAAAATCGACTAATGTATTCATGAGAGGTAATTATTATAAATATTAAAATATTCCTCTTTATTAATTTATTTCTTGAACTATTCTAATATAATATTACATAGTACTATTGACAAGATCAAATGAAGTATCAAGTAACAACATAGAATTGAAGGCTCAATGTGTGAAACCTATCTTGCAAAGGAAATAACCAATTTCTGTTCTTATTACATTGAAAGTGATGTTCCATGTTAACGAAATAGGCCCAATCATCACGATGATGGTGGTGAGGTTGCCAGAGAACCATTGTCAATCTTCAATCAACCAGGCAAAGGTTCAAAAAATTATTCAAGAAAGCATCTTAGTTCAATGGAATTTAAGTTTGCATCAACCCATGTATTGTTGAATTGCCCGCAAGTTAAACCATTTCTTGAGTAAGTTGTTGAATTGCCCACAAGTTAAACCATTTCTTGAGTAAGTTGTTATTATTTTGCATTACATATGCAATTACAAGACAATGTGACTGACTCAATTTCCATTCTTTTTTACAGTTATTTTTTTCAGTTATATGACACTTATAAAATGTTTGAGTATTTCTCAACATGGTTTAAATATTATGTAAGTGTTTCATTTTTTTTTATAATGCAACAATTATCAGAAAGTCCATATTTGATTAATGCTAATTTTCTATTCACGACTATTTATTGATTTATGATACAAAAAATGATCCATTTGATCAATTTTTAAAGGATTTATCTGGGGGCCATTAAGGTCTATTCTTTGGACAAGTATACAGTAAATGGTTTTAAAGTCAATATCAAAGAATGCTCCAAACATAAAAAAACTAATAATAGTAAAGTTTGGGTAAAAGGTAATGAGGGAGATTAGAATGGGGTTGATTATTATTGAGTATTTAAGGAGATTTTAGAGATGGAGTATTCTGGTTGACCAGAAAAAAGAATTGTATTGTTTAGATGAAAGTAGTTTGATCCAACCCCAAATAGAGAAACGATAGAAGTTAAACAGTAATAATATCATCGAAATAAGGTACACAAGGGAGTATAGGGCATACGATCCTTTCATCATTGTGCATAATGCTAAGAAAGTATACTATGCTCCTGATCCTTTGTATCCACATAAATTTGATTGGTGGGCAGCATCAAAATCAAGCATGTGGATTGGGTGGAATTTGAAAATATGTTAAATGTTGCATAATAGGCCGATGACATATCATGTGTTCACCAAATAGTTGATGCTGACTTAGAAGATAATTTAGAGCATCCTTAACACATATTAGAAAAGGTTTATATTGAAGAAGTAGAATTAACAGCAAATCAAGATGTGGATGAATTAAATAATAAAATAACCGAAGAGAAAGAATGATTAGAAGAGAAAAGAGGGCCAGGAGATAAAAGAGGGTTAGATGAGGAGGATGACGACGAGAAGGAATAATAATTAGAAATAACACATGACTACAATAAGGAATAATAATTAGAAATAACACATCTGCAATTTTTATTTTGTTGTTAGATTTAGTTTATTCTCTTTTATTTTTCTAAATTGATCAATGCAGTTTTTGTTTACTCTACTTCTATTTTTGGTGATCCATTAACGTGTTCTTTAGCTGAGAGTTATTGGTTTGAATTAATATTACTCTCATTTTAATGTTTTGTTTGGATATCTTGTAGCGGAACTTCCTGCTTTAATCTTTGATTGGTATGTTTTTGAAAATATACTATTGTATTTACGTCTATTGTGCATTGATAGTTGTTCAGGTTTGATTTTTCTCTTAGTAAGAAATTGCAGAAGTTGTTTTGAAGTAAATTTCTATTCATTAATGTTATATGTGTTTTACACCATATATATGTCACAGGTTTGATTTTCCTTGCATACAGTTATATATAAT
This sequence comes from Capsicum annuum, assembly GCF_002878395.1. Classification (NCBI taxonomy): domain Eukaryota; kingdom Viridiplantae; phylum Streptophyta; class Magnoliopsida; order Solanales; family Solanaceae; genus Capsicum; species Capsicum annuum. The sequence continues at coordinate 133,637,717 of NC_061121.1, read as the reverse complement.
AAAAATGTGTATATATATGAAAACAACTGGATTGTGTGGGATGCCAAGGACCACATGAAAACTTTTTCATAATGGAGCTGTGACAGTGCAGCTTCCTTTGAATCGTATGAACTTTGAACATATCTTTACTAATTTAGAATTTCATTGCCATCTGTTTATGATACTAAAGACACTTTCTGTTGGAAATCGTATTCTTTTAATATTTCTTGATTACTAGAAAATAAATTTGAACATGCTCTTTATTTTGGCAGTATGTGGGTTTTAAGTTTAAAAATATGTAGAGGTTAAGCAATTTGTTAGGCATAGAACCATACCATAGAATCTTTTTCCATTTGCCTTGTCTTTAAGTTGAAGTGTTGATAGTGTCTCTAAACTATGATTTACTTAAAGATATTACGTGAAAATTTGTGTAAATGACAGGCGGTGAATAGGATAAGGGTACTGCTAATGTTCCCAAGAAGAAATTAAATAAGGCTTGTAGTATGATAAAAAAAATGATCGATGGATATACATAATTGATCAGACTCCACACCATCTCATCCATCACAGGGTGCACTAATACATTAGGATTCTAGACTAATTGATCAGTCTTATAGTCAACTGACAGCATAAATTCATCCTCATCATCATTTATGGATCCACCACTAGCATATACCCAGCAGTCTTTACATACACCTATTATGAGGACCACATCAAGTCATGCTACCTCACATACATACAGTTAATTACCTTCCGAGATGCAACAGCATACATTTAGTGACTCTCCTATTGTTAGTCACACTTTTGTTGATGCATCACCTTCATCATTATATACCCCATGAATTGTGATATCAAGTCTTCTCCTTCAAGGAAACAACTCTAAGCCCGACATTTCTACCACAAGCCAGTCTATTACACATGGTCAGGTCCATCCATAAACTGGAATAAGGGACATGAATAATAGACTCATCATAGAGCCTGACGACTATGGATATGATTTATTTATTTTTACAAAATATAGTTAGTTTATGAGTATCTCATAATTTTCCTAGCTTTAACCTATAAATGTTTAAATTTTCAAATATAATTTTAATTTAAAAGTTATTGTAAGGATTTATAGGGGTGCTAACATGAGTTGGGGCAAGATGCCAGGCAATCTCAAGAAATAGATTTTCTTAGAATTCATTTATATTCTTTTCCACACTTGTTTGGCCATTGTTTAGTACTTTCTTCTTAATAGTTCAGCGTTACTATACGCTGTGTTGTGCCATAGTTCAGCTACAGTGTGCACTATGTTGTGGTTATTTTCATAAACGTGGAGTGATGTTTATGTGCTCTCCTAGTTTTGCATTTTATGAATTTTGAGTTCCATGATGTGTACTATTGGTGTACTATATGTTGGATGAAATGTCTAAGTACTATAGCATTAAAGTTGAAACAAGAATAATATAACAGAGGGAATTCAAAGCAAAGGAGGAAAACTTATTTTGGACTAGAAAATAGATAATGTTGGTGCTGTTTTGTTATTTTATGTGTGTGCCTGTATATTGTTTTTATAAGAAAGAAGTTTCCAAAAATATTATGTACCTATGTACAAGTAAAAGATAAACCCAAATAATTGTTGTCAATCCTTATTTTTAACATCTCACCTACCTATATCACTACTCTGTAGTTAACTAAAATCTCTCAATTTCCTAATCTTGAACTAATAAGACTTTAAAAATCCATGATTATCATCTGAGCTGCTAAAAAATATTTGATACGAAATCAAAATACGAAAACTAACGACGATACAAAAAAGAAAAGATAATTGATATGATAGATAATTAGACACAAGAAAAGAAGTAACTAAGAACAAAAGAGTATGTCAAACCCTAATGCCCTCAATTACAATCTAATCAAACACCTAATTCCTATGGTGACCAAGAGGGAGATGACCGTCCTCTAAACCAAATTTCAACAAAAGTTGTCCAATACTATCACTCAATGGACTAACATTCATCAATTCATCAATAATCAAGCAAAACTAAGAGAATGAGCTAGCCTCAAAGGTATTTATAGTTTAGGATTTTTATTACAACTGTAGGGCCCAAAAGTGATCCAATTACAACAAAAGTCCCACTAGGGGCTGTTTGATCCACTCTTGAAATCCTATAGTGGATCAAAACTGGATCCAAAGCACCTTAGGTGCAAGTCCTTTCCAAGGGGCTTTCTAGCCCTATTTTTCCTTCCCTTGCCTCCTCCAATGATCCTTGGACCAATATGAGTGCGATCATCAAGAAAAGACACCTTATTGATGGTAAGGAGGCTTCTTCAAGTACCTACTACTTCATGAACAATCCTTGGATCCTTTAAAGATCCCGGGCTTGACTTCTAGTAAATGTCTTGGAGCTAATCCGAATTGTATCATCCTCTCCATCTTGAGAAGAATTTGACCTCAAATTCAAAGGGTGATCATCTTCTATCATGTCAAAGAGTGAAAGATCGTACACATTAAAGGTATTGTGCACTTGATATTCCGAAGGAAGGTCAATTTTATAGGCATTGTCATTTATCCTTTTAAGCACTTGAAATAGACCATCACCTCATGGCATTAACCTATCTTTTCTTTGGGTTGGAAACCTATCCTTATGGAAGTGAACCCAAACCCAATCACCCGATTCAAGCATAAGCCACTTTCTTTCCTTGTTTACTCTTTGGCCACCTCTTGATTCTTCTTTTCAAAGTGAATTCTCACCTTCTCATGCAACTTCTTCATGTTTTTTGCCCTCTTGTCTCTATCTAAGCTTATCACAACATCAATAGGAAAAGGAATTAGATCTAAATGGGTAAGAGGTTAAAACCATAAACACATTCAAATGGAGTCATACCAATAGTCAAATGGATAACACAATTATAAGAAAATTTAACTAGAGGTAGGTGGTCCTCCCAAGAGGCCATTCTTCCTTTAAATAAAGTGAGCAACATGGAACCCAAGGTTCTATTTTTTACCATCTATTTATGGGTGGTAAGATATTAAGAAAAGCAATTTGGTGCCAAGCCTACCCTACAATGACCTCCAAAAGTGACTAAGGAACTTAGAGTCCCTATCACTAACAAGGGTTTGAGGAATTCCATGTATTTTGATAGAATGATCAATAAACAAAGAAGCCATATTAGAAGCATCATAAATTTTATGACATGGAATGAAATGGGCCATTTTAAAAAGCCTATCAACCATAACAAATATGCAATTTCCGCCCCTCCTTGTCCTAGGCAATCCCAAAATAAAATCCATAGAGATGTCAAGACATGGGCGTTAAGGAGTGGGTAGTGGGGTGTATAATCCTTGAAGAAGAGGGTAGTATTTCACACTACTACAATCCATGCATTGGCCACAAATTCTAGTAATAACTTGACGCATCTTGGGTCAATAGAATTGTTCCTCGAGGATTCCAAGGGTCTTGTCAATTCCAAAGTGACCCATCATACCCCCATCATGTGCCTCTCTTACAAACAATTCTCTCCATGATCTAGAGGGTACACACAACCTTTTTTATTTGAACAAAAAACCATCAAACTTGGAGTAGGGCATAGAAGCACTATCCCTCTCCCACCTTTCCCTACCCCATGTGTCACAATCTTAATAGATTTGAGCAAATTTGGGTTCATTGGGGTACATTGCCTTTAGACTCACAAATCCCATCAATTTAGATGACAATATAAAGATAATAACATACTTCCTAGACAATGCATCGGCTACCACAATTTTCTTTCCCTTTTTTGTATTAAATTACTTAAGGGAAAGTCTCTAGGAAAGCAATTTATTTGGTATATCTTTTATTTAGTTTATATTGGGCCCAAAGATGTTTCAAGGACTCATGATCGGTTCAAATCAGAAACTCCTCCAATCATAAATAATGTTGTCAATTACCCTAGGTTCTATTCAAGGCGTATAACTCTAGATCATAAGTGGAATAATTTAGAGTTGCCCCGTTAAGCTTTTCACTAAAATAGGCAATAGGTTTATGATCTTGCATTATGAAAACACCTGTTCCTACTTTACTTGCATCACATTCAATCTCAAACATCTTGTCAAAATTAGGTAATTGCAATAAGGGGGTGGAGATAAGTATAGCCTTCAAATCTTCAAATGCATTAGCTTACGCATTATCCCATTTAAAAGGTTTATCCTTATGGATCACCTCAGTCAAGGGAGAGGCAAAGGTACTAAATCCTTTGACAAATCACCTATAAAAACTAGCCAACCCATGGAATATTTTTACTTCACTAATGGATTTCAGAGTTTGCCAATTCTTGATGGCATCTATCTTAGATTCATCCACCTGTACTCCTCTTGAGCTTACAACAAATCCCAAGAAAATAACCTAATTCACACTAAAAGATATTTTTCAAGATTAGCATGCAACTTGTCTTTTCTAAGAACTCCAAACACATTTTGCAAATGTAAGACATATTTTTCAAGGGATTTGCTATAAAAAAAAAGAACATCATCAAACTATACCACAAAAAACTTCCCTGTGAATGGTTTCATCACATAGTTCATCAACTATATAAAGGTGCTAAGAGAGTTAGTGAGGCAAAAAGGCATGACCAACCATTCATATAGACCAATCTTTGTCTTGAATGCGGTCTTCCACTCATCACCCGATTACATCCGGATTTGGTGGTACCCGCACCTAAGATCTATCTAAGAAAACACATAAGTACCATTCAACTCATCAAGCATATCATCTAAATTGGGAATTGGGTGGCGATACTTTACTGTTATTTTATTGATGGCTTAGTAATCAACGCACAAGTGCCATGTTCCATCTTTCTTTGGCACTAGCAACACTAAAACGGCACATGGACTCATGCTCTTTTTAATGTATCCCTTGTTGAGGAGTTCCTAAACTTGCCTATGGAGCTCTTTTGTGACCTTTGGATTACTTTGAAAGGTCAATTTATTGGGTAATTTAGAACCCAGCATACAATCAATTTGATGCTCAATTCCCCGAAGTGGGGGTAATACTTGGGGAAGTTTCTTTGGGAACACATCTTCATAGTCCTTCAAAACAAGTGAAATAGAATGGGATAGGAGAAATAGAGTGGTTAGTATGAAAAGGATAGGATAGGAAGAGCATGGGTGTTTTAACATCACGCTTTTTGAAATGATCTTTGTTCCTAAACAACATCACAAGGGACTCTTTTCTTTAAACCTCCTCTTCTCCTCTTCTTCATCCTACTTCTTAATTTGGTCCTCCTTTTTACCTTGTTTCTTACCCTTCTCTTTCAATTCTCTCAATTTTTGGTAACCCTCATTCAATTGAGATGGTGAAAGTGGATGAAGAGTGAATTTTTGACCATTCAATTCAAAAGAGTACCAATTGGTCCTCCCATCATTCTTGGTTAAGAAATCATATTGCCATGGTCTCCTAAGTAATAAATGGCAATCTTGCATGCGTATCACATCACAATTTACCTTATTATGATAATTCCTGACTTTGAACTATATCACCACTTACCTAGTCACTTTCAACTCACCACAATTATTTAACCATTGAAGCTTATATGGTGTGGCATGTTTGGTTGTGGAAAACTTCAAGAAATCTACCATAGTAGCACTGGCCACATTAGCACAACTTTCAATATTAATGATCAAAGAGCACACGTTTCCATTTATCTGACATTTAGTATAGAATATATTCTCCATTCGACTCAGGTCATCTATCACCTTACTAAGCATTGAACAACTCACAATAAGCTTTAGAACCTCATGATCTCCATATTGAGTCCAAGCATCTTCATTATCCTCCTCTACTTGCTCATATTGTTGGGACCCCTCTCCATCTTGGGCTTTTTCACTATTCTCATCTTTCAATCCCACCTTCTCTCTGAGGTAATACAATTTTCCTTCCCTAAGAATCATATTTATCCGATTGGGATATTCACTTTCCTTATGTCCCCATCCTTGACATTTAAAACATTGAAAACCTTTAGGATTGGGAGTAGTATATTTGTTACCTTCATTTCTTAGTGGGTACTTTGGAGGTCTTTTCTACGAGCTTCGTGTCATTGGACTTGTAGTCCTTATTCTTGTTCCATCTCGATGATGATTGCGCTACATCTTTACTCTTAGTCCAAGTGTTGGTATATCCGTACCCTTTTGGTTTTAGTATCCTTCTAAATCATCAAGGCTGCTTGGTAGATTCATTCTATGGTTTCAAACTTGTTGATAGTCATACATATGAAGATATCTTTGTTCAACCCAACCTTGAAGCGTATGATGTCATTTTTCACGTTCTTTCGGTGATTGAGCTTCAAGAGCAATTGTTGGAATTTATCGTAATAGGCCACAAAACTTTTGGTACCTTGCCTTAAGTTGTACAATTTGGAAAGTAGTTTATGTCTATACCTCTTCGGAATATACCTTTGTCTCATGAATACCTTTAGCATATCCCATAGAGAAGGTTGTCCTTCATTCAACACATTTCTAAATCTTTTAACATAATCCCACCATGTATTGGTATACCCTTCAAAATAAGCTATGGCATAGGAACTTTTCTTCTCTTTGGTGATATCATTAACTTGGAATATCCTTTCACAAAAAGACTCCCATGAGAGATAAGCTTTGGGATCACTTTCACCTTTGAAAGTTGGAAGACTAACCTTGATTAAATTGATACCCATATCTCGATTTCTATTACCTTTTTGGTTCCACTAATCATAACCTTGAGGTCGGTTTCCCAAGTTTCCTCTACCATTAGGTGCTGGACCAAATCTTCCTCCTCGACCTCAATAACCTCATTGATCTATTGGTCTACCTATCATTTCCTCTACCAACATGCCAACTTCATCAAATTCTCCAAACTCTTCTTATTGTTCTTTCCTTTCTTCTTTGTTGATTTGAATGGGCTGGTTTGGGTTAAGGGGTGCTTGGAATGGTAGAATTTGGTTAAGTGAAAGTTAGGGTGTTCTGGTTTGATATTCATCGTATTGTGTTTGGTTGAATTGAGTTGGAGTATTTGAATGGGATTTTTCTTTTGTAGATATGTAGTGGCTAGAGGAATGGAATCATGTGCTTGTAGTGGTGGATTGATCATTTGGTGAGGGTTTTCTAAGGAAATATGAACCGAAGGATATAGAGCATGACCACTAGTTGAAGCATGGCAGTGTTAAGGTGTGGATAGAAATGTGTTTTGTCGACCTTTCATGATATTCACTTTTCCACCAATGAGGGATACACTCCCTTCAAGAGAATCCACATTAAGGTCAAGTGAATTTATCTTAGCATCCATAGAATCAATTTTATGATTGAGAGTTTAATGGCCGCTAAGATAGCATTTGTTGAGTGGTTATCCATGGTTTGCAAAGTTTCACCTTCTGTATCCATTGTACCTATGAAGAAAGACACTCACAAAAACAAAAAACACATTAGTGTTAAAGAAATTAACCTCACAAACTCTTCACACCTTTGTTTTCCTTACACTTGGATGACAAATGTTGAAAGATGGTTAATACTTTGTGTGGTAATCAAGGTGTCAAGTTCTACTCTTGATTGGATTGGATTCTTGTTTGATGGACTCAAATAAAGATGTAAGGATTTGGATAAAGAATTAAAAATGATATTAAAAAGAGAAAAGATTGAAAGAATTGGGACGATGAATGAATTCAAACTCAAGACTAATCATCTAACTTAATAGGTGAATTACTAGTTGTTGATAGTTTTAAGAATCAAGAGTTGAATTTAAGAATCAAGGAATGAAACTAAAGAATCAAACCTGAGAAAATTGAATTTTAGAAGTGTTAAAATTCATTTGGAAACTTGCATTGGCCTTAGGAATGGCTGGTCTGCATTTGAGGTGTGTTACACACATTAAGCGCAGATCATGAGCAGGTTCAATGTAGGAGTTGTTGTCTTGGCCTGCTGCAACAGTTAGAACACAGGTCCAGAGCAGGTTGGTCATATGTCCAGCATAGGAGGGAGCCTAGTTACTGGTTTGGCCTGCCTTTGAGCTACTGAAGCAGCCCCAACACATCCTAAATGCAGGTCAACAGCAGATCACCTGAAACTGCTCACTAGGGGCTGAATTGTACATTGTATAGTCCCTTTTTGTCCTCTTCTCTAGGAATTTTCTTTGGATCTTCAAAGGTTCTTGTACTACACAATTTTCACACCTTTACCTTCTCCTTTTTGGACCAAACACTCACTTTGGATGAACTTTCAAGATCAAAACAACAATCTCTTCAAGAACAACAAGAACATCAACTTTTTCAACTTTTTCTCCTTAGTTTGGAATGAGTTGAAATTTTAAACCTAAACACTTTTCAACATTCTAAACTCATTCCAAAAATTATTTTTCTCAAATTCTTCACCAAAAAATTCAAATCTTGCAGCTAACATCAAAATCATCAATCCACTTTAAAGTTCTTCAAACCCAAGCTTCCAATGAAAGTGTAAGTATCAATCTTACTCTGATTTAGCTCGAATTGGATATATGGACTCTAATAGTGTTAGGGAAGTCAAATCTAACACAAGAAAACACACAAATCAAAAACTCAAAAATTGACCTAAGAACAAAATTGTGAATAGTGATTTTTTTGAATTTTTTTATTTTTGACACCACTTTTTTGATGATTTTCAAGATAACAAACCCAAGATTAACTTCGTGGGAATGAAATCAAGCTTAGCCTCTGATACCAAATGATACAAAATTATAATACGAAAACTAACGATGATACAAAAAAGTAAAGATAATCGATAAGATAGATAATTAGACATAAGAAAAAAAGTAACTAAGAACAAAAGAGTTTGTCAAACCCTAATACCCTTAATTACAATATAATAGAACATCTAATTCCTGTGGTGACAAAGAGGAAGATGAAATCCCTATAAACCAATGTTTCTAAATCAAATATCAATAAAATTTGTCCAATACTCTCACTCAATAGAGTATCATTCATCAATTCATCAATAATCAAGCAAAACTAAGAGAATGAGATAGCCTCAAAGGTATTTATAGTTTAGGATTTTTATTACAATTTTAGGGTCCAAAAGTGACCCAATTGTTAGAAAAATCCCACTAGAGGCTGTTTTAATCCGCCCTTGAAATGCTAAAGTGGATCCAAAGCGCCTTAGGCATAAATCCTTTCCAAGGGGATTTCTAGCCTCGTTTTTTATTTTCTTGCCTCCTCCAATGATCCTTGGATCAATGTGAGTGCGATCATCAAGAAATGACACGCTCTTGATGGTAAGGAGGCTTCTTCAAGTACCTTCCGATTCATGAACAATCCTTGGATCCTTTAAGCTCCCGGACTTAACTTTTAGTGAATGGGTTGGAGCTAATCCAGATTGTATTAAGATTCACAAAAACCAACAAGAGAAAATAGTTATAAAAGCACCATAACATTATTCAATTGATCTAAATTCCTGAGACACCAATATCTACCTCTCAAACACATTAATGGCTTAAGTTGTAGGAGCTTCTTTAGCTACTTCAACAAAAGGTGTATGTAAACCATCCTCCTCATCAGAATCACTCATAGAAGAACTTCCTGAATCTGCAAATGTTAATCATGGAAAAAGTAATATACCACCATCACACTGGTTCACCAAAATGAACTACAAGAGAAAATGTTATAGGAAGTTTCCATACATATTTTGTGCATGTATATTATGTTTATTAAAAAGAAGTTTCAAGCATATTTTTGTACATGTTTGAATATATAATCTGCATGTTTTGGAATAAAAAGGGTAACTATCTAAAGATATCCTAGTTCTAAAATTGTTGTTTCTAGTCAAATATTTTATTCATTTGATTAATCATGATTCATGAACATGATGCTTATAGGTTCAAATAAAAATAGAATATTAAATTTGTAACTTAAGTTCTCTAACTGACTAGGAAAACATGAATAATAAATGGAAATGACTGAAAAGTTTGTATGCTAGAGCTAGACATAAAATTCATTTCCTGAAAAACTAAGAGTTATGTATGCAATATAGGAAAAAATAAATTTTGTTGCTCGTCACATGAAATAAGAATAATGATTTTTTAAGTTATCAGAAAGCCAAAAGATATGTTGTTTTATTGCATGCTGCACTACTTCTCTCTCACAATAAAAGATCTGACAGTATAAATTTGCAATGGCACAAGTTTATCACTGAAGCCAAAACGGGTAGCTCTGACAATATACATTTGCAATACAAGATCTCTGGAAGTATACATTTCAGAACTAGGACATGTTTTGTAAATATACCACTATCAAACTAGATCACCAAAATGAACTATAGGAGAAAATGCTATAAAAAAAGTTTCCAAATATATTTTATGCATGTATATTATGTTTATAAGAAAGAAGTTTCAAGCATGTTTTTATACATGCTTAGATATACGATCTGCATGTTTCAATCATGATACATTCTCAACAATAATTTTAGAACTAGAACATCTTTGTAGAGTCTGACAATGACTTTCTAAGCTTATTTCTGACAAATTACAATTTGATTTCTTTTGCCTCTTACTATCCCTTTCATGAAATGTGTCTTCACACCCAACTATGCAGTGCATTTAACCTTTCATCATATCTTAAGTATAATATACCTCTTTACTGTGATGTTCTCTATATTCTAAAATACAAGGATCACACCTGGTTAAAGCATCTAAATGAAGAAATCATATAGGATAGAACACTTGAAACACTAACAAAAACTTCTGCAAGTCCCTTAGCATCAAAACTTTCTTGTAAATAGGGTTTGATTGAAGAACTAGAGGACTCTTATAATGTAGATTCTGTTCAATAACATAAATTGATTGTTCAATACTGATTCTACTGAAAAAGGACAACCCGTTGTGCAAAATTTAGAAGTGAAGAAACAATAAAGGTCAAAACATAGAAAAGAAATAGAATATCATTTTTCTTTATTTCATCTATTATTTTCTAGTGTATCGTAGGTGCAAGTTCAAGTGTAGCTTGATAATTAGTTTTTGTGAATGTTAGCAATGGAGTGGCATCTTATCGTAGGTAGCTTGCGATTGGAGTATAGTTGATTGACTTCTTGAAACATATTCATATTTCTCCTTTTAGGCTTTTTATGAGAGGCTTGTGATGTTGGAATGCACTAAAAATGAAGGAGTACATTGATCTGTGGGATATTGGACTTGGGACAATATGGCTAAGTTTTAGGTAATTGCTATCTTTTTTAAAAAAAAAAAATGGTTAAAGTTAAGTCAATTACATAAATAATTTTTTATAATCAATTAATTTGATAAACGTTCTTGTTGTTTTATGCATTAGGAAATTAATTTATCTTGTCATTACAGTGAAAGTGTTTTTGGCATTCAAAATATGAATCTCAAATTACTACATACTTCAGGTTAAAAGTTGCATGTGTATTTGTTGGCTTGCTATCAAAAGCTCGTACAAATAAGAAGAGGTCTAGGTGAATTCTTTCTGAAAATTGGCAAAAGTTAATTGACCATTGGCCGATCAATTTGAGGTTAAAGTAAATGCCGAGATTGGCACGAAAGCTAAAGCATCTAATAAGGGTAACTCTTACATACGAGTGGAGCTCAAAGTTAGGGAAATGTAAGGAGGAAACTGGCGTGTTCATGTGATTTTAGTAATTTTCATTGAATTGTGAATCTTAGTGATACCATATCTTCAAATAAAGCTAATACAGGTCGTTAACCCAATATAGTCAATCCACAAAAATAATATCTTTTTAACTACTAAAAATGCATGAATAAAAAAAAATCATAGAAGAAAACTAATTTGTAAAAAGAGAGAAACACTAACACACGGTGCATAGTAAGAAGTAGAAAAAGAATAGACACAAGCTGATGAAACTAAGGAAATAAATGATAAAAAAAAAAAGCTATACTAATGAAACTCCACTCAAGAACCTGCTTAGGTTAAGGACTACAATATCACCTATATTATGCAAAGAGATCAAAAAAGTTGTAAATCTTTTTTTTCTTCATATTCTGGTTGTTAATGTGATATGTATTTGACAACTTCACATGTCCATTTTATCGAGTTATGAAATGCTACTAGCATAGTAGATTGGAAGGATCTTTTTCTAGGGAGAGGACTAAAATTTCCTACCACATAAAGCTATCTAGGGAAGAAGCTTTGCTAGTGCCTGATGAGTGGTGATTTTACCACTTATTTGCACTCCACTTACATGCACACTACCAAGTTTTGTATAAATAAATGAGACATAATAATGATTTAATGCACAAATAAACACATTTTGCAGGCATAAAATTAGAGAGATAAAAACATGTGGATTAAAGATAAAAGAGATCAAATAGAAGCCAAGAAGTACAGCTAAAGACCTGAAGCAGTCATCAGCCCCAGTTACCATGGTCGCGGGCCAAAGTCCGCACTTGCGGTCAGTCAATATTATCAATGGAACTTGATCACGGAACCATACCGCGGTCACGTTGGTCACGATTTCAAACAACCTCATACGAGCGGCTAAGAGAAAATAATGCCCAGGGAAGTTTGGTAATTTCACTTGGCCGAATCCCAAAACTTATATAGGCAAAAACCCTTTCTTCTATGGGTATTGCTTACCTCATAGACACTTTTGAATTTGAAACAAGAACCCTAATTGGGTAAGATTGTAACTAATTTTGGAGACTTAATTCTTAGTGTTTTTTCATGAATGGATGCTTTGGATAATCCTTATGGTATACCTTTCTCTACTTTCTTCATGAGTAGCTAAGTAATTTAGTATTGGGATTATGTTGAACTAAAAGTGTAATTGTGTGTGGGTGTTGTTATGTTTGCATGATTTTTAGTTGTTAAGTATGAATTCCACCATTGCTTAAAATTCCAAATCTCCAAAAGGGTTTGATAGGTGAAAATCCCAATCTCTAGAAACCCTTCATCATCCTTGAAAGAGAGATGAAGGTGAATATATGGGAACCTATAACATCCCTGAAAGAGGGTTAAATGGTGGACAATTAAGCATGTGGTTTACTACCTTTTACAATCTTATACGTAAGTGTAAATAGAGGGTAAGTCATATCAAAGGCATTTTCCTAGAAATAGGGATGTCGAATTGAGGTTTTAGGTAACTATGAATGACACACTCATTAGGTACTTCAAAGGGACAATGGGTGACATCTTTGTGATTTTGTTGAAAAGCTAACCACGAAGGCCTTCAACCTAGCCTATCTCTCACTTAACAACTAAGATTCATGTTAAACCATCATTAACCCATATGCTCTTTACTTTTAGGGAGACATAATACCAAGATTACCTCTAAACTTGCTTTTAAATCAAAAGTGTTATACTAGTGTGTTGTTTGACTAAAGATTGTTATAAAAAAACTCCAAACCACCCCTCACCCCACCCCACCCAATTTTATTTCAAATGTTGTTTTTGTTCGCATTTTGGGTATCCTTTTGGTAATTAGAGCACCCATAGGATTTTAAATTTGCACTTTGCTTTTTGTGGATTCGCCTCCAACACAAGTTGGGATATTAACAACGACCACCTTACCCCATAAATGTGGGAGTAAGTTGAGCGTTATCAAAATGGAACCATTTTCGAGGAGTGGAATATAGATTTAACTTGTGCAGGGTGATTTTTACTTAGGTATATTCGGGGTACTGTGATTTACTTTCCTTGTTGTTTTTGAGTTTTTATAGGTGATCATAGTGTTAATGCAAAAATAAGTGACAATGCTAGTAACATGAGGCCCTTTGATGTTCCTCCCGATGAAGAGGGACAACTCAACAAAGCGGGCTAAATAAGTGCAATCTAAATCCCACCAACTAAAGGGAATGGTGTTTTCTATGTAACAAGTGTAATGCTACACATGTTACAAATGAAAGGGCTATATGGGTTTCAAGCATATGAGGACCCCAATGTTCATTTGAAGAATTTTGTGGAGGTGTGTGCACCTTTCAACATCGCACACATCACAAAAGAGTCCATTTATCTTTCCCTTTTCCCGTTCTCTTTAACAGGAGAAACGGTGTTGTGGCTTTGTTCACTCCCGCCTGGTTCAATCGCTAATTGGGATGAGCTTACCACAGCTTTCCTTGATCGATACTTCCCACCATCTAAAATGCTCCAAATGTTGGATGAGATCATAAATTTTAGGAAATTAAGTGGGGAACCATTGCTTGAAGCAAAGGAATGATTCAATGGAAAATTGGCGAAGTGTCCAAACCACGAGGTCCCGGAGAAGATGTTTCTCCAAATCTTCGACCGGGCCCTTGATCACTTAACAAAACTGTGGTGGACAATGCACCGAGAGGATCCCTAGTGAAGATGCACTACCATACGACAATTCAATTATTGGGAGAGATGATGAAGCAAAAATCGAGATTGGATTACCCGAGACACCGAAGTTCCCAAAAACTCTCCCTTTACATCTGTGGTTGAAAAAGAATAAAGAAAGAAGGATGAGAAAAGAGAAGAGAGTCTGATAAAAATTAGGGGTGTACAGATCAAACCGTCAAGTCAAACCGAACCGACAAACCAAACCAAGCAAAGAAAAAAACCAACTTATGGTTTGATTTGGTTGGTTTGGGGTTAGAAAAAAAAACAACCATTCTTGGTTTGGTAGGGTTTGATGTTAACCAAGAAAAAGTCAAAACAAACCCGAATCAAACCGACGTAATATATATATATATATATATATATATAATTGTAACTTTTTATACATAAAATATTAACTATAATCTATTTAAATATTTTTTCAACTAGTTTTAGCAATTTTAAATATTTTGGAAGTAGATGTAGATATATATTCAAATTTGGGCCTTTAAGTTATAATATTTGTCCATTAATTTCTAATTAAAGGAGCCAAAACTCAATATAAACTTAAAACCTAAACTTTTCACTTTTCATCTTACTTTTTAGTTTCAAGAGAGTTTTCCACTCCTCATTTTTTCATAATTATGATTTTTTATTAGTACATGAGTGAAAACATATTCGATCTAGTCTTCAATCACAATATAATTGTAAAAACTAAAGATTATAACAAAAAAACAAAAAAAAAACAAAAAAAACAAAAGAACCGATTAAAACCTAAACCAAAAAAACAAATTTTATGTTGGTTTGAATTGATTTATAGTTTTAATAAACCGACATGATTGATTTGATTTTTTTAAAATAAAAACCAAAGTAACCCGACCTATGTACACTCCTATCAAAAATGATGACCCAACTTGAGCTTTTGACAAAGCATGTTATGGGTATAGCCGCAAAAGCGGTAAACTCCATAGCATTTAAGTCCTATGAGGATGAGGAGGAGGCCAAGAAATTGGATGAGGAGATTCGATATTTAGCAAACTATTCGGGGGGTTCCTACCCCGCCTATCAAAGGCAAGTGGGAATCAAAGTTGGATGGACCATGAACACAATAGAGATTGGAGGGATAGAGACCGTGATTATGACTGCTATGTTCCCTCAATGATCGAGTAAAAAACAAAGAGGCAAATGCTATTGACCCCGAAAAGTTCAAGACCAAGGATGTTTTGACTCGAATATTAAATAGGGTGAAAGAAATGGACAAGATGGTTCGTGAATTGAAAGGTGACTTCACTCAACTCTCTCAAACCATGGTGGCCCACTCCGCCTACATCAAGCAATTGGAGACCCAAATTGGGCAAATCTCTACGCAACTGAATGCTAGAACTAGAGGTGGACTCCCTAGTGACATGATTGTTAATCCAGAGAATGACACTCAAGTCCTATCAATTGTCACTAGGAGTGGGAAGACACTTGATGACCACTTGAAAAATGACTTGAGTGGGAATATATATAAAGTTAAGCCAAAGGAGGTGTTACCTCAAAATCAAGAAGAAGAAAATGAGAAAGATGATGAAGAAGTGGTTGAGGTTGAAAATCCACAAAGTGAAATAAGACCTACAATCCAAGTTCCTCCCCCATTCCTACAATGATTGGAAAGAAAAAAAAAGGGTGACTAGCTAAAAATATTCATAGCCAAGCTTAGCAATCTACCAATAAATATCCTATTACTTGAGACAAACTAAGAGATCCCGGGATATGCTAAGCTAATGAAGAAATTGATGTCGAAAAAGAAGCTTTTCTAAGGTGACACCAATGAAGTCACCCATGGTTGTAGTGTTATCGTGGATAGTACGGTTGTGGAAAAGAAAGATGATCCCAGAGCTTTCACAATTCTTGTACCATTGGAACGTATGTGTTTGAAAAAGCCTTATGCGACCTTGGTGCAAACATCAACGTCATGTCATTTGTCATCTACAAGAAGCTTGGTTTGAATGCCCCTACCCCAACCTCTATGCGACTCTTAATGGTAAACCGATCTATCAAAAAACTGGTGGGACTTTTATTTGATATCCTAGTAAAAGTGGACAAGTTCATACTTCAAGCGAATTTTGTGGTCTTTCAATGTGACATAGATCAAGAGGTACCTATCATACTTGGTCATCTATTTTTAGCCACCGAAAGGGCCATTTTAGACTTAGAAATGAGGGAGATAAAGTTTAGGGTGCAAGAGGATGAGGTCACTTTCAAGGTTTGTAAGATGATGAATCAATCCGCAGAGCTTCAAGTTATGTTCGTGGTAGATGTTGACATTGAAGAGTCGAAATAAGGAGAGATTGAGGACCCACCTTAAGGATGAAACAAAAAGGAATATATTGTGTCACGACATTAAATAAGGCGCTATGTGGGAGGCAACACACAAATACAACTAAAGTGGCTCATATCCTTTTGTTATGATTTTGTAAGGTAGATGTTCATTTTTGCATTTGAATAACTCATGTATTTGTAGCACTATGGAGTGTATTGGATGAGCATAAAAAAGAAAAAATGCAAAATTCTTTGCATTTAAAGCTGACCAGGGAAAAATCTGTGAATTTGAGAAGTGGGTTGAATTGGGAAAAATAAGGGACCAAAAATGCTCTCAGTTACCGCGATCGCATCCCCTAGACGTGATTGTGGCCACTCATGTGTCTGCGATGGTGGGAAATTGACTGCGGTCATGGTAAGTTCAGCTATGTGACCACTGATTTCTCCCCATTTCCCTCACACTCTCCTTTAAGCTTTACACTCTAATTGGACCAAATTCTAGTCAATTTTGTGAGTTGTCCAACAGCATCCTTGCATCCCTCTTGCATCACAAATCTAGTAGGTGCCATAAATCCATGCTTTAATTTATAAAAAATAGGCCATAGAAATGCATGATATAAAGAGGGCCTAAATCTTTGATTTTTATGTTTCCATGTTTTCATACTTGGTATTATGTGGTGTTTAGCTACTAGAGTATGGTGTGCACACAAGTAGGGAAGTCTTAAGTACCCAAAAATGTGTGCAAAGTGGATACAAATGAAGTATGCACACCAAGTGTTTGATATATTGCCTAAATGAATATTCAATATTGGTATTTGCATTTGAAAGGCATGGTCAAACACCTAATAGCATTTATCAACGATCTTAATGTGAATCCATATTGTAAAGCATGCTAGTGGCCTAAAAATTTAGAAATTTTAAACATGGAAATATGGTGAGGAACCGACCTCAGTTATCGCGATCACGATCATTTTTCTATGATAGCAGCAATGCAAATGCAGCTATGGCCCGCGATCATGATAATCGAGGAGGTTTTCTACCATACCCAAAAAATCTTGCACTCTAAATTTTTAGCAAACACCATCAAGTGCCCATCCAATAAGCTTTGGTGGACAATGTGGCATACTTTGTGTATAAAATGTCATTGATTACCATAATATGTGCCTAGTGCTTTCAGGATAATCTTATGGACAAGTATGATCACATTCGATTCATGGTACTCGAGTGTCACACTCACTACTATAGTGATCTTCCAAGGATAAAGTTGCTCCCAGAAAGAGGACTTTGCTTGGATAATTTGTCGGAAAAGCTTTCGGCATTTCATGAAGAGCTTGAGACCATAGGGTGGCAGTGTTTTTCCTCGGATCCATGCAATGCAAATAAGCAATGGGTCCGTGAATTCTATGCCAACATTAGCGAAGTTTCTTTGTCGGGTCCATTCAACATGAATATTAAGATCCGAGAAAAAATGGTGCGATTTAGGGCAAATCAAATCAATGATATTTACAGGCTCCCGCATGCTAACATGGGGGAATTCAAAGAAAAAGTATGTAAGCTGGGAAGTTGGCTAGCGAAAAGATTGTGTCCCAGAAAGAAAGTCTCTTGGGTGAAAACTAAAAGCAACATCTCCATGAATGACTTCACTTTTGAGACTCAAATTTTGTTGCACATTATATATAGTCGAGTCTCCCCTTACACCTACATGATAGAAGTCCCAGATATATGTGCTAGGATGGTTGCTTGTATTCTAGATGACATTTCTTTAGATATTGGTCAGCTAGTGGTCAATAAAATGAACCACTTCAAGGACCAAGGTGGTATGCATCTCTTCTTTCCCTCTTTGATTACTAAGATTTGTAGGAGAGCAGGGGTTGATGAGTATGCTAGAGATACTTGGGTGCGCCTTGGATCCCCAATCTACCCCTTGATGATTCGAGGAGATGGCGCACCTGGCAAAATCAAGAAGAGAAAGATCGACTTGGGAAGGTGGCATGTACTGAACCCGAGTCACATAGGCCATCCACCATCGGCCCGCTTGAGGATATTGGAGTTGATATTAGAGCTATCAGGGAGCTCATGTCTAGTTTGCCCTAATGATTGGGAGAGCCCTCCATCACTCATCATTCATATGTGGCACGAGCTAATTATGAGAAGTATAGGGAGGACCAAAAGAAGCAAGAAGCTACCATTTCTAGGCTTGAGAAAGTATACTCCTCCTTGGCAGAGTCACATCGAGACATACTGAGCGTATATGAAAAGATGATCATAAGGGAGAAGAAAAGAAATGAGCTCTTTATCAAGGCATAGAAGGGATTAAAGGGCATATGAAAGGTCCTAAAACCCTGGGATCGACTTCCTTTCTCATGGGTAGAGAGTGGTAATGAGGCCCCAACCGAGTGGTTTGACCTTAGGAGAATGATGATGATGCAGAGTCTTAGAGAGATAACAGCCCTTGACACAGTTTTAGGGGGCACCCTTATCTCTTTTATCCTTGATTATTTATGCAGTGGGGACACTACTACCTTTTTAGTTGGGGGGTATCTCCATATTCATTTGATTTGGGCCTATATTATTGATATTTTGGCATATTTTTCTGTTCTTTTGGATGATTCTTATTTTTATTTGGGCTGTAATATTCAGGCATTCTGATGGTAACCACATTTGCATGGATTAGTTATCTTATTCCTAAATTGTTACGTTATTATATTTCTATTGATGAGTTTTTCCCTATGATAGACTAAGTGAAGACATTCTTAAGGGAAAAGCGTCGTGCTTGGGTTTTTATCCATGGTTACAGGGGAAGTTTGAGTACCCATGGCATCAAGGTCAATGTAAGAAAAGTATGATTACCTGTGGAATTGATGATTTGGGATCGCATTCACACCCATTGGCGAAGTCTGAGTAGCCATATGGGTGGTTCACTCATATTAGATCCACAATGTAAGATAATAGCTTGGGTTGTTACCATGATTAGCAAATTATACATGGTGCGGATACAAAGTAAACACCCTTCTCCATCCAAAATTTATGCAAAATTCGAGGGTATGGATGTGAGCAACCTTGTACAAATTTTTCCTCTTTTCATGACTCCAAAAATTGACTTCGGAGAATTAGTTGGTACTCTATTTTTGTCACGAGCGGGAGGAACAGTTGAACCCCCTCAACAAGATACACATGCCATGTGTGAGAGCTTATTTGTCTATATCTCATATGTACTTGTACCATCTAAAACTTGCCCCACTAGTCTTTCAAGGCTAAAATTTGATTGTATTTGATTGGTAAAATAATCCTACGCCATTCTTGTGATATCGGAAGCCCACTTTAGCCTAAAAACCTACCAATACATAGATATAATCCTTAGTCACCCGCTTTGTGCCTTTGAACCTTTCTTAGGAAACATATTGCAAGTTGTGACCCTTCTATTATCTCTCTCTTAAACCCTATCCTTCTTGAACTTAAGAATACAATTTAAGGCTAAAAGCCTAAGTTAGAGGTGGTAAAAGTTGAAAGAGGTGTCGTTGGGCCACGAAGTTATAAGAAAATGCCAACATGTTTAAGAAAATAAATGAAAATGTTTAGAAGAAATAAAATATCAATCCAAGGAAAGAAATGCATGAATTTTGTGCACAAAAAAATAGAGAAGAAAAGAAAGTGAAAAGAAAGCGGTAAAGCAAGAAAAGCTAAGTAGGCAATGATGAAAGAAAAAGAGTGGCCCAATAGAAAAAGTGGAATGAGTGTGATGTAGAAGTTCAAGGAGGTTCTAGCCTTGTTATCCTAAATTGATGTCCTACCCTATCCTAAACCTACGTTACAACCTCAAAAAGTCGTTGCTGATTCCCAACCAAATGTGGTCATTGTTGTGGTGATTGAAAATAGAGGCAAGCCTATGGTATGGTACCTGTTAACATTGAGAATTTTTAAAGAGGGATAGAGTGTTTACACTTAAATTTCTTGTTTTATGGTTGATATCTAGGTGTGTGAATTTTCCTTATCATGAGGAGACATGTGATCAAGTTGAGGTGGGTGATTTCGTCACCTTCCAAAAAATGAGGCAAAAGGAATTATAATGAAGTTGAGGTCAAGAAGTGAGTCATTTCTAGCGTATTAGTAGTTGTCACATGGTTGCTCCTAAAAGTCTATTGAGTCCTTAAATATTCCATTTTATGGTGAGGGTTATAGTTATAATTATTTTGTCCATGCGTGAAGAGCTTTTTGCCGTAGAAATCAAGTTAAAGTCATCATGATCATTTGGTAATAGAATGTGGGCATACATGTGAAATTGTCTTATGACAAGGGGTGGTGTTACTTAAGGAAAAGCAAAGTTTTAAGTTGGGAGTATTGATGAGTGGCGATTTTACCACTCATTTGCACTCAACTTTCGTGCACACTACCAAGTTTTGTTTAAATAAATGAGAAATAATCATGATTTAATGTACTAATACGAATATTTTTCATACATAGAGTTGATGAGACGAAAAGATATGGATTACAGCTAAAAGAGATCAAGTGAAAGCAAAGAAATGCAGCTAAAGACCTGGAGCTGTCATCAGCCCCAGTTAACACGATCACGGGCCAAAGGCCGCGGTTGCGGTTAGTCAAGATAATCAATGGAACACGATCGAGAACTATACTGTGGTCACGTTGGCCGCGGTCGCGGACAACCTCATGCGATCACGGCTAAGCGAGAATGATGCCCAGGGCAGTTTGGTAATTTCACTTGGCCGAATCCTAAACCTTATATAGGTAAAACGCTTTCTTCTATAGGTATTGCTTACCTCATAGACACTTTTGAATTTGAAACAAGAACCCTAATTTGGCAAGATTGTAACTAATTTTGGAGACTTAAATTCTTAGTGTTTTGTGAAGGATGGATGCTTTGGATTATCCTTATGATATACCTTTCTCTACTTTCTTCATGTGTAGTTAAGTAATTTAGTCTTGAGATTATGTTGAACTAAAAGTGTAATTATGTGTGGGTGTTGTTATGTTTGCATGATTTTTAGTTGGTAAGTATGGATTCCACCATTGCTTGAGTTTAATAGTTGAAATTTGTGGGTGAAAACCCAAATCTCCAAATTGGTTTGATGGGTGAAAACCCCAAACTCTAGAAACCCTTCATCATTCTTGAAAGAGGGATGAAGGTGAACATATGGGAACCCATAACATCCTTGAAAAAGAGATATAGGGGGACAAGGCAATGGTGGACAATTAAGCATGTGGTTTACTACTTTTTACAATCTTAGATATAAGTGTAAATGGAAGGTAAGTTATATCAAAGGAATTTTCCTAGAAATAGGGATTTCTAATTGAGATTTTAGGTGACTATGAATGACACACTCGATAGATGCTCGAAAGAGCCAATGGGTAACATCTTTGTGATTTTGTTGAAAAGCTAACCACGAAGACCTTCGACCTAGCCTATCTCTCATTTAACAACTAAGATTCATGTTAAACCATCACTAACCTACATGCTCTTTACTTTTAGGGAGTCATAATCCCAAGATTACCTCCAAACTTGCTTTTAAATCAAAAGTGTTATACTTGTGTGTTGTTTGACAAAAGATTGTTATGAACAAACTACAAACCAACCAACCCTCCCCCTCCCCCATTATGTGTAAATAATAGATAAATTTGGAACCATTTAAATTGCTAAGACTTTAGCCCAATCCCAATCATCCTATTTTTTTACCCAAATTTCTTCTCCTTCTCAAAGGCTACATTATTTCAGTGGTCTTTATAAATCTATGTTTTTTAATTCACGAGCTCTCTTTTATTTTTGTGAATTGTAAATATCATTATTTATAGTTATAAGTTGGAGGATTCTATATCCTTTTAGTAATTAGAACACACATAGGATTTGAAATTTGCATTTCACTCCTTGTGGATTCGACTCCAACGTGAATTAAGATATTGACAAAAATCGCCTTACCCCTTAAACATGGGAGTATGTTGAGCATTATCAGTCCCAAATGACGTATTCATGATATTAAGAAACTGGATATTGAACCTAATTCAACTGCTAAAGTGATGGTAAGGAATAACTGCATAACGATTTGCTAAATACTAGGAGCTAAAAAAATTCTGCTAGTCCAAATATTTGCCACTGAAAAATATAATTTTTTATTCTCTTATGGACTCACTACTGCTAATAGTATCTGAAGAATTGGAGTAGACAAAACTATACAAAAGCAACAGAACAAAGGAAGAAAAGATCTATATAAACTCATATCCCGACCTTTTCTACCAACAGGTTTAGTGTATAGATCTGGCGTAATATTTTGATGTTTCAGCCAGTGTTTCGTAATCATTATTTGATAGAAATTAAAATTTAATTAATTTTGTTTGCAGGAAAAGGAACTTGGTAGACCGATAACACAGGCTGAGGTATTCAAGGCTACACACAAAAGAAGGACGAAAGCTCCTGAAGATCCTGATGTTTGGGTTAATCCACAAGATCAACTGACCTATGCAAGCCTCTAGTTCTAGTAGTAATTACTTTATTTCATAAATTAATATTCTAATGTTATTATTATTAAATTCAAAATCGATATATGCTATTCATAGAGGATTTTTGTCGGACTCCATCAGGTGATAGTGAAGACTTGCAACTCAGCCACGAGCAAAATAAGAGAATATAGTTAGATGCAGTTTGGGGTTCGAGTAGGTAAGGGTATGCTTATGGCTTGCTGCAATGAATCTTCTGTGAATTTCAGTCGAAACTAGAAGGTCTCGGTAGTTCCCAAGATGATGAGTCAAGAAAGACAATTTTGGTTTTGAAGCAACAGATAGCTGAGTTATTTAATGAAGCTAAGGCCTCGCAGACAAGGAAAAGGTAATAGGATATACAGTATGTAGGAATGAAGGTCCAATTCGATGCATTACTTTTCTTTTGGGAGGGGGGGGGGGATTTTCCCTATCCCAATGATGCAACTCACCCTTTTCGACCTCCGCAGTCTCTACCTATTTCACATGAAGTATATGATCAATACAGAAATATGATTAAGGATCCTTTAGTAAAGAAGATGATGAGAATTATTATTTGGAAAATGCAGCGCTTCGTTGTTAAAGTTGAGTGTTGTGTTATCTAAATTATGTACTTTATGGTGGTTTGTTTGAATTATTAATAAGTGTTTTTGAATGCAAGAGAACTTTGAAGTAGCCTAATCAATATTATTGTATAAATAACTTTTATATGACATAGGTCTTCTCTTTTTGAAGCTACCCATGAGGATAAAATATGAATCCACGGATTTTCTCTCTGTTGTTTAAAATGTATTCTTCGGACAGGCCATCGGATAAAACGGCGAATTCCACCTTTTTTTTGATCAAAAGTTGTTGCCCTAGAATCGAATCGATTTTAGATAAGGTATTTTTTTGTTCAATTTTAAGGTACTTTAAAGTTGATTTTCATTTAGTGTTCATTGCATGATGTTTAGTACTTTCATTTAATGTTCATTGCATGATGTTTAGTACTTGTGTTTATTGTAGTTTGATTGATTGCTGGGAGCTATTAGAGCTCGATTTAGTTGATTAGATTGTATATATTATTGAATTAAATTAAAATGGAAGATATCTATAGAAACTACTATTGCCATCAGTATTTTTTTGAGAAAACAAACATCATGAGGTCGCTATTTAGCATTTTCATTTTTTAGCAATGAACAAAAACGATCTCAGGAAATCTTTTTTGTAATTTTACTTTTTAGGCACTCAAACAAGAGACTGGAAGAGGTCACTAATGTTTTAAATAAACTGTTATGATAAAAAAAAATAAAGAAATAATAGTCACCTGATGAGGTGTCTTTTAATTTAAAAGGGTAAAATCAAATAAATACCTTATAAGGTCTTCTTTAATAAAATAATAATAATTATAAAAAATAATTTAGAGACCTCACGAGGTCTCTTTCTGAAAAATCAAGATAATAATTTAACGATCTCACGAGGTTGCTTTTAAGTGACCTCATGAGGTACCTCACAAAAAACAACTTATGTTTTAGGAACCATCCATTGAAGTCTCTTTTCAAGGGAAAGAGATCTCTTGATGTCTCTTTTTTAGATCTCTTTTTATAGTTTTTTTTAGTAGTGATAGGGTATTAAATGGAAGATGATTGAGAAGGACTTCTTTCTAAGGGCTTTAGGGTACCGGGTCCTGGGGTTATTTTTTTTTTGGGGCCCGATTAACCCAGCCCAGACCCAACCCAATTGGGGCTCGCCGGTTAACTGGCCCAGCCCAATTTTAATGTATTTTTTTGGGATTTTGGGCCAAACTAGCCATTGGCCCAATGGCTATATAGTCATTTTTGAGTCCAAATGGCTAGTTTGGGCCCATTAAGTAAAAAAAATTACTTTTAAAATTATTTTTTAATCTCAAAAAAAATTCTATAAATACCCTACATCTTCAAATCATTTTTCACATAATTTTTAATTCTCTCAAATCTCATTCTCTCTCAAATCTCAAATCTCAATTGTCAAATATTCTATAAATTTAATTTCCTAAAGTGCTCACTTTAATTTTTTAATTTTGCGATTACATAGTACGAGTGAAAGTTTCTAAAGTCGCAACCTTCGGATACTTTCAAAATTTGGTATTGTCGTTCCATCTCTTACGTTTAATTTTTATCTAGTGTATTAATTGTTGAATATTTAATTTTATTATATTTGTGTATTTTGAATTTTTTTAGTTTAATTTATATTATGGATAAATTAAGAAACCTCGCTACTAAAGGTGTTAAAAATTTTTGTCCCAGAAGTGGTAGTGGTAGTAAAAAATGTATTACTAGCGGTAGAGATAGTTCAAGTAGTAGATATACTCATGTGCCTCCGACACCGCTTAGTCAACCTTTTGAGGAAGAAGTAGGTGTACCTTTAGATGTAGGTGCTCACGATATGGATAATGTAGAAGCTCAGGAAAATTACGGTATAGAAGAAGGAAATGAAGTAGATGCGGTTAATTTAGATGAAGATGATGAAAATATTGGTGAAACACCCGCAGTAGGAAATGCTAACATTAGATCTGAATTGGTTAATCTCCCTTCCCATCCTCCCCGTTCCCTAAGAGCTCGTAAAACAACTAGTATTGCATGGCAATTTTTTGAACGTATATCAGATACTGAGGTGTAATGCAATATTTGTCAACAAATATATAAGCATAAAAGTGGAGGCAAGCAAGGGGATACGGGTATGTTAATGAGACATATAGGTGATGCTCACGAAAGAGAGTTAAATATTACAGGAGGTGGTGGGGATGTTGGTGGGCCAACGTAAACTAGAATGGACCCAGCAACTGATCAGGTAACGAAGAAGTATAATAAATTGAGGAACCGGGAAGAAATAGCTAAAATGGTAGTTGTGGGTTGTTTGCCTTTTAGTTTTCCTTCTTCTGATGCCTTTATTCATTATATTCAAGTAATTTATAATCTTATGTTTAATGGTGTTCCTAGAAGTACTTGTCGATCTAATATTTTTAGACTTCATTCACAATATTATTTTTATTTATCAACATTGTTAAAAAATATTCAATGTAGATTGTCCCTAACTTCTGATCTTGGACATGCTGTAAATAAAAATGATTATTTAACCCTTACTTGTCATTGGGTGGATAGTAATTTTGTGATGCAAAAACGTATTCTTGCTTTTTTATATGATGAAGAACGTAAACATACTGGAGATTTTATTGTTGATTCTATTGTTAAAGTTATCGAATTTTATGGTATCGAAAATAAAATCTTATGTATTGCTTTTGATAATGCTTCTAACAACAAGACTGCTATAAAAAAAATCAAAATTTAAGCTATCTCCGTCGTTGCCTGAAATTTTTCATATTAAGTGTGTATGTCATATATATAATTTAATTGTAAAAGATGGTCTTGAGTTTTTTACCTTTATATTGAAAAAATCCGTCTTGTTATTGGTTTTATTCAAGAAAATAATCGAAGGAAAAGAATTAGAGAATTTAAAGTTAAATGTCAAGAAAATGGACTTGCACCGATATTAATGCCTGAGCAAATTGATATTAGATGGAATTCTACGTATGATCTTTTAAAAATTTGTTATAAATATAGAGTTCCTATTACACAAGTTTTTAACCAACATTGCAGTTCATTTGTTGATTCTGCTGATTACATGCTATATGATTCTGATTGGGTTGTAATTAATGATCTTGTTAAGTTTTTAGAAAATTTTTATGTAGCTACGATTGAATTTTTTGGTGTTTATTATCTTACTGTTTGTAACATTTTGGCATATATAGCCGATATTTTTGGTTTGCTCAAAGAATAAAAAAATAAAGAAGGTTATAAAGAAGTTGTTGGTGCCATGTTTACTAAATTTAAAAAAAAAAAAATTTCGATTCCCCCTATTTACTTGGTTGGTACTATGCTAAATCCGTGCATGAAATATAATACTATATGCCACTTTAGTACTATTATTTATCCTAACTTAGAAATAAATACTAACAATGATTCTAAACAAGTACAACCTGATTTTTGTACAGCTATGGGTGATGCGAATGAATACATAGAAAAATTATATAATCACTATACTGATTTATTTGATTTAGCCATACCTACAAATATCACTCCAACTGTCGCTCCTCATCCTCCTGAGATGCCATCATCTTTTAAAAGGCCGGCACACAGTGGTTTTCCTGATTCCTTTTATGATTTACCTTGTTGGAATAGTGTTGATGAAAGAGCTTACACATCAACTTATCGAGAAGAGCTGAAATATTATCTTCGGTCGCCGTCAGAGGATCGCAGACAACGGGTCAACACGTTGGATTGGTGGAGGAGTAATGAAACACAATATCCTGTGCTTTCAAGATTAGCTAGAGATATCTTGAATGTTCCAATGTCAACCGTTGCATCAGAGAGCACCTTTAGTCAGGGACGACAATAGCTTGGAGACAACCGACACTCATTGGGAAGCAATGCAATGAATGTTCTAGTTTGCCTCAGAGATTGGATTAGAACGGAAAGAAGAAACCAAGGAATAAAACCGGAGCCGAATGACGTGCTGAAACTTGAAGAAATTATGTTTTCACTGGAGAACTCAGCAGAATCAAGTTCAATGCATGGTTTTGCCCCCGTTGACTTTGACTATCCTATGCAAGTTCCTGTTAATATTAACATGAATGAGTTGAAAAAAATGATGCATAACTTGTAGATTTTTCATTCTTGTAAATTATAAATTTTGGACCATTTCGTAATCAATAAAATTCAACATGCATTCACTCCTCAATCCTTACTTTGTAATTTTTTTTCATTTAATGATTTAAATTGAATTTCTACTTTAAATTAAAAACTTACTTCTAATATATTATTAATTTACTACTAAGTACTATTAGTTTATTATATTAAGTAGCATATGTTTAGTATATTTATGTATATATCTTTTGTAGATGTTTATATTTATTTTATACATGTGTATATGTTTTATAAATTGTATATATATTGTAGTGTATATATATGTATATATTGTAATATATGTTTTATTTAAAATAATACATATATATTGAATGGTGCGTATATATGTATATATATCTTCTATAGACGTGTATATTTAACGTATACATGTGTATATGTTTTATAAATTAGTACATAACAATATATATATATATATATTGTAATGTATATATATTGTAGTATATTTTATTTGAAATAGTACATATATATTAATGGAGCGAATATATGTTTATATATCTTCTATAGACGTGTATATTTAACGTATACATGTATATATGTTTTATAAATTGTATATATATTGTAGTGTGTGTGTGTGTGTGTGTGTGTATTGTAGTATATGTTTTATTTAAAGTAATACATATATATTGAATGGTGCGTATATGGGTGTATATATCTTCAATAGACGTGTATATTTAATGTATATATGTGTATATGTTTTATAAATTGTATGTATATTGTAGTGCGTATATATATATATATATATATATATATATATATATATATATATATA
>NC_061121.1:133608719-133609099 GCF_002878395.1 Capsicum annuum | reverse complement strand
TATATATCTTCTATAGACGTGTATAATTAACGTATACATGTGTATATTCTTTATAAATTGTATGTATATTGTAGTGTGTGTGTGTATATATATATATATATATATTAAAATAGTACATGTATATTGAATGGAGCGTATATATGTGTATATATCTTCTATAGACGTGTATAATTAACGTATACATGTGTATACGCTTTATAAATTGTATGTATATTGTAGTGTATGTATATATATATATATATATTGTAGTATATGTTTTATTTAAAGTAATACATATATATTGAATGGTGAGTATATGTGTGTATATATCTTCTATACACGTGTATATTTAACGTATACATGTGTATATATTTTATAAATTAGTATATAACTATATATAT
>NC_061121.1:133533892-133608619 GCF_002878395.1 Capsicum annuum | reverse complement strand
GTAGTTATTTTATTTAAAGTAGTACATATATATTGAATGGTGCGTATATGTGTGTATATATCTTCTATAGATGTGTATATTTAATGTATACATGTGTATATATTTTATAAATTACTATATAACTATATAACTATATATATATATATTGTAATGTATATATATTGTAGTAGATTTTATTTAAAGTAGTACATATACATTGAATGGAGCGTATATATGTGTATATATCTTCTATAAACGTGTATATTTATTGTATACATGTTTTATAAATTGGTTTATAACTATATAACTATATATATATATATATATATATTGTAGTATATTTTAGGGAAAATTTCAGAAATAACAACTCTATAGCCTTAATTATAACTTTTATAGCAACAGTTTCATAATTACGAAAAATAACAAATTGTATTTTTATTTAAGTAAAATGTTGCTATATAAATACATATACAAATATATATGTATTACTCATAAATACATATGCACAACTGAAAAATACATATTCTTCTTTTATAAATTAGTATATAACTATATATATATATTGTAGTATATGTTATACTTAAAGTCGTACATATATATTGAATGGTGCGTATATTTGTGTATATATTTTCTATAGACGTGTATATTTAATGTATACATGTGTATATGTTTTATAAATTTGTATATAACTATATATATTGTAGTATATACATATTTTGTTGTATATGTTTTACTTAAAGTAGTACATATATGTTGAATGGTATATTTGTGTATATATCTTCTATAGACGTGTATATTTTTTATAAATTAGTATATAACTATATATATATTGTAGTATATATATATATATATTGTAGTATATGTTTTACTTAAAGTAGTACATATATATTGAATGGTGCGTATATTTGTGTATATATCTTCTATAGACGTATATATTTAACATATACATGTGTATATGTTTTATTAATTAGTATATAACTTTATATATTGTAGTATATATGTGTATATATCTTTTATAGACGTATATATTTAATGTATACATGTGTATATGTTATATAAATTAGTATATAACTATATATATATTGTAGTATATGTTTTATTTAAAGTAGTACATATATATTGAATGATGCGTTTATTTGTGTATATATCTTCTATAGATGTGTATATTTAATGTATACATGTGTATATGTTATATAAATTAGTATTTTAACTATTTATATATATATTGAACTATATATATATATATATATATATATATATATATGTTTTATTTGAAGTAGTACATATATATTGAATGATGCGTATATACATGTATATATCTTCTATAGACGTATATATTTAACATATACATTTGTATATGTTTTATAAATTAGTATATAACTCTCTCTATATACTTAAATATATTGTAGTATATATATGTTGTAATATATGTTTTATTTAAAGTAGTACGTATAGTCGTATATATTGAATGTTACGTATATATGTGTAATTGTGTGTATATATATTTTTTAAATTCTAATATAGTATATACTATATATATATAATGTATATATATTGTTTAACGTATTTAAAATGTATATAGGTGGATATATATAGTGTATATTGGAATTGTTTTTTTGACTGGGTTTGATCGATTTTTTAACGGAATTTGACCGGATTTAGATGGGTTAGACCGGGTTAGGTTAAGTGGACCAGGTCAGGGTTGCTTTTAAAAATTTTACTGTTTAACCCAGAATTGGCTCGGCCCATTTAACCCCAACCCAGCCCGTCCAATTCACAAACCGATTAATTTTAATGGGTAGATTCTGGATTGACCCGACCCAATCCACTTAACACCCTTACTTGTTTCTTTGTATTATTATAAATTTTGAGATTAAAAAAACAGAAGAATGGAGTGGGCTACGATGATGTCATAATCGTTGGTATATGCCTACTACTTTCAAATTTGCGGCTAAATACTTAATTAAGTTTGGAAAGTGACTATCTAGCCAACTTAATCTATTAAGTGGGTGTTTTAATAAGAGCTTATAATTTGATTAAAATGGCTTATAAGTTATTTTTTGCTTTTGAAAGTGTTTGATAATTTTTATAATTACTTAAAAAAAGTCAAATAAGCCAAAAGCAAAAAATTGTCTATTTCCTACTTTTTTTTTAACTTATAATCTACTGAAAGTTAACCAAGTAAATAACTTTGTATCCCCTGTAATTTTTCACTTATTTCAAAATTATCCTCTTGTAGCCTTAATTTAAAATGGAGAGAGTAACAAATAATATTCAAAATTAAATTCATATTTTATTTTTCCTAATGCACCCTACCGAGCTTACTTTGAGAAAAATTGAAATCTAGATTTTGTTGAATTTTTTGGTTGGGTTTCAAATTTTATTTTCAATGTTCAAAACTTTAAGATTAAATTTTGAATTTAGGATTTTTTTTTTCTGAAAATTTAAATCTTTATGTCTTAAAAGCAAAGTAAATTAGTCAAATTATAATCTTTGTTCTATTAATAATTAGAAAATGAAAATGTAAAATAAAATAGGTAACTAATATTAAACCACAAAAGAGATTTATAATCTTTGCACCACAAGATTCGGAGTTACCGTAGGAGGGACTAGGGTGCATGACCATAGTCCATGTATATCCCTCCTTGTAATTTTGTCGAAAGTTTTTCTGGTCTACGAGATTTTAAGTAATTAAACTTTTCACATTCATTGAAAAATAAACTCTTTTAATCAATGAAAAATGATTTTTTTAGCGCACAAATTAAATGATCATTCATGTAAATATTATATTATATATATATATTGAAACTGAAGTAAAAATATATATATTAATTTTTATATGAATTATTTTAGAAATAAAAATTAATAATAATCAACTCTACATATTATTAATAGCTTTAAGGGTATTTCAAACATTTTGACAAAAAAGTGCTTAACAACACTTATTTACCAAACACATCAATAATTATTTTTCAGTTTCAACACTTTTATTCAAATATATAACTGTTTATTTTTAAAATAAGTTCAATACTTTCAAAAAAAACTTTTTAAACACTATTTTTTTACAACTTATCCAAATGGGCCTAACTCCAACTTAAAAAAAAATATTATATTTTCATGCCAAACATGGTATTTATTTGGATAGATTTATCCTAAATTTTGTTATTATATAAAATAATCTTATTTAAATTATATTTCATGTTTATTGAAAAAATACATTCAAATTCTAAATATTTATTATAAAAAATATGATCAAACACAATTTCAATTCCAATTTCAACTTTTAAAAGTTCAAATAAAGTCTTTTTTTTTTTTTTTAATTTTCAGATCAAGTTTCAAATGAAGTATTTTTTTTTCCAGACGAAACACATGTTATATCAATTTGGCACTCCAAACTTAAAAAAATACTTTCAAGTAAAAAGTTATTTCGCTCACAAAATGTAACAAGTGATATTTTCTCAACCGAACTTCATGTTCGAAACTTATAACTTTAACTTCAGATACGACGTTATAGGACAGGACAAGTTCCATTGAATTTATGATTTAAACTTTATCCATCGAGCAGCAGAACCCTAGCTATAAAAACCTAGCTAGTTTGAGACAAAGCCATGTGAACATAAACTCTTGGTTTTCAAACCCTAAAACAATTACGGCTAATTTATATTTAAAACAAAAAAGCAGGGAACATTACCTGTAATATATGCGAAGGAAAATAAATTTAGCCTGAAATATAATGAACCATTAAAGTAAAAATAGAAGGGAAAAAACAAAGAAAAGGTGAGGGACACTATAGTAGGAGGAACAATTTCTGAGCGCCGCCAGTGTAATCATTCAGAGGGATATTGTTTGGACTTTGGGGTGTGGTGAAAAAGGCTTTCCAACTTCCCAATAAAATCTTCTTTATTTAATTAATTTCCTTAAAGCTAATTACATTACCCCGTCTTTGTTCTTAAATAAGTGGAGTGTTTTCCTTTAACTTGAGTATTCTTTAGAAAAATATATTTTTTTAGTATTTTTTTCATTATGTAGAATTATTTGTACTTAAAAAGGAATAAAATTAGAAAAGCTCCATTAATATCATCTTGAGTATTTAAAATATCAGGATTAAAATATAAAGACTAAAACACTACTCTCTTTGTTTAAAAAAAAATGACTTATTTTTTTTAATCCATTTCAAATGAATAATTTCTTTTCTTTTATGAATTTAACTTTACACCTAATATGTTTAAAATCACAAGATTGAAATACATTTTTATATATTTAACGTAATTTTAATTTAAGATTACAAAAATTAAAAAAAAAATTAATTATTAAATTTTATGTCAAGTCAAATTAAATTTTTTTTTTTTTTAAAATGGAGAACTACTTGTTTAGAAATGAACAGAATAACACCGTCAATTTGGGTCTGTCATCTTCTATCCTCTTGCCCGCAAATCCCGACTATTTGCTTTTATGTTGGATTCAGACATTTTGATGCTGACCCCTTCTCTATTTTTCATTATTTTTGGTTTGAATATACATAGTTCATATACATTTATATTATGTAGGATTACTGGATTAGAAGTGTTCTTGGCTATATTTTATTAGGATCCTCCTTATTTTTTAGGTATCTTGGATTGTAAATAGTTCATTTTTAATCTCAATAGTAAAGGGCTGTTTTTCTTTTTTGGAGGGGGGGAGAGGGAGGCATGTAGAGCCGGAATTATAAGTTGATGAAGCCTTTCTTATCTTTCATAAGAGAGGCTAATATGTAATAAATTCCACTGAATTTCTTTAGTAATGTAAAAAACTACAGTATCTTTTGCTACTATATCTTAGTCTTGGAAATAGCTCAAAGGATTTACTACTTGATCACGCTTTTAGCTGTCACATTCTTCCAACATAATTTTTTGAACGTCGTTGAACCATTATTAATAATTTTGAGTTTGTATGTATGAATTTCTACACCACCTATGTATGCGTCGTTTCATTTAACTGCCTGTTCAATTAATTGCTATATAATTAATTCATATTAATTATATTCTTTTAATAGGATTACATAATAGATCCTCTTTGTTGTTTCCTCTTCTATTTAAAAAAAATGCTAAAATAAAAATATTTTGCCTGGAAAATTGTAGGAGTTATACGCTAAGTAAGATTCATTAGCGACTTAGCTTCTACAAAGAGCGCCGCATTGTTAATTGTCAGAGAAAGCATATTTTTGTTATTTGATTATATTTTTTTGAATAGAATTTTTTTTCATGGGTAAATACAAATTTGATATCATGATCTTTGTTCGTTCTAATATCATGTAGAAATTTATGATTATCTCATCCAAAAATATAAATTATAAGAGAAAACACTCTTTTATTAGTTAATTAAACCTCTATACATAGCCAATAATTTATTTTTAAAAGATATTTTCAGTTGTATTAGCATCAAAGAACTAAAGGAGAAGGCGGGAAAGAAAAAACAGATAAGTTGAACGAACTCGCGCTTATTTCTGAGAAAAAAAAATTTCGCCAATATCAATAGATTGATAAATTAAATAAAAGATTATTTGCACTTTTGCCTCGATTTCTTGTACTTTCTCCGTTTGAATTTATTATATTTCTAATTTAATTTTTATTTTATATATATTTTTTGATAAATCAAAAAAAAAGTTATATTTTACTTTTTAGCATTAATTATTTATTCTTCAAATCATTTTTAATACATATTAATCAAACATCAATTAATAGGATTAATATTGTAAAGTCACTGCACCGATCATTATTTTTTCATAATAGCTGTATCAAATTAAAATGCGACAAGTAAATACGAAAAAAGAGAGCAACATTTTAATTTTTACCCTTCAAAGTAAATAACATTTTATGAGGCATAAATTTCTATTTTTTCATCATAATATCTTATAAGTTATGTCTCGCAACTTTAAAAAACTTATACCCGACTAGGAATAAGTTCAATTTATAAAAATAAAAATTAAAAACTAACCAATTTAAAGAGAAAAAATAAATATAAGACATACCAACAATTAAATATCAAATGCATTATGTTGGAGCTAATATAGTAATTAAAAATGGTGGTTGAACATTTATTCTTTTAATTAATGAGATGAGAAATAAACAAGAGCACCGAATAGGATGGGGATGATGGACATACAGTCGAATGCTTTCTCCTTTCTCAAATTACTTTATATGTTTTGCTAAAACAGTTTATCTCAAAATAATTAACATGCATAAATATTTTTAAAATATTTAATTATTTTTTAATTATATTCATATTAATTAGCGAAAATTCATATAATCTAAATTAAATAAGATCATATTAATTAATTTATATTTCTTATTATTTTTTTCTTAAGAGTTATACAAAAAATAAATATATAAAATAATTTAAGACGGACGGAGTAACGTGCAATAGCATCTGATATCCATGCACCTTCGTTGAATTCATCATGTACAATACTCTTCCTTTTCCAAAATATTCCCTCCATTTCATTTTAATTATGCCTTGTTTACATCACTATTAAAAAATGAGGTCATAATGACACTTATTACAGTCAATTCTTAACAAGTAAGTCCATCGCTCAAAATCAAAAGAAAGTCTCAACATAATAAGAAATAAGGCAAGACTTCTAAAATGAAGTTAGACCAATACAAAACATAGATAAAGTAGAAATCTGAAAAAGTAATATAAAATTTCAAAAATCTGGTATCACAAATGTAAGAATATTTTATACATAACGAGATTTAAAAATAACATAGTTTGTCTCTAGAAACGATATAAAGACATAAATAGAGATAAGGGGAGGCCCGGGAAGAACAACTCTGAACTCTAGAGCATTTCAATACCTCGGAAAGTCACCAACTCAATAGCACGAACTCAGCTTCCGCGTGTTGTATCGAGCTAGGATCTGCACCAAAAGGGTATAGTAGAATATGGTCCACTTCTACTCAATAGGTATCATAGGCCAATTAGGCAAAGCAGAAAATTATACAAGTAAAGAAAATTATGAGCACATCACCTGCAAATAGAAATTCCCAAATGGTAGCTCGCACTATCCCCACTAACAGTTTTAATACAAGTACAAACATAAAACAACATAGATGTACACGAAAAATATACGAAAACTAAACATAAGTCATGAAAAACTACAGGAATCATGAAAGATGCATATGCAATGCAACGGAATGACAGTAAAATGAATAGTGAAAGTCATTGCATGACCCTCTATATATACCTACCGAGCTTGCAACTCCCCAGATAGGACTCATGGGGCTTTACAGTCCATATACTATAACTCATATATCAAATCTCAATTCATCTCTCCAGCTCGTGTTCACGAAGCGAGTTTTAATAAAAATATCTCATTTTCTTTCAAACATAATGTTCCTTATTAGTAATGATATCTCATGAATGAATATGTATGGAATGAGGATGTAATGTTCACAATCATATCAGTATGAAGATATTCAATCCATTCAATACGTATATAAGTGAGCCGAGAAATCCACTCAATATATCTACAATATATTATTATCAACTCTAATTAGGCACCATCGAAATAAATATGCATGCAAGATATTATTAATATCATACCAACCCCTAACTCGGATATTTCTATCATGGTAAAGGCACCCAATGCTCAATAAGACCTGTAATAATAATACAACCCTCTGCATGAGCATTATATTTAGAATGACGACATTTAAATGCACAGATAAGGCCAGTAATGTAAATTAAAGCTCCTCCATGAGCAACACGCAATATCAGATATCACAAGTCAACAACAATAGAATATAATCACCCACTCAGTACACAACAGTAATAATAATTTTGAAATAAACACCATAGCTATTTTCCCTAACCGATAGGATGCTTTACTTATTTATTAACTGTAAAACTCAATCTGAAAGAAGTTAGGCCATAACCTACCTCGAAACACAAAATCCAAACCTAAAGTGCTTCAAAATGAAGCTTTACCCTTGTGAACGGCCTTGGAATCAACTACAGTATTCAAATATAGCATTATACAGTAAAAGAAGGCTAGTGATACTCATATTTTCATATTTGAGTCGGGTCCAAAATGACTTCGAAAAATGAGTTCAAAAATAAAAAGAGTAAAATCAAAATTTTATTTTAGAAATACATTCTCTAAGGTTAACGGAATTCACAGTTGAAATAGAATCCACAGTTGAAAAACCATGCCAAAACGGAGTAAAAAAGAGGTCCAAATAAAAAATTATTTTTAAGCTTTACCAGTAAAATTCTCAAAATTAAAGTATTTTTGGTGATGTAATCAAGGTAAAATAATGAAACCAAGATTTTGGAGGTTACCCAAGCTCTAATGATGAACAAATTTGCAAAATTCACTCAAATCTAAAGCTCAAAGGTCTAAAAATAACAAATTTACAAAATTCACTCAAATTTGAAGCTCAAAGGTCTAAAAATGGTAAAAAAAAAAAATACAAAATGGGGTTTATATGCAGGCTGACCACTTTAGATGCTAAATGGTCGCTAAAATTGTCACCGCTAAAGTGACCCATGGATGCTTAAGAGGCTTCTGCATTAGTGGCCAATTGGTTGCTAAAACGGAAGCTTGGCTACCAATGTCGCTTAAGTGGTTGCCCAACTGATGTCTTGCACTAACAACTTAGCTAAAAGGTTAAGTTTCCAATCAAACCCTCGAAATTCATTTTGAATACTGTGAATACAAATGACCTATGCTACTAGACTATTTTTCACATTTCAAACTCAATGATGACATATGATTGTTGAGAAAAGATTGTTTTCAATGAATTTACCCAGGGACACCTATAAGTATATTTCACTAGAATTTCAAATAGAGGGTTGAACCGCAAACTAAAGGCTCTGAACCCGAATCAATCCTGCTACTAACTCAAATTCGATATTCCAAACCTAATGGAACTGTCCAACATACTATCCGATACTCAAAATATCAAATATTGACTGAAGTCAACTATCCAACTTTTGAAGCCTACACATGTCACAAACTCTTCCAAATTACTCTCGATCGCATTAAAAATCATGATAATCATTTCAAAATCACAGAATCAACATGTAGCGATTATGGGTCAGGGAAAATGGTAAAAATACATAAAAAGAAAAATTTCACACTTCAGGTTATTATAGTACACACCACTAAAACTCTAGTCTTCCGCAAACTAAAATGTAAGAAATACATGAATCAAAAAGTAGAGGGTAACTACTACACATGTTGGATTCGACCTCACAAGTAGCCTCTTCAAGATGACGGTGTCTCTACTAAACCTTAACCATAGGAATATCTATAGATGTAATCATCTAACATCCTTGTTTAAAATGGACATTAACTCCTCTACAAAGGTAAACCTATCATCCAACCGAATTAAGTCCCAAAGAAGCACGAGAGACTTATTTGAAATATAACATCCAAACATAGATACTTAAAATGGGTAAAAATCTGGAGGTAAGGCAAACTCATAAACAACCTTTCCAACTGTCTGAATAATCTCAAAAGGCACGACATACCTCGAGCTAAGCTTGCCCATTTTTCTGAGCCTCATCACTCCCTTCATGGAAGACAAACGAAGAAAAAATCAATCACTAATCTCAAACTTCAAGGCACAAAGACTACAGTCCACATGACTCTTTTTCTTATTCTGGGTTGCTCAAAGACTATCCTAAATCATTCAAACCCTGTCCATAGACTCATAAAATAGGTCGATACCATGGGGTCTAACCGTTGAAGTTTTAATCCAACCAATAAAAGATCGACAACTCCTACCGTATAACCTCAAAAAGTTCTATCTCAATACTCAAATGGTAGCTATTATTATGGGAAAACTCTGCTAAGGCTAAATGTTGCTCCCACTGACCTTTGGAGTTCATATCACATTTGCGGAACATATTCTCCAAAACTTGAATAGTTTGCTCTGGCTAACCACCGATCTGGGGTGAAAAGTTGTGTTAAGGTCAACCTAAGTACCCAACTACTCCTGAAGTGTCCATCAAAATCTAGTAGTAAATACCGAGCCTCTGTCTAAAATAATAGACATGGATATGCCATGAAGATGAATTATCTCTCGAACAAAAATATGAGCCAACCTCTTAACACTGAAGGAAATTTAAATAGGTATGAAATGGGCTAATTTGTCTAACAGATCCACGATAACCCAAATTCTGTTAGAACTATGAGAAGTTCGAGTTAACCTAGTCATAAAGTCCATAGCGATCCGCTTACACTTCTACTCAGAAATGGGTAATCTTAGAAGTAAATCACTCGAACTACGATGCTAGACCTTCACCTACTGACAACACAAACAATGATCATTTTCATACCACCCCACCAGTAATCATACTTTAATTCACAATGCATCTTAGTCCCTGATGTGCCATAATTTCGTGGAACTTTCAATACTTAAAATTGAAAAATATGTACTTAGATCTGTTTTGTTAGATATGATGTATTTTTGTGTTTGTTTTGCAGAAAACTAGGTTCTAGAGCTGAAAAGGAAAAAAAGTAGAGTGTACAGAGGACCCACTTATGAGCCGCAAGTGGCAGTTACAGCCACCGTAAGTGGCCACGTAAGTATCAGAGGGAGAAGGTTCTAAGGTTCTAAAAGTTGAAGATTTTTTTTGAGAGTTACAACACCCACTTATGGGGTGTAAGTACCACTTATGCCACTCGTAAGTGCCATCATAGGTGTTATTCCTACATCATGAAGATTCCTGACACTTACAACCCACCTAGGGGTTCGTAAGTACCACTTACGACCCATAAGTGGGTCCACAAGTGGTCACTGATCCAGTTTTTCTTTTTTATTTTGGTTAGAATTTTTAGGGCTCTAATGTAATCTATATATACTTGCTTTATGTTTTTGTATTTGTTTACGCACTCTTTACATTCACAACACTATATTGATTCTGAGATTTGACTTTTGATCTTTGAATCCTTTGTTCTTAATTTTCAATGTTGATTATTAATTTGAGATTTTGGGTTTTGTTCTTAAATTATTGTAAGATTATTTATATGCTTTCTTTATTAAATACAATGGATGTTCTTGCAAACATGAATGGATAAATCACCTAAGTGTTGTGGGAACCCTGATGGAATAATGAAGTAGAGGACGTACAAAATCATTCATGATCAATATTCTTATATGTATTGTGATCTTTTTTGTTGTGATTGTTTTCTTAATGATTGCAGAAGTTAAGAACCTACTTGTATTTGATACTTGTTTCACAAGAGAGGTAGAGATTAGGAAACGTACATTACAATAATAAGTCGAGGCTACCAACCCTTGTCTAATTAACTTGACACTCAAAAAGTAATAGTTAATCTGGAATCTAGGATAAGGGTTTGTAAGGCAAAACTCTTAGATCCATAAGGTAAAGAGTGAAATTCATTAAAGGCATTCACAAGATGATTAGTGATACATATCTTATCAGATTCTGCACGTAAGATATTAAGATAGTTTGCTAGAGCACAATGTAATGCCCCAAATCTGGTACCCAGAATGCTACACGGTGCTCATGACCCCGAAGGACCACAAGCTAACCCATGATTGATATCTGTACTTGTATAGTGCATAATATACTGAATAATGTAAAATATGAACTGAAAAGCCATAAGGTTCACATAACTGAAGTAAAACATAACATCTAAACGGGGTATGAAATACCTAAAACAACTGAAATAACTGTTTGAACATAATAGTCTGGAAAGCCTCTAACTGACTGAACTGTATGAGTAAGGAGTTAATGGGATATGTCCCCAACTAACTCCAACTAATAAACTCATTAATGAGATAATAGAGAAATAATTATGTCCTTGAAGGATGAGGACTTACTGCTAACTCTGACTGCTGATATCTGGAATCTACTGATGCTCTGGAGCTCGTGTCTCTGAACCTATGGTATAAGACACTATAGCGCAAATGCATCATTACTTTGAATGTACTGGTATGCATGTGAGGTAGGATGAATGCATTGGGTTCATATGCATGAATAATACTGGCTAACTGACTTATATAAACATGAGAATGCATGCATGCATACATAGTAACTATATCTGAAATCGGGATAACATGAGTATGTTGATGACTAACATGACTAATAACTGAATTCTGATAATTGATAACATGAGTGACTGTATCTAGCAGTCCTGAATTTGATGGAACTAACTGAGTTCCATACTGTATCTGAGTTGACTGTATATGACAATCCTGGATTCTGAAGATCTATCCGAGTTCTTTTACTGAGAATGATATTGAGACTGTGGGAGGTATTCATCTAACCGACATGCCCCAAATGTGCTATAATAGCTGAGCTAGGGTCTAATCTGTACCATGATTGTAAGGGTGTCAAAACTGCACCACCGATAAGGACACCGTGTGAGTAACCCTAATATAACAGGTAACTCTAATGAGAATGGTGGGAACCCTCACATAGCAGGCTAAGCCATCTCATCTACCCTCATATAGTAGGCTATGATGTCTCAACCTATGCTGGCTACATAGTTTTGGAATGCAAGGATTGCTTCTAAGAATCACACCCTCATATAACAAGTGAGTTCCCATCCTTGGGTTTACTCGGTGCTAATTTCTACTCTTATCTGAATAGACACTGAACATGATTTACTGAACTGCACATGAGCTAAGTTACTGAATTCTGTTGACTGATGAAATACTACTAATATCTGACAACTGACTGAGTTTATGAGATCATGGAGATTTCCTGAGTCATAAGACTGTCTGAAGTTTAAGGATTCATAGCTTAACTGAGAGTATCGTGAAAATATGATATGGGTCTAGGTACACAGCTAATGTTTTAGGTACAAGTGCCCCCAGGACTCGATAGAATAAAACTGACAAAACATGACTTGCTTGAATACATAATAATCACGATAATGCAATTACTGAAGCATTTCATCAAACATGTGATAGGCATAAGTTTGTACATACATGGGGATTTCATGAGAACATGCTAGTTAGGCCTTTTTCCTTTATTTAGGCATTAAATCAAACATATTGTAGGCATGGTACATGTAAACATCATTGTACAATAATTAAACATCATGGTCACATTCTAATTTCATCATTCAAGTGTTTAGTCATAGGTTTGCATGAATCTATATCTATAATAATTAAACCCACATAGAAGTTATCACCCAACATGGAGTAGAATTTAATTTCTCATTTATCAACATGAACAAAAACAGCCTAATCATGAAATCATAAAGAAAATTCATAATTTGAAGTTGGAAAAGGGATTCTTGGACTTCATGGACAAAAAGAGTCCATGAATGAACACTATGCATACCTGGGTTAAGATTCTTCATGTTCTTGAACTTGAAGAATTGGAAATCCCTTAGTTCTTAAAGAAGATTGGATTTTGTTCTTGGAGATTAATGTTAAAGAGAAACCCTAATATTGGTTGTGAAGTAATAATGAACCAAATGGCTAAAATCAGATATAATTGAGTATATATATAGATGGGTGGTAAATGACCAAAATAACCTCTTAGAAATGACTTTAATTTAATAAATCAGGACCTGCGATGGTTCGTCAGTTCGATCGTCGTACGTGGACCAGGGAAGGGGCTTACTGCCTAAGTAGCGACGGCCTGGGCGAAGGTCCATCGCAAGTTCAACGGTTCGTCAACCTGCCCATCGCACCTTATCTAGAAAGTGGCCTCACTGTTTCCCTTGTGACAGTCATGGGCGATGGTCCGTCACTTGTCCGACGTCCGTCGGCCCTATCATCGCACCTAGGTGGTTTTTAATGCCTTTTGTATTTTGGCCATAACTTTCTCCTCCAATGTTGTATTTTGATGAAATTGGTATCGTTGAAAAGCTAATTCAATTTACCATATGATTTAAAGTGAAAATCTTAAAAATACCATATGTACAAAAGTGGATTCATCTTTCAAAGAAAGCTTCTAACATTCTTGAGATGATTTCAAGCTAGGAAAAGTATGGGGTATTACAATATCTCCCCTTTGAGAACATTTGTCCTCGAATGAGACTGAGTGAGGGGTAAGAATAACCAACGTACATACTAAACATGAATACTGAAACATGATCTCATGACTGAAATAACTGATAACTAAACATATTATACTGAACATGCATAGCTGATGCATGTGTAACTGATTCATAAATGCATGACTGGGTGTTCAGATGAACTAAGTTTCTCACAATGAGAATGCATGTCTGATGCATAATTATATAACTGAGCTGATACATAAATGCATGACTGAATATGCACTGGTATTTAATGCCAAGTTTGTGACGAACACTGAACATGAATCTGGGTAAGCTTAAGGAGAACTGTTACCTTGAGCTTAATCTAAGTCGGCGGAGAAGAGGTGAGGATACTTGGTACGTATGTCTACTTTTGTTTCCCATGTAGCTCCCTCGACAGACTAATTTTTCTAATGAACTTTAACTAGAGAGACTTCTTTGTTCTTCAGTCTACGAGTTTGATAGTCTAAGATTTCAACTGGAATCTCTTCATAAGAGAGGCTGTTCTGAACATCAATGCTCTGAATAGGGACTAGAATTGTTGGGTCACCTATACATTTCTTAAGCAAAGAGACATGGAAGACTGGATGAACTAAGGCTAGATCTGAAGGCAAGTCGAGCTTATAAGCTACCTTGCTAAAGCGACTGAAAATCTTGAAGGGACTGACATATCGGGGACTGAGCTTTCCTTTTTTGCTGAACCTCTTCACTCCCTTCATGGGCAAGATCTTTAGATAGACATAGTCACTAATCTCAAACTCGAGATCCTTTCTACGAACATCTACATAAGACTTATGTCGGCTCTGAGAAGCCCAGAGTCTTTCTCTGATCAACTGGACTTTTCACAAGGCATCAAATACCAAGTCAAGCCCTATAACTGAGGCCTCACTAACTTTGAACCAAACAATTAGAGATCTACATCTCCTACCGTAGAGAGCTTCGAATGGAGCCATATGAATACTGGAATGATAGTTGTTGTTGTATGAAAATTCAATCAAAGGCAAGTGGTCATCCCTACCCTTGAAATCAATTGCACACGCCCTTAGCATATTTTCTAAAGTATGAATGGTCCTTTCTACTTGATCATCTGTCTGAGGATGAAAGGTTGTACTAATATGAACTTGGGTACCAAGAATCTTTTGGAATG
The DNA here is from genome assembly GCF_002878395.1 of Capsicum annuum. Lineage (NCBI taxonomy): Eukaryota > Viridiplantae > Streptophyta > Magnoliopsida > Solanales > Solanaceae > Capsicum > Capsicum annuum. The sequence continues at coordinate 133,593,485 of NC_061121.1, read as the reverse complement.
CTTTCCAAAAATGGAAGGTGAACTGGGTACCTCTGTCTGAGATAATAGATAGCGGAACACCGTGCAATCTGACCAACTCCCTGATGTAGAGTTTGGCGTACTCCTCGACTGAATATGAGGTATGGACTGGAAGGAAATGGGTTGATTTGGTCATTCTGTCTACGATGACCTAAACTAAATCATGTTGATGATGAGTTTGAGGTAAACCCATCACGAAGTCCATGTTTACTTCTTCCCACTTCTAAGTTGGAATAATGAACTCCTGCATAGGACCACTAGGCTTCTGATGTTGTATCTTAACCTACTGACATGTAGAGCATTTAGCCACAAACTCTGCAATATCTCTCTTTATCCCACTCCACCAATAGATCTCCCATAATTCGCAGTACATTTTTATGGCCCCTAGATGAATAGAGTAGCGCGCACTATGCACTTCTGCAAGAAGTCGCTGCCTTAATTCATCTACACCTAGAACACAGAGATGAACCTGACAGCGCAGAACACCATCTCCCCCTTGGGAGAAAACCTCTATTTTCTAATTCTGAACTAACTTTATCAACTTGACAAGGCTATGATCTTTTACTTGCTTTTCTTTCACCTCGAAAACTAGAGATCATTCTGAACTACTCTGAACTCATATATTGCCCTTTGAAGAATCGACTAAGCGAATGCCTAGTCTCGCAAGATGATGGAATTCCTGAGCTAACTTTTTCTTACTGTCTTCGACATGAGAAACACTACTCATAGACAGTGTACTGAGAGCGTCAGCCACTATATTGGCCTTGCTCGGATGATAAAGGACACTCATGTCGTAATCTTTTAAGAGCTCTAACCACCTTCTCTGACGAAGATTTAGATCTTTCTAAGAAAAGACATACTGAAGACTCTTATGATCTGTGAACACATCTACATGAACACCATATAGGTAATGACTCTAAATCTTTAAGGCAAATACTATGGATGCTAACTCAAGATTATGAGTAGGGTAATTTTTGTCATGGGACTTAAGCTATCTAGAGGCATAGGCTATGGACATACCATAATTCATAAGGACACAACCTAAACCCACTTTGGAGGCATCACAATACACTACGAACCCATATGAACCATTTGGTAATGCTAGAACTGGAGTTGAGGTGAGTCGAGTCTTCAACTCTTGAAAACTCTTCTGGAAAGGATCTGATCACTGGAACTTCACTTTCTTTTGAGTTAATCTGGACATAGAAGATGCAATAGAAGAAAATCCCTCAATAAACCGCCTGTAATATCTAGCCAAACCCAAGAAAATCCTAATATCTGATGGAGAGACAAGGTCAGGCCAGTTTCTTACTGCTTCAGTCTTTTGAGGTTCTACTCTAATGCCATCACTGGAAATGATATGACCAAGGAATGCTACTGATCTTATCGAAAACTCGCACTTACTGAATTTGGTGAATAATTAATGATCTCTGTGAGTCTGAAGTACTATTTTGAGATGGCCTGCATCATCTCGTTCACTACGAGAATAGACCAAAATATCATCTATGAAGACTATGACGAACATGTCCAAGTACTGATTGAACACACGGTTCATCAAGTCCATGAAAGTGGTTGGGGCATTGGTAAGACCAAATGACATAACTAAGAATTTGAAGTGACCATACCATATACGAAAAGTTATTTTTGGAATGTCATATTCTCTGACTCTGAGCTGATGATAGCTAGATCTGAGGTCTATCTTGGAGAAATAGCTAGCACCCTGAAGTTGGTTAAATAAGTCATCGATTTTGGGAAGAAGATACTTATTCTTGACCGTGACTTTATTGATTTGATGGTAATCAATACACATTCTGAGAGAACCATCTTTCTTGTGCATGAATAAGACTGGTGTGTCCCATAGGGAAATGTCTGATGAATCCCTTATCTAAGAGATCCTTCGACTGCTCTTTTAGTTCTTTGAGCTTTGCTGGTGCCATTTTGTATGGCGAAATAGAGATAGGTTGAGTATCCAAAAGAAGATCAATACCGAAGTCTATTTTCCTTTTGGGAGGAATTCCTAGATGATCTTAGGGAAAAACATCTGAATATTCTTTTACAACTGGAACTGATTCAAGACTGGGAGTCTAAGATCTGGAATCCTTAACAAGAATAAGATGATAGACATATCCTTTAGATATCATTTTCTGCGCTTGAACGTAGGAAATAAGCTAACCCCTGAAAGCGGATACACTACCCTTCCACCCAAGGATAGGTTTATTCAGAAACTAAAATTGGACTATTTTATTTTTACAGTCGACTATGGCATAGCAGGAATGAAGCCAATCTATGCTGTGAATGATATCAAAATCAGTCGTCTCTAATTCAACTAAGTCTACTAAGGTGACTTTTTAAAATATCATAATCGAGCAATTCCTATATACCCGTCGGGCTATGATGGTTTTACCCACTGGGGTAGAGACTGAAAAGGGATCTGCTAGAATTTCAGGACTTACTTTGAAATCGACTGCTATATAAGGAGTGACAAAAGACAAAGAAGATCCTGGATCTAGAAAAGCGTAAACATGCACATGAAAGATCTGTAACATACCGGTAACCATATCAAGAGAATTTTTCTAATTTTGTAGGGACTGAAGAGCATAGAGATAATTTAGCGTTTCCCACTAGTAGCACTAGAGGTGGCACCCTACTGATTTGGGCAACCAAACTGAACTGAGGAGTAATTCGGTTGACCCTGAGGACCTGGCTGAGGACAATATCTAGCTCTGTTGCCTGGCTTGACACATCTAAAACAAATACCATTGTCAGCTCTGCAAATACCTTGATGGTGCTTGCCACAAGTCTGGCAAAGAGGATAGGTACAGGCACTGCTAACACTGCCCTAGGACTTAGAGCCTGGCTCTCTATCTTTGTTACCCTCTCTAAACTTTGGAACTGAAGCACTGGCTGAAAAAGGAGCTGGAACTGATAACTTTGGATAAAACTGAGAATGATTTTCTCCTTCTGACTTAGGCTGAGCAAAGTTGAAACTACCTGTCTTTACTCTCTTATTCTACTTCTCCCTCATCTTAATCTTCTGCTTCTCTATCTGCTGAGCACGAGTCATGAGCCTGGCTAAAGTCATGTCACTATTCAGTATAGCAGATCTGCACTCATTAACCACGCTATTATTCACCCCTGAAATAAACTTACTCATCCTTACCCTGCTATCTGCAACCACATGAGGTGCATATCTAGCTAATTGAGTAAACTTAAGAGAATACTCTCTCACTGACATATTGTCCTGCCTGAGGTTGATGAATTCTAGCACCTTAGCTTCTCTAAGGTCTAGGGAAAAGAATCTATCAAGGAACGCTGAAGCAAACCCCTCCCACTCAACTGACCCTGCATCGTCTGCCCTCTCTGACTTTTACTGCATGAACCAAGTATGAGCCACGTCCTGCAATTGATATTCAGCTAGCTCAGCACTCTCACTAGACGTAACCCTCACTATGTCTGTAACCTTCTGCACCTGATCTAAAAAATTTTGAGGGTCCTCGTCTGTCTTAGACCCAAGAAAGAATGAAGGATTCATTCAGGTAAAGTCTTAAATATTGGCTGCAGCTGAATTGGCCACTGGGTTGGCCGGAATGACAGCTGGTCATTCATTTTGAGCAGTAACTGACTGAGCAAGGGTAGTGAATGTATCTCTGAACTCTACAAGAAATATATTTGTCCAAGGAATTATCTTGGACAAGCTGAGTTCTTCTCTTGAGAGGCATGTTCTGAAATAAAAAGAAAAAATGGATTAGACTGAGAGATTGACTTGAGATTATACTCACTGGCACGACATGAATATTGAAAGAAGGGAAACTGTTCCTAAAAAATCTTATAGCCTCATGCACATAAATATGGTGCACAATACACCCATGCACAAGACTCTACTAAATGCGGCTTTCAGACTTCCTAGGACACTATTGAACCTTAAGCTCTGATACCAAGTTTGTAATGCCCCAAATTTGGTACCCAAAATGCTACACGGTGCTCATGACCCTGAAGGACTACAAACTAACCTATGACTGATATTTGTACCTGTATACTGCATAATATACCGAATAATTCAGAATCATGAACTCAAAGGCCATAAGGTTCACATAACTGAAGTAAAACATAACATCTAACCGGGGTATGAAATACCCAAAACAACTGAAATAACTATCTGAACATAATAGTATGGAAAGCCTCTAACTGACTGAACTGTCTGAGTAAAGAGTTGATGGGATATCTCCCTAGCTAACTCCTGCTAATAAACTCATTAATGAGATAATATAGAAATAATCATGTCCATGAAGGATGAGGACTCACTGCTAAATTTGACTGCTGATATCTGAATCTATTGATGCTCTGGAGCTTGTATCTCTGAACCTATGGTATAAGACACCATAGCACAAATGTGTCATTACTTTGAATGTACTGGTATACATGTGAGGTAGGCCGAATTCATGAGGTTCATATGCATGAACAATACTGGCTAACTGACTAATATGAACAGGAGAATGTATGCATGCATACATAGTCTCTATATCTGAAATCGTGATAAACATAAGTATGCTGATGACTAACATGACTAATGACTGAATTCTGATAACTGATAATATGAGTGACTGTATTTGACAGCCCTGAATCTAATGGAACTAGCTGAGTTCCATACTATATCTGAGTTGACTGTATCTGACAGTCCTGAATTCTGAAGAACTATCTGAGTTCATTTACTGAGACTGATACTAAGACTGTGGGAGGTAGTCATCTAACCGACATGCCCCAAATATGCTATAATAATTGAACTGGGGTCCAATCGGTACCCTGATTGGAAGGGTGTTAATACCACGCCACTGGTAAGGACAACGTATGAGTAAGCCTAATATAACAGGTAACTCTAATGAGAATGGTGGGAACCCTCATATGGTAGGATAAGCCACCCCATCTACCCTCATATAGTAGGCTATGATGTCTCAACCTATGTTGGCTACATAGTTCTGGAATGCAAGGATTGCTTCTAAGAATCACATCCTCATATAACAGGTGAGTTCCCATCTTTAGGTTCACTTGGTGTAAATTTCTACTCCCATCTGAATAGACACTGAGCATGATTTACTGAACTAAACATGAGATAAGTTACTAAATTCCATTGACTGATGGAATACTACTGATATCTGACAACTGACTGAGTTCAAGAGATCATGGAGATTTCCTGAGTCATAAGACTGTCTGAAGTCTAAGGATTCATAGCTTGACTGAGAGTATCGTAAAAACATGACATGACTTTAGGCACACAGCTAATATTGGGTACAAGTACTCTCAGGACTCGATAGAAGGAAACTGACAAAGCATGACTTGCTTGAATACATAATAATCACCATAATTCATTTACTGAAGCATTTCATCAAATATATGATAGGCATAAGCTTGTACATACATAGGGATTTCATGACAACATGCTAGTTAGGCACTTTTCCTTCATTTAGGCATTAAATTAAACATATTGTAGGCATGATAAATGTAAACATCATTGTACAACAATTAAACATCATGGTCACATTCTTGTTTCATCATTCAAGGGTTTAGTCATAGGTTTGCATGAATCTACATCTACAATAATTAAACCCACATAGAAATTATCACCCAACATGGAGTAGAATTCTATTTCTCATTTATCAATATGAACAAGAACAACCCTATCATGAAATCATAAAGAAAATCCATAACTTGAATTTAGCAAATAGATTCTTGGACTTCATGGATGAAAGAAGTCCATGAATGAACACTATGCAATCCTCGGTTAAGATTCTTGATGTTCTTAAACTTGAAAAATTGAAAATCCCTTAGTTCTTGAAGAAGATTGGATTTTTTTCTTGGAGATTAATTCTAGAGTGAAACCCTAATATTGGTTGTGAAGTGATAATGAACCAAATGGCTGAAATCGGGTATAATTTGATATATATATATATAGGTGGGTGGTAAATGACCAAAATACCCTTTTAAAAATGGATTTAATTTGCTAAATCTGGACCTTCGATGTCTCGTGCGATGGTCCATCATTTCGACCATCATATGTGGACCAGGGAAGGGGCTTACTGCTTAAGTAGCGATGGCCTGGGCGATGGTCCGCGTAAGTTTGACGGTACGTCAACCTGCTTGTCGCACCTTATCTAGAAGGTGGCCTCACTGTTTCCCTTGCGTCGGTCGTGGGCGACGGTTCGTCGCTAGTCCGATGGTCCGTCAGCCTCACCGTTGCACCTGGACAGTTTTTACTGCCTTCTATATTTTTGCCATAACTTCCTCCTCCAATGTCGGATTTTGATGAAATTGGTATAGTTGGAAAGCTAATTCAATTTCCCACATGACTAAAAGTGAAAATCTTAAAAATACCACATGTGCAAAAGTGAATTTATCTTTCTAAGAAATTTCTAACTTTCTTAAGACGATTTCAAGCTAGGAAAACTACGAGGTATTACACATAATAAGTCTACAGAGTTAGGAAGTCAAGGGTAATACTGTCCTAGTATTAATCTCATATTGATTTCAACCGAAGTGACTAAGATTTGGTACCATTGATCTTGTTCTCAAAAAGTCCCTCCATTTACTTTTTTATATTTTATCGGCTACGTCAGCAAATTCGTGAGACATGTTTGGCTTATTCTCTGTGGGTTCGATCCCAACCTTTGTTAGGTTATATATTTGATAGCGACTACATTATACTTATTAAAGGTGTAATTTTAGGCGACATTAAATTTTGACGTCATTGCAAGGGAATACGATACAGATTAATTGACAGAGTTTGTTGAGGTTGTTGGCTTTAATTTTTTGATACTCATGGAGTGTACGCCAATGTATTCCCAGTTCTACAATTCAAGGAAATCCCTTGATCCCACCTGATCTATATCTTGAAAGAACCCTACAACAGAATAGTAGGATATCGGAACATGGTCGTGAAGCTCATTATGAGCTGCCTTAAGATGATCCACTTGAGTTGAATCCTCCATTTTTGCTTGGTGCTCATGAGATAACTACGCAAATAACTGTGTGGTTACTACATAAAGTGAATGCAAGAAGGGATACAACTGCTCATTATGTAGCTCAAGAGAAAAGATAGAGACAGAAAGAAAAGCTTCAAGTAGAACTCAACAGAGGTAGAAGAGCTAGAGTCCAAGTACCCCCACCCTTTCAGTACTTGCCAGCATATGATGATCTGAAAGAAGACGTGGGGTATGTCAATCCTATTGAGACAGGACCTATCATTCCTCCTGAATTACCCCAAGGAGTGAAGTTTGATATTATAAGTGTTATGATTTAGATGTTTAATATGAAGGGTGTGTTTGCTGGTTTGCCGACTACTGATGCAAAAATGAGCATCATGAATTTTGTTAGGGTTGGCACTTCGTATAATTTACCTAGGGTTAGTCAGGAAGCTTTGAGACTCAGGTTTTTCCTATTATCCGTGGCAGGGGAAGTGACATTATGGCTAAGGGAATAACCTTGTAGGTCCATTACTAATTGAAATAAGTTACAGAAATAGTTCTTGGATCGATTCTTCTCACCTTTTAGAATGCTGCAGTTAAAGAATGAGATATATAATTATAGGTAATTCCATTCCGAACCATTCTATGATACATGGTTGAGGTTCAAGATAAATTATTAATGGTGCCCAATCACAGGATTTTGTGGAGGAATTTGAATGAGATATTTTATCAAGCCTTGAATTCCAATACTAAAGTTGTTGTGGATACTATTACTGGTGGAGTTTATGAATATGCGATGGGATTTAGCTTTGAAAATTTTTGGACCTGGTCTCTACGACCAACCAAAGGTGACATACTCAAAAGGTAAAAGGAGGAGTTGGTATTTATGCTATTGATTCTTCTAGCTAGAAGAGAATCATAGATGATATAGTAGCTCAAGATATTGCATAGCTGAGGATGGAGAATGGGTTATTAACCAAGTAATTCAACTCTAAGTTCAAAAAAGGTGAATGTTGTGGGCACATAAGTTAAAGCTCCTAAGCGATATAATTCAGATATTGAGAAAAAGGTGAAGTACCTGGACAGGGAGATAGTGGGTTTTTGAGCCAACGACCAAGGATATAATTAAGACACTTTAAACTCGAGGAAAATAAATCAAGGTTAAAACTATTATGGGGACAAATATAGGGATTAGAGTAGAGAAAGAGATGGTGACTGGAGGCAAAAGGATGACTATAAGGAAAAGGGTGGTGTATTGTTCCTCCGAGGAACCGTGATACTGATTTGAGGATGGAAGAATACCTGACTTATTGGTTAAGGTTTTAGAAAATCAAGAGAGTTGCCTTAAGGATATCAAGGTAGATATTTTGGGTCTGATCTAGAAAGTTGAATTGCATGCTACCGCGATTAAACAGCTTGAGCAGTGGTCTGGTCAAATGTCAGCAACTTTTAATCAATATTATTTGAGCACTCTTATATAGTAATACCTTGAATAATTCAAAGAACGACAATCACTACCTAAACATCACCACTTGAAGTGGAAAGGCTACTATTGATCCTCTTATATCAGTATTTGATAAGGTATGGCATGATGTTGTTGATATTGATGATGTAGCCGAAGAGGGATCAGAAATGTTGGTGACTAGTGGTGAGTCATCACAAAAATCGATGAGTGTTGATAGATGAGTTGAGAAGGATAAAGGTATGGGAAAAAAAGTCGAGCTTGTAGTTCATATCATTGTTGAAGGAACTGTCTGTTAATATTTCTCCACCTTTTCCTTTGAGGTTGAAAAAGAAATAAGAGGAAGAGAAGTATCAGAAGTTCATATTATTGTTGAAGGAACTGTCTATTAATATTTTTTTCTTATAGAAGCATTAGAGCATATGTCGGACTATGCAAAGTTCATGAAAGATCTAGTTACTAAGAAGCGGATGGTGAATTTTGAGCCCACTGATAAATATACACCATTATAGTGCTATTTATTCCCGGTGTTTGGTTGAGAAGAAGAGGACCCAGAGCCTTCACTATTCCTTGCACTATTAAGTCTCTAAATTTTTCATAAGCATTATGTGACTTGGGAGCTAGCATAAGATTAATATCGCTAGTAGTGTACAAACAATTGGGGTTAGGGATACCTACTTCAACATCAATGAAATTATTGATGGCTGATCGGACTATGAAGAAACCGGTTGGTATATTGTGTGATGTTTTGGTAAAGGTAGCTTCATTTATCTTCCCAGCTGATATCGTGATCTTTGACTGTGAGGTGAATTTTGATGTTCCTATTATCTTTGGAAGGCCCTTCCTAGCCACGAGTAGGGCATTGGTTGACATAAAGATAGGACATATAAAATCCAGGCTCAATGACGAACATGGTACTTTTAATGTGGGTTAGTCAATGTGGTAGTCGAAAGATATTTAAGTGTGTAATAGATACTATTGAGGAAGATGTAGTAAGTGTTCCTATTAAGGAGAGACTTGGTGTTGAGGCACTAGTGGCAGTGATCATAAACTTGGATAGTGATAGAATTGATGAATATGATGATATGGTGAGTGCACTCTATGACAGAGGTCCTTATTCTTATGCCTAAAAAAAGCTAGATCTTGACTTGAAGAATAGGGCGACTTCACCAGATCGACCATCTATTGAGGAGTCACCAGTGTTGGAATTGAAGGCCCTCCCTTCTCACCTGTGATATGCATTTTTGGGAGCCAACAATACCTTTTCAGTCATTATTGTGGTTGATTGGATAGATACACAGGTTGAGGCATTGAATTCAGTATTGCAGAGATTTAAAAGAGTCACAAGATGGACTATTGTAGATATTGTGGGGTTTCCACTCGGGATTTATACTCATAAAATTTAGCTTGAATAGGAAGTGTTCCGGACATCAAACACCAACATTGTTTGAAACCACCTATTCAAGAGGTGGTTGTTTTGCGAAAATATGACTTTTAGAGTCACCACTTAATTTATTTAGGAGAATTAAGAAAACATAATTACTTAAATGATTTGAAAATATAAAAAATCATTTAAGTTTAGAAATTCTAGATAAGCGGTTCTCATTAACATTTTATAAAGGTTTTTAAGGCACCTAAAATGAACACGAACTTGCGGTTATTCGGACTGTTTGAAAATGATTCTTTTGACTAACTTCTAAAGAAAAAATGATTGTTGAAAAGAAATTGCTTAAGGAATATTTTTTCTGAGTTTTATGCAAAATCAGTTTTTAACGACTTTGTAGGGAATCTAACTAGTTCTAAGCAAATTAAAGTCAAATAGCAAATAAACATAGAAAAAAGGGGAAGGGGGAAGAAATAAGCGATTTAGGCTCTTAAGCCCAAATCTATTAGCCCTGTCCTAATCTAATTTGGCTTTTGACCCATCTTCACCTGTCCTAATCTAGATATTGGGCTTTGGTCCATAACCTGTCCTAAACTATCCTTTGGATTTTTTGGCCTGTACTCGACTTTACCTGTATTAATTTACAACTTTGGCTTTGAGGCCCAAATGAATAAATAAATAACTAAATGCATAATGATAAATAAAGTAATAAAAGAAATAAGACTTTTCATGTCTCTTAGCTACCAGAAAAAAATAACTTTAACCTCATTTTCTCCCATTGGCGACAACTTCTTTCTCCAAAAATCCGACTAGTTTTATAGGCTCGAGAGGATGACTCGAAAGGGAACTCGACAATATGGCCCACCATCGAAATGCATATGAGGAGAGTCCATTTGGACTCAACATTTTACATGTTAAACAAAAAATAAAAAAGGAAGATTAGAATCAATTTGAAAGTAGTAACAAAATTTCAAAGACTTTCACATTTTAACTTGAATAAACAGAAAAATATCACTTAGGACATAGAGACAACTTCAAAATAAAGACAAAGAGAAAGCAACACACCAAGACTGAAACAAACGTTTTAGAACATATTATTATTTAACAATATAAGAATGAATTTTGAGCGAACTTCATAAAAATGTATAATTTTTACGATTTAGCTCAACATGAATGCGCAGATTAAACCTTCAACTAAAAATTCAAATTCTAAAGCGAGTTTAGATAGTGCTTTAGAAGAGACAGATTAACTGACCAATATTGTTCCACCTCCTTCCTCTCTTTTGCAAGTTCAAAGTAAACTCCTCATAAAGTCATAAAGGGATCCTAGGGTCAAAACTTTTGGCTTATAAACCAACTCCATCTTTTCCATTGACATTATGGGTCAAGGTGCGCGTAGGAGCAGTCTAATTATGCATCAAAAGAGAAACTTGGACTAAAGCAATTTTTCAAAGAACCAAAAATGAACCCAAACAAAATCGAAACCACAATTATTAACCCACAAACAAAGGGATCTCCTGGTTGAAATTTTGACTTGTAAACCGACTTCATTTTTTTCATTGACATTAAAGGTTAACGAAATATTTAGAAGTGGTTTGAGTATGCAATAAAGATGCAAACTTGAAAAACTAGAGCCATTTTTCAAGAACTAAAAATGAACACGAACAAAATCGAAACCACAACGATTAATCCACGAACAAAAGGATCTTCGGGTAGAAATTTTGGCTTATAGACCAACTTGATTTTTTTCCACTAACATTAAGGGTCAAGGAACATTTAGAAGCGGTTTGACTATGTATCAAAAGGAAAAAACTTGGATTAAATTTATTTTACAAAGAAACAAAAAATGAACCCGAATAAAATCAAAACTACAATGATTAATCCATAAATAAAAGGATTATCGAGTAGAAATTTTGGCTTATAGACCGACTTTATTTTTCTTCATTGACATTAAAGGTCAAGAAACATTTAGAAGCGGTTTGACTGCATACCCAAAGGGAAAAACTTGAATTAAAATAATTTTACAAAGAAACTAAAAATGAACTCGAATAAAATCAAAACCACAACAATTAATCCACAAATAAAAGGATCTTCGGGTAGAAATTTTAGTTTATAAACCGACTTTATTTTTTCCATTCACATTAAAGGTCAAGAAAATATTTAGAAGTGGTTCGACTATGCAATAAAGATGCAAACTTGAACAACTAGAGTTATTTTTTAAAAACTAAAAGTGAACCCAAACAAAATCAAAACCACAACGATTAGGCTACAAACAACATACTAGAACTAAAATAAATAAAAATTTCGCACTAGATTGACAAAACTAAGTGAAATTATAACCTACAAGCATAACAAAATACCATTTGAGTTATATGATAATAATATCCCTAAACTCAATAACATGAAGCTAAAATAGTGAATAAGAATCAACCTCAACAATATAAAGCAACTTCAACTTAAAATAACGACATAAAGATCATAATTATCACAAACAAGTCCTATGGCCATCAAAGCCTCCACAGCGAACAATCCCAGTCTAATTCACAATTGTGACTTAAATAAATATTATTACGGAGAAAGAGATGAAGAAGAAATTGGTAATAAAAAAATAAAAATAAAAATAAAAATAAAAGGGAGAGGTGCATTCACCTTTTTCAAGGCAGCAAATCGAGACTATGAGTTTCGTCGGAATCAACCACAACCGAAAAATATCACCGTCAACTCGAAAACTCAAACTTTTTAGAAGCCGATCAATTTTTATGAAACAAAATTTTTACTAAAAAAATATAACTATTTTACTCAAAAGGGACTTTCCACCTCTCAAGCCTCTCTTCCAAAATTGCTCCCAAATGAGCTATTTGTAGAGAGGGTAGAGGATCCCCCATTGTTTTTATACCAATGTGGGACAAAAGAGAATGGAGGGTAAATTTTTGGCCTTTTGAGATCTCTCACTTGAGGATAAAAACTGTATAAATATTTAAAATTTAAAAATGGTTTTTGGATTTTCGCAGCTATCGTTGCTGATTATCAGGTCACGGGTCAGATTTTCACTAGTTTTTGGGGTTGAAGACGAGTCAATTTTGTTGATATTGTTCTTTGTAATCATTGGTGGAAGCTATTGTCGTATGTCATTATTTTTTTTATGTCATTAGCTGGTTTTCACGTAAGTCAGGTCGGGTTTAGTGTTGTATCGGGTGAAACAGAAGAGACTTGGTTGTTTCTCATTTTGGGCCTCTGGATGGGTCGGGTCGGGCCAGGTGAGGGAGATTTGGGTCATTGGTGATGTTGTTTGTTGAAGAAAGGAGTGGGTTGGGGCGTGTTTGGTGTTGGGCTATTGTGGGATGAAAGTGTAGTTGGGCTGGTAACATTAAAAAAAAATAGGCTGTTGTGGTTAATATTGTTATTAGGCTGGTAACATTAGAAAAGAAAAGAAATGGGCTCCTGTGGTTAATGTTATTGGGTTGCTGTTTTGGTCTAATAAAAAATAGGAAAGGGTAGATATTTTGGTCATTTAAGAAATGGCCAAACTAAATTAGAGTTTTTAGTCAATTTTATTTAAATGTTAACCAAATTGGATATCAATTTGATCAATTGCATTTCAATTGTGATCAATTCTATTTCAATTATGGTCAAATTTACTAAATTGACTAAATTAAATCGAAATTTGATAGGAATTAATACCCTGTTTAATCTGGAGTTTCTTGATTTAATAAAATCAAACAAAATTATTTATTTATTTATTTTATTTATTTTCAAATAAGTTATTTTTAAGAACACATGACATTTAAATCAAGGTTTTAATCATTTAAATTTATTTTTAAGATAAACTTTGATTAAAATCTGATATTTCATAAAATAAATATTTAAGTGACCAAATTATATAATCTCATAAAACTAAATACGATGATATATAATCGCTACTTAAAATGACAAAATCACCCAGATAAATACTTTGAAAGACTTTTATTCGGATAAAATAAATCCTGTAATTTTATTTGAAAATCGAAGAAATTCGAAATTAAACTTAGTTATTGAGGACAAAAAATAGGTGTCAACAACTGCCCCCTCCCTTTTGGTAGACTGGATGCAAGTAACCCTAGGCAAAGGGAGTTTGACGTTCCTAATTTTTGTCTGACCACAAATTCATTCATGAAGAAGGTTGGTTTTCGCATGAGTTTTATGGAGTTATCGCCAGACCTCGGTATCAGGTTTCCTATATTCTCAGGTTACATAAGAATTCAGGCCACTTGTAGCTCATAAAACTATTAAATAATGATTTTCAAAAAAATTTACAAGTTATTTCGATTTTCGAGTTTTTGATAAAACCAAAAAGCCGGACAATAAAGGAATTTGGGGGAAGGTTAGAATGCACTTGAGTTTTCTACATGGAGCCTAACCTACATATTTCCGAGACTCAGGAAATCAGACTGCTTGTAGTTCGACTCAATCGGTAGAAAAGATAGTCTTTTATTTCAGACAATCTTTGGTTCAAGATGAGTGACAAATTAATTAAGTTACGAAAAAGAGGCATGTAACCTCTTAACCATGAATGTTGGATCCCTCACATCCATAGGCAAGAACTTATTTGGACATAATTTCCAAAACTTTAAGTATGTTGTCACCCAAATTTAAAAGAAAGAGAATGTTACCCTCGGTATGAGTTTAGAAATATCCCAAAGGTAAACATAAAATCAGTATATCCTAGAATACCCAAATGCCTTATTATAGAGGTGTGGCTAGATAGTGGTGGTGATCATTCTTTAGCTCGCGTCCAGAGAGTTTCATGTCCCTCTCTAGACTATGCCCCGTTTTACTGCTAAGAAAGAGTTCTACGTTGTGCTGTATCCTGTCTGGAGTCATCCGCACCTGTGGTTTTGATTTGATATTTTCATCCTCTTGGATGCTCTCGACAATGTTTCAAACAAAAAGTTTTAGCGCTAAATATAATTCACGAAAGAGGTATATAGTCTTTACTATATCTCCACCTGAGTTATCGCCTAAAAAGCAAAGTCATCCTTTCATGTACCTGTTTGGAAGGAATTAACTTGCAACAACAAACAGGACAACCCTCTTGGTTGTTGCATAATTAGCTTATTTGTCGAGTGAGTATGTCTTCAAAGTGGGGTGTCCCATTTGGACACCGACGACACTTTATACAGAACGGTCCCTACAACCGTTTAATCTTATGCTGATGCAACAACCCTTTGGTCACTTATTATATTTTTTGTATGATAACCTCTCCGGTTATTGCTAATAATTCTTTACATATGATCTTAGGTAAGTTTTGTGCCTTTTTTGTATCGATACTACTTATAGATTTCCCTTGAATTATTAATCTTTGGATAATCTTGCACATTATTTGATGTTGGATATGAGGTGACTTACATATATTCTTTGAAATGCTAGTCTTTAGATAATCCTGCACATTATCCAACCTTGGATAAGATATGGCTTACAGATATCCCTCTAATCGCTAGTCCACAGGTATTCCTGCATATCATCCAATCTTGGATACAATATGACTTATAGATATCTCTTAAATTGGTAGTCTTTGGGTAATCTTGCACATAATCGATCTTGGATATAACGCAGCTCATAGAGAACCCTTAGACTTATCAATTTGATAATCTCGCATATTCTTCGGTAAGGATTTAGTTGCAACTTATGGATAACCTTCAGACTATCAATTTTTGGGTAACCTTGAACATTTCCTGGTTAGGATATCGTTACGGCTTACGGATGACCTATGGGATATCATCTCATAGGTAATCTGCACACTATCCTTTTTCAAATAATATGACTTATAGATGACCCTCAAATTCTCAATTTCTAGGAAATCTCATATATAATCCACCTTCAGATAGCAACTAAAAGAAGTCCCTTCAAATCATGTGCTCTTGATGCATTCAGATGCTGATTCATAAAATAATGAGATATCCTCGACACCAGTATTTACTATCTCACGTGTCAACAGATATTGAATTTTGTTGTTATCTTTGATACCATCGTATGCTATCTTGCATGTCAACAAATATTAAATGCTAATGATATCCTCGACGCCAGTATATTCTATCTTGCGTGTTAATAGATATTGAATGCAGATGATATCTTCGACGCCAGCGTATGCTATCTTGTGTGTCAATAGATATTAAATACTAATGATATCCTCGATGGTATACTATCTCGCGTGTCAATAGATATTAAATATAATGGCCCTCTCAACAATGAAATAAGATAAAATAGCCCTTTTGGAAATGGCATGAAATAGATCTCTTGGCAGTGAGATGATATGAAATAGCCCTCTTGGCAATAGTATGAAATGGCCCTCTCCGCAATGAGATGATATAAAATGGCCCTCTTGGCAATGACATAAAATGTCCCTCTCGATAGTGAGATGATATGAAATGTCCCTCTTGGCAATGGCATGAAATGGCCCTCTCGACAATGAAATGATATGAAATGGTTCTTTCGGTGATTTGAAAACAGTTTCACCTGAGTATGTTTGTCTGCGTTTTGCTTTCTACATGTACCTATACTTAAGGTACACAGTTAGTAGGCACAATGTCACTCTCACAGGCGACCACAGTCAAGCTTTATGATAGTTTAATGACAAATATTGAGCATCATAATTTAAATAATTTATTCTGCTATTAATCTTCTCTTTTTGAAGAAATAATTAAATAGAAGATCCACCGAATACAAGTAAATTGGGCAAAACCCTTGTTTGGAGATTACTCAAATATTGTTTGCTTCTCTTCAAGGCAAATTTTGAGGATGACTTTTGGCTCTTTCTCCAATTGAGTGATCCTTTGATTGTTGTATTTATTGTGCCAACTTCATTGAATGCACCTACACTCAAAGTAAATATTTAATAGACATAAAGTCACTTATTTTAGCAATTACTTTTATATAAAGAATTTAAATACAGTATTCATAAAGTAGATAAGGCGCCTTTGTTTGTCCTCCATGGTCTCAAGAAATGAGATAGCCATTCAAAAGGTCCTTAATAAATAGGTATTAAACCCGTATTCGGGGCTACCTAAAAATACCGTTCTTGAGCATTATATGCTTTGGTGTGGCTCGCAACCTGTTTGGAGATTTTTTGAAAAAAGATTTTCAATTTTTGTGTACTGATCCCTGCATCCACAAAAAATTATTAGTTTTTGAGTGAAACTACTTCGTGGATACCTTTTCGGATCCTTGGTTTGCTCCTCGCCATCTTTCGGGTACTCCATCATGTTGGGACTACCACCCTGACTCCCTATTCCAATAGATGTGTAGGCAATCACTAAGTAAAAAATTTGTATAGATTTTTGAAAGTAGTTTTAATTTTAGAAAATAGTTTCAAAAATTTCTGTAAGAGCTTTAGAAAATCTCTGCCAGTCATGTCATGTACAAGCCCGACAAATATCTTCCTCTTGGTGATGAATATGTATGACATTTGATGAAGGATTGTTAGGGATTCAGCATCACTGAGGCTTTCTATTTGAAGTTCTATCATAGCCGGAGATTTAGTCTATCTAAACATTATCGCAGCTGGTGATTTCCCAAACTTGACTTTGACCTTTGGTGATGGGGGATTTGAAATATATTCCAATATATTAGTGGAAATTTTGAGGACCTCCTCAAAAATTTTTCCCTAGTTTAAAGTTATTTAAGACGATCTTAGCTCGAGAGGATCCAAAGTCTTTGTCGGTCTTCGTTCTCTTTATTGGATGATGATCTTCCTCTTGTGAATTTTTAGCTTCCTTCTTGAAAATTCTGCCCCAGTTTCTATTTCCTCGAGTTATATGACCGAGCTGTTAGGGTGCCTACGTATCCCGTTGAAGTAAGAATCAGGTCAAATGTAGTTTAGAACTACACTAGGGATATATATAGAATTCTAATGGGTTGACCAAAGCCGACATGGGCCACCTACGTATCTCATTCTTGAGAATTCGGGTCATCACATAGTTCATACATAAAGAAAGGGATAAATTATCCTAAGGGGTTGACCGAAGCCATATTCCTTTCTTAGGAATTAGGTCAAATGCAGTTCGTACATAAAAGGAAAGGGATTCTAGACAATTATACTTCATAAAACAAATACTATCATAAAGGCGATTGCAAATAAACCAAGGAAACAAAACTAAAATATCATTCAAACGTAGTATTGCTTTATCGCATCAGAATTAAGTGTGCTTATGCTAAGTGATCTCTAACACTTGTCTCTTTGATTTCATCATGATCGCCCAAGTTAAGTACTCCTGTTTCATCCAAGTTAGGCTTCTCTCAGTTTTTTCAGATTCCTCTATATCTTTCACTAACTGCTTCTTATCACTTTTTTTTTATTCATCATCATTCCCCTTGCTTTATTTATCTAACCCTTAACATGGCATGACGTTGGTAGGCTTTAAATTATTTCTACTGAAACAAACCAAGTTAGATGACAACAAGATAATAAAAGATAATAATATAATCATATTTCAAAATAACTTC
This sequence comes from Capsicum annuum, assembly GCF_002878395.1. Taxonomy (NCBI): domain Eukaryota; kingdom Viridiplantae; phylum Streptophyta; class Magnoliopsida; order Solanales; family Solanaceae; genus Capsicum; species Capsicum annuum. The sequence goes on along the minus strand of NC_061121.1, from coordinate 133,575,187 downwards.
TGAAATAAAGAAAGGCCTTTTGGGGAAATAAATACAAACTATGGCTCATGACCCGTGCAAATACGGGCCCATGCCTTTTTGAAAGCTTGAAAACACAAAAAGAAAATTTGAGATATAAAATAGTAGATCACGAGCCTCCTTCGGATCATCACCTCTTTTTTAAACTACTAGAAATTGCCCATTCATTTACCACGACGGGTGACGGGTTATGAGCGGAGTGGAGGTCCAATTTTGCAAAGCCTCTCCTGGTTCAACCTTTCTCAACCCATCAGACTTTGGGAAATACTCTAGTATATCTTTTCATCCCTCGAATAGATTTCTTATCCCATCCCTAAAACCTTCATCTTTTGACACCTCATGCCCAAGAAATGACTAGTACAGGAGTGGCAATGATTTAGACAGACTTATCTTTGACTTATATTCAATCTCATTTTCCTTTCTTGGCTGGTATCCTAATCCATGTTTAAATGTTTTTTCTAGGGTCTTAATAGGATTAATAATTCTTTCCAAATTCGTACCCGAGACACCCAAGGCAGTCACAAATTTCTTTATGTTCTCCACTTCTACTATCTTCTTGGGATTTTCTAAATCCACCTTAGTAACTGTCTTCTTAGATATCCATTCGTCTTCTATTTTGATCAAGATAACCATGGCTCCCCCATAATTAGGCAATGGATTACTGGTGATATTTTGTGGCGGCTCTTGAAGAGTGACAATCTTCTAATAAATCAAGTCTTGGACCTTGTGTTTCAGGTTGATGCAATCTTTAATATTATGCCCGACCGTTCCTAAATAGTAAGCACAGACTTGATCGGCCTGAAATAATTAGGAATTGGGATTGGTAGGTTTTGATGGAATAGGCTGTAAATAACAAACTTTTATCAATTTTTTGAAGAGTTGGGTATGACTTTCAGCCATTGAAGTAAATTTTCGAGGAGGTTTCTTTTTGAGGTTTAGACGTAGGGGGTTATACTAGTTTTGATTAGAGGAAGGAGGTACTTAATGATAGTTTGGTGGTGTTTAGATATTTATTTGATTTTTTGGAAGGGTAGCTTAAACATGAGACTGATAATTTGGCTACGGGACTTGATACTGGGGTAAAATATTTGGACGTGGAGCTTGGTATTGGGGTTGGATATTTGGAAGTGGAGCTTGGTACTAGGATTGAGCATAGAATATAGGCTAAAAACTTGGTGATGGAAGTGAGGAAAGAATATTCCTCGGCTTGAATTTTTTTCAATTTATCAACAGAATTAGTAGAGACTGCAATCACATCTTCTCTATTCTTCTTTGAGAATGCAGAAGATTCAGATGATGTTGGGTTTTTGGCAATTTTTCCTGTTTGGATACCTTCTTCTAACGATTCCCCATTCTTTACCAAATCTATGAAAGTTTCTCAGATTGCGGATATCATCCTGGTATAAAATTCTCCCTCATGAACGGAGGAGAAAATTGATACCATTTCTTTCTCAGACATGGAGGGTTGTACTTTAGTAGCTTCTTTTCTCCAACGGAAGGCATTGTAATGCCCCGAATTCTGAACCCCAGAAGATACATGGTGCTTATGATCCCAAAGGACCACAAGCTAACCCTTTTCTAGTACCTATAACTGAGGACTGGATAATATACTATAAAAATACAGAAAACAACTAGCAGAAACATGCCATAAGGTTCAAAAACTAAAATACAACTGAATAAAGTATTAAAACTACTAAACCAACTGTCTGAACATCTAATTTGAAAGCCTCTAAACTATATGAATAAGGAGTTGATGGGATAATCCCTCAACTAACTCCGTCTACTAAAATACTGAATTTAGAAATTTAATGAATTAATAGAACATCCTCGAATGATGAGGACTCACTGCTAAGTCTACTGTTTGTGGCAGAATCTAAACTTCTTAGGATCCTCTAGATCTCATACTTCTGAACCTATGGTATAAAACACCATAGCGTAAGAGAAAAGTATGCGTCAGTATGTGAGAATGTACTGTTACACTAGATGAGGTAAGACTAAATGCAAAGGCTCATATGCATGAACTATAGCTGACTGGATAACATAAGACTACTGAATAAGGATACATGCATGAATGCAAAAACTGTAACTGAAATCGTAGTAACACTGAATACTGAATTCTAATAACTGGATTACTAATAACTGGGTTTATTCATAATTACTATCTGAGTTTACTGATACTGAATTCTGATAACTAAGTCTACAAATACTAAAATCTGAGATCAAGCCTATCTAATGGGTGATTCTTGAATCTTTTGATACTGATACTTATTGACTGAATTTAAGATCAAGCCTATCTAGTGGGTGATCTCTGAATCTACTGATAATGAATATAATTTATTAAAAATAAGACCAATCCTATCTAATGGGTTATCTCTAAATCTCTAGAACTATCTAAGTTCTCTACTAAGATGATTGACTGTATCCGACAATCCTAATTTTTGTATAGCTGAACTGAGTTCTATTACTAAGACTGAATCTAAAACTGAGACTGTGGGAGGTAGTCATCTTACCGACATACCTTGAATTTGAACTAATGGGTCCAACCTGTAACCCCAGCTGGAAGGGTGTCAGTACCATTCCACAGATAAAGACACTACTGTTGTGGAGTCAGTCTTATCTAACGGGCGACCCCTGGGATAAGTCCTATCTAACGGGTGACCTCTGAGTATGCCAGTCCTATCTAACGGGTGACATCTCATACCTACGTTGGCTACATAATTTTGGAATTAGGGATTGTTTCTAGGGATCTTAGTTATCTCTAATGGGTGAACCCCCATCCCTAGGTTCGCTCGGTGCAGAATCCTTCTCCCAACTGAATAGACACCTGACTAATTCTTTTTCTTAGACTGTACTAGACTGAGCTAAATTTTTTACTGATCATGTTACTTGGCTGATCTAACTGAGTTTACTAGATTCTGTTGACTAAAGAAATACTACTAAATTCTGTTAACTGGCTAAATGCTACTAAGTTCTGAATTGATTATTTGAATACTATTGAGGTCTGAACTACATACTAAACTGGAATAGACCAATACTAAGATTACTGAGTCTTTCTAAGTCCTTTGACTAACTGAGTTCTACTGATCGAGATTTGATTAAGAGTATCTTGAAAATTGACTCCGACTCTAAACAATCAGCTTAATTATCAGGTAATAAATACCCCCAGGACTCGATAACATAGAAGTAAAGCATAACAATTCTTGAACAACATGGCAATCATCTATCATTCACGATACAATCAATGAAGCATCTCTTCAAGTATTTGAAAGTCATAAACTTGTAGATGTATAGGAAAGCATGCTAATGTCTCATAATTCATTCACCAAAGCCTTTCAACAAATACTTAGCATACATTAAAGTGTACATAATTGGGGATATCATGCTAACATGTCACAATTCATTCACTAAGACTTTTCAACAAACGCTTGGCATGCATGGACTTATACATAATTGGGTATTTCTTGTCAACACATCATAATGACTCTAATTCCTTCACACAAGCATTTTATCAAACATATGGGGAGCATGCTTTGGTTATTCAACAATTTCTACACCTAATTATCATGGATATGTCAATCAACTTGACTCTTGAAGAGGTTTTATCATGAACATCACACAATTCATCACATTCTAGAATCAATTCTTGAAACTTGTAGTCTAAATCATGAATTAAATCTCAACAATACCTAATCATGAACTTCAATTCAAATAAATCATGAAACACATAAATACACAAACTTTAAAATTTTGAAATGAATTCTTGAACTTCTTGGGTCAAAGGAACCCAAGAATCAACATCTAAAATACCTCAAAAGGTTGAATCTTGAAAGATAACTAACATTCCTTGAACGTTCTTAGATTGGGAAACACAGATCTTGATGTTTTCTTGATGGTTCTTGAACTTGAAGAACTTGAATTTCTTAGTTTCTTGAAGAAGGGTTTGAATCTTACTCTTGGGTTTTGATCTTAAAAGAAATCCTAATTTTGATGTTATGGATGAATGAGGAGTTACGTTCTTTGATTTGATGTAATTTGGGGGTAAAAGGGTGTAAAAAGACCCAAAAATCCTTTTTAAAATGTTGTTACAACGCTATTTCGGACAAAGTTGACGGTCTGGGTGAAGGACCATCACTCTGGCAACTAACCAATACTCCAACCATCATTTTTAGGACAAAAAATGGCCTTAATGCCTCAGTTTCAATGGCCAGAGCGATGGTCCATCACTAACTTGACGGTCCGTCAGCTTGCCCGTCGCTCCTGGGCAGTTCGGACAACTCTCAGAAAAATGTTCATAACTTTTTACTCCAATATCGGATTTTGGAGAAATTGGTATTGTTAGAAATATAATTCAATTATCTATCTATGATAGTTCATGAGATAAAAAATTCATAGTATAAAAAAAGATATGCTCATTTGAAATTGACAATGGTAATATCCTTCTCAAGAATTCAATTGGTAAGGGATGTTTTGATTCGTCTAATAACTAGGACATATTTGAGGTCTTAATATACATCAAAATTGATTATAAAACTACCAAACTAATAAAATTAATTTCTCATGAGCTTGAAGCATGGTTCTACTATCGGTTTGGATTCTCGGCATATTACAATACCTCCCCATTGGGAAAATTCATGCTCGAATGGGACTGACTAAGCTGAGATTTCTGATAGACTGAACTTACTTAAAGGAGGTGAACATCTAAAACATTTATATATGACTAAAACTACTGATATACTAAAATTTCATACTGAACATGCATATCTGATGCATGGATATCTGACTAAGTTGTTCTCATGAATGCATGATTGAAATTACTGGTAAGCTGAGTTTCTCCTACTGAACATGCATATCTAATGGATGAATTTCTGACTGACCTGACTCTTGAATGCATGGATGAACATGTAATGCTAACTAATGTTAAGTTTGTAACGAAAATCTAAGCATGAAAATGAATGGTTTAAGGAATGGAAAACATTGGGGAGTTATAGGGTATCTCCCCCTTGGGACACTATGTCCCTCTAAGAATACTTATTTCACCGACATACTTGAGAAAACTGAGGCGATACATAAGGCACCTATGAACTGGATCATAACTAAACCTCGAGAATCTGAAACTAATGCATGACTCATGAACTGAACTTATCTTTCAACTACTAGGACTTTCTACCTTGGAATAGTTATCTTTCCTAGATATTTTGGATAAAATAATTAGATGAAAAGATGACAAAACAAACTATACGAATCTGAATGTCTGACTGCTAAACTAACTTGCTGGCTTTACTAACTAACTCATACTAAAACATAAGCTCTAATGGGAGCAAGGGATCTAACAATGGATATCATGAATGTAAAGGACTTATAACGTACCCGAATCTATGTTTGGGGAACCTTCCGGATCATGACAGGTCTGGAGTGCATAAAATCTATTTTGACGCAGACCACTATTGGTGCCCTATTAATGGAAATATTTTCCCCTCTATGCTAGCACTCTACACTCCTGTATCCTATGGCCTAGCTTACCACATCCAAAACATACCTCGTTGCCTGCTCTACACACACCTAGGTGATTCTTGCCATATTCCTCACAAAGCGGATAGGTACGCTCACTTCTTATGCTACTCTGGGATTTAAAGCCTGGTGCTCCATCATAACTGACATCCCTGAAGTTTGGTGCGGGTACACTAGTTAAGGATAGAGCTGGGAGTGAAAACTTCTGACTATGCTGAGAATGATTACCACCCTATGACTCTGCCTGAGAGAAACTATAACTACCTGTTCTGGCTTTCTTATTCACTCTCCTTTTCTTTTGATTTATCTGTCTGAATCTGCTGAGCATGCATTATTAGTCTAGAAAGATCCATATTTCTATTGATCATAGCAGTCCTACACTCCTTCAACACCAACCCAGACACACTAGTTATAAACTTACTCATGCTAGTTCTAGGGTCAGCCATCAATTTAGGAGCATACTTAGCTAACTGGTTAAACTTAAGGCAATACTCTTTCACTATCATGAAGCCTTGCCTTAGGTTTATGAACTCTTCTACCTTAGCTTCTCTCATCTCGAGTGACAAAAAATTATCTAAAAAATGCATCCTGAAACACCTGCCAAGTTATGAGAGCTGCATCCTCTCCCTACCCTTCTTTCATATCACTACCCAATCACGAGCAACATTTTTCAACCTATAGAATGCTAATTCTACACTCTCCTCCTTATAAACATGCATAATCAGGGTGATATTCTTTACATCCTCAAGATAAAGTTATAGGTCCTCACCTAATACTGACCTAAAGAATTTTGGCGGGTTTATTTTTATGAAATCTCTGATTCTGGCTGCGGTCGAACCCCCATCTTGTTGAGGTGGGGCTACAACCTGATGGTTTTCCCTAACACTAATTGTCATATCTTGGTCTAGCTCTTGAAAAGCTGCTCGAAACTATGCATGTGACACATTCTTATTCTCAAGATCTACAGGCCGAGGTGGCTGGTTATCATCCCTACAGGCATTGATTTTTCAAAGAGGCATATTCTGTAAATAAAAAGAAGAAATGGATTAGACTGAGAGTTTAATTTGATCTCATGCTCACTCGTACGATATGAATACTAAAAGAAGGAAAACTATTTCTAAAACATCTCATAGCCTCCTGCCCATAAATGTGGTATAAAATATACCCATGCACAAGACTCTACTAGATGCGGCTTCTAGACTTCCTAGGACACTATTAAACCTTAGACTCTAATACCAAGTTTGTAATGCCCCGAATTCTAAACTCCGGACATTACATGGTGCTTATGATCCCAAAGGACCACAAGCTAACCCTTTTCTAGTACCTGTAACTAAGCACTACATAATATACTATAAAAATGCAGAAAAAAACTGGCGAAAACTTTCCATAAGGTTCAAAAACTAAAATAGAACTGAATAAAGTATCAAAATTTCTAAAGTAACTATCTGAACTTCTAGTCTGAAAACCTCTAAATTGTCTGAATAAGGAGTTGATGGGACAATCCCCCAACTAACTCCATCTACTAAAATACTAAATCTAGAAATATAACAAAATAATAGAACAACCTCGAATGATGAGGACTCACTGCTAATTCTACTGCTTCTGGCTGAATCTGAACTGCTAAGGGTGCTCTGGATCTCGTGCTTCTGAACCTATGGTATAAAACACCATAGCACAAGACAAAAGTATGCATCAATATGTGAGAATGTACTAGTACGCTGCGCCAGTACGTGAGAATATACTAGTATGCTAGATAAGGTAAGGCTAAATGTAAAGGCTCATATGCATGAACTATAGCTGACTGGATAACATGAGACTACTGAATGAGGTTACAGGCATGAAAACAAAAACTATAACTGAAATTGTAGTAACACTGAATACTAAAATCTTGTAACTGGATTACAGATAACTGGGCTTACTGATAACTGCTATTTGAGTTTACTGATATTGAATTCTGATAACTAAGTCTACAAATACTAAAATTTGAGATCAAGCCTACCTAGAGGGTGATCCTTGAATCTGCTGATACTGATACTGATACTTATTGACTGAATTTGAGATAAAGCCTATCTAGCAAGTGATCTCTGAATCTACTGATAATGAATATGATTTACTAAAAATAATATCAAGCCTATCTAACGGGTTATCTCTAAATCTCCAAAGCCATCTAAGTTCTTTACTAAGCTGATTGACTGTATCTGACAGTCTTGATTTTTGTATAGCTGAACTGAGTTCTATTACTGAGACTGAATCTGAAACTGAGACTATAGGAGGTAGTTATCTAACCGACATGCCCCAAATTTGAACTCATGGCGTCCAACCTCTAACCCAAGCTGGAAGGGTATCAGTACCATACCATGGCTAAGGATAATACTGCTATAGAGTCAGTCCTATCTAATGGGTGACCCCTAGGATCAGTCCTATCTAACGGGTGACCCCTGAGTATGCCAATCTTATCTAATGGGTGATATCTCATACGTACACTGGCTACGTAGTTCTGGAACTTTAGGATTACTTCTAGGGATCTTAGTTCTCTCTAACGGGTGAGCCCCCATCCCTAGGTTCGCTCGGTGCTGAATCCTTCTCTCAACTGAATAGACATTGACTGATTATTTTTCTTAGACTGTACTAGAATAAGCTAAATTTATTACTAATCATGTTACTTGGCTGATCTAACTGAGTTCACTGATTCCATTGACTAACAAAATATTACTAAATTCTGTTAACTAGCTTAATGCTACTGAGTTCTGAATTGATTACTTGAATACTATTGAGGTCTGAACCGTATACTAAACTGGAATAGACTGATACTAAGATTACTGAGTATTTCTAAGTCCTATGACTAACTGAGTTCTACTGATCGAGACTTGATTAAGAGTATCCTAAAAACTGACACCGGCTCTAGAAAATCAACTAAATTATTGGGTATTAAATACTCCCAGGACTTGATAACATAGAAGTAAATCATAGCAATTCTTGAACAATAAGGCAATCATCTATCATTCACAATACAATCAATGAAGCATCTTTTCAAGTATTTGAAAGTCATAAACTTGAAGATGTATAAGCTTGTATGCTAATGTCTCATAATTCATTCACTAACGCTTAGCATACATTAAAATGTACATAATTGGGGATTTCATGCTAACATGTCATAATTCATTAACTAGGACTTTTCAACAAACACTTGGCATGCATAGACTTATACATAATTGGGGATTTCTTTTCAGCATGCCAAAAGGACTTTAATTCCTTCACATAAGCATTTTATCAAACATATGGTGAGCCTGCTTTGGTTATTCAACAATTTCTACACCTAATTATCATGGATACATCAATCAACATGCAAATCCAAGAGGGTTTATCATGAACATCACAAAATTTATCACATACTAGAATCAATTCTTGAAACTTGTAGTCTAAATCATGTATTAAATCTCAACAATACATAATCATGAACTTCAATTCACTTAAATCATGAAAGTTCATAATACACAAATTTTAAAATTTTGAAAAGAATTGTTGAACTTCTTGGGTGGAAGGAACCCAAGAATCAACATCTAACATACCTCAAAAGCTTGAATCTTGAAAGATAACTAATGTTTCTTGAACGTTCTTGGATTGGGAAACATAGATCTTGATATTTTCTTTATGGTTCTTGAACTTGAAGAAAAATTTCTTAGTTTCTTAAAGAAGGGATTGAATCTTGTTCTTGGGTTTTGATCTTGAAAGAAATCTTAATTTTGATATTATGGATGAATGAGGAGTTATGTGCTTTGATTTGATGTAATTAGGGGTTCAAAAGGGTGTAAAAAGACCCCAAAAGCCCTTTAAAACATCGTTTCAGCATTGTTTCGAACAAAGTTGATGGTCTGGGTGATGGATCGTCACTTTAGTAACTGACCATCTGTAACACCTCGTATTTAAGTACGTGTATTGGCGTATTCAAGTACGTGTATTGGTCTTATTTATATAGAATTAATTTTTTTATTTTATTTATATCGGAATTTGCCTGTCGATGGTTCCATGCGAAAGTTATTGAATAAGCTTTCCAACGATATAAAGATTTTCAAAAACAGATAGGTTTTGGATATAATCGAGAACGTTCCAAACTATAAAACGGTGGCCGGGATATTTGGGAATAGTAAATGTGCAGGAAAATTTCCTGCACACAAACTACTGAGGCCAGCCAAATTTTTGGGTCAACTTTGAACGACCATAACTCCATTAATATAATGAACTGGGAGAGCTATGACCTATGAAAAGAAATATGTTTGAGTCTTGTTTCCAATGCAATTGGTTTCATCCAAATCCAATGGCTGAGTAAGGAGTTATACTCGTTTTACTTCAGCCTATCAAAATAGATTTTTAGGGTCAACTTCAAATGACCATAACTCCTAGTACAGGACGAACTGGGTGGCCTACCTTATATGAAATTAAATCCCTTTGAATTATCCTTCCAATGATACCAATTTCACCCAAATCCGATATCGGAGCAAAGAGTTATGGTCGATCTACTTTAGCTTATCAAAACAGTCCACCAAAGGACAGATTTGACATTATTTAAATTTTAAAGGCATTTTGGTCATTTCCTATTATATTATGGACGGGAATATGTGTATATATACATGCATATGAGGTCAAAAACTCATTTTCATCATCAATCATTGAGAAAGAACAAACCCTAGACAAATTTGACCTTTAAATTACCTTTGATTCCACCGTAGAAATTCTAGAGTAATCCAAAATCTGCGTTTGTCATCTCGAGAGCTTTGAACGGCACCTATTATTTGTGCAAACGGGATTACATAATCAAGAGGTGAATTCTAAAGTATGAATATTGTTTTCCTTTGTTCTTTTCCATATGAATATGTGTGATAGAGGATTATATGTATTGGTTGTTATTGAAAGGTGATGAAAATAAGGTTATGAACTATTTTGCATGGTTTGGTTGTATTGAATTATGGAAGGTGGATATGGTGATTGAGTTATGGAAGATGGATATGGTGATATACTATTGAATTGAAGATTATTTATGTCTATGGCTCAATTTGGTTTAATGGATTGATTGGAAGGATAAATGAATCCAAACTTGATATTGGAGGATATTGTATGAATATGCATGGTATGTGAATATAATTGGAGTATAAGAGGGTTAAAGTGACACCCTTTATGGTGTAATTAAGGCTTACTACTTAACCACTAGTTTGGTGAATTCAAATAATTGAATTGTGACGTTTGGTCGCTAATACTAGATTGCTATATATGTTCATTGTAGATAAGTAATCCGAAAAAACGAGAAGTCCATTTGGGACTAGTATTGAAGGTTAACAGTCAGGTATGTAAAGCATACTCTATACCATATCTTTGGCATGAAAGTGAACAATTATTCTATTAAGAAAGTTTCCAAAGTTATTCAATAACATGTGATCCATAATGGTTTTGTATGATGTCCCACGTTACCAATGAACTTGTTTCCACCCTACAAGATGTCAAGACATTCACATACTTACTTGTCTTCCAAATCTTACATGTTTATTGCACTAATGAATGTCAGAAGGTATCCGGTTACTCAAACAAGATCCATGTGCTATTAATGACTCCAAAATGTTTCATTGATATACCAATAAGTTCCTACTTCATAGTTGTGGCATTGATGACTCCAAAACACTTCATTGATGTGCCAATGAGTTCTTACTTCATTGTTATTGCATTGATGGTCTATTTATATGTCTCTTATTGATGTATCATTGTTTCAAAGTATCAAAAATGCAGTGGCGACCGAAATAACAATCTCAACCATTAATTGAACTAAGTGATGGAAGTTCTCTCTTATCGGGTGGTATCTCGGGGGCATAAGCCTATCATTGGTCAATCCCTATTTATGTGTTTATGGGTGGTATCCTAAGGGAATAAGCCTATCATGGGTCGGTCCCAGTTGATAAGTACTGGAGGCAGCCTAATGGTCACAGTACAGTACAGTAATGATTACAAAGATGATAAGAACGAAGGTAAAGTGATTGAATAAATACAATGTACAGGTTGTCACAAGTTCTAGTAAGTATGGTCCACTCCTATTACAATTTATTCACTTGTTTCTGATTTCTATTGAGCTCCTATATCATATGTGATTATCTACAGCATTATATACTCAGTACATATTTCGTACTAATGTCCCCCACGGGGGACCTGCATTTCATGCTGCAGGCACAGGTACCTCAACTCATACACCGTACAAGTAGGAGCCAGAATATCCAGCTGCTTTTGGTGAGCTCCAGTTTATTTCAGGGCTTTCCGTGTCATATCCAGTCATTTTTGGTATTGTATAGAAGTTAGTTATATGGCGGGGTGTGTCCCGACCTTTGTTAAACTCTGTGTATTGTCTAGAGGCTTTGTAGACCTAATGTACAGTCAAGGTGGTGTTTTGTTAATAGACGTGATGGCTCCAATGGCCAAGTATTGTATATACATATATATGTTTGCTCGACCTTATACAGCTGATGATTTCCTTTTATATGCGACATGATGCTGTCTGAATTTTGGGTTGTCATAGAGGTATGCATGGGAAGTATAAGGTTATGAGTTATTTCTCCCGGGCCTCCTCAGTTACGGGTGCCAGTCCGCCCCAATAGGATTTGAGGCGTGACACCGTCACTCCAAATGTTATTTTTGGGCCAAAAAATGGCCTTATTGCCTCAGTTGCGACAGCCAGAGCGACGGCCCGTCACTGGCTTGACGGTCTGTCAGCTTACCCATTGCTCCTGGGCAGTTCAGACAACTCTCAGTAAAATGGTCCTACATTTTACTTCGATACCAGATTTTGGAGAAATTGGAATCGTTGGAAAGATAATTCAATTATCTATCTGTTGAAGGGTCATGATTTCAAAAATTTGTAGTATAACAAAAGATATGTTCATTTGAAATTGTCTATGACAATATCCTTCTCAAGAATTCAATTTGTAAGGGATATTTTGATTTGTCTAATAGCTAGGACATATTTGAGATCTTAATATACATCAAACTTGATCATAAAACTACAAAACTACTAAAATTAATTTCTCATAAGCTTGAAGCAGGGTTCAACTATCGGTTGGGATTCTCGGGGTATTACAGGCATAGTCTCGAAAACACTCATCATTCTTATGCTTGATCTGGTCTAGTGAGTATCAGTCAAGGACTATCTCAATGTATGCAAATCTATCGAGAAAACTTTTGGCCAACGCCCTCCAACTAGATCATCTCTTTAGTTCTTGAGATGTGAACCAATCTAAGACTTCACCGCTTAAGCTTCGGCTGAATAAGCACATCAATAATGCCTCATTTATTCCTACCCTAACTATTTGATCACAATACCTTCTTAGATGGACCATTGGATTTCTAATACCGTTGAACACTTCAATTTAGAGACCTTGTACCCTTTTAGTAGGTCTTCTCCAGGATGCTTACACAGATCATCGTACCCTAAAGCATCATTATCGCATCCTCATAAGATTCTTTAAAACTCATAATCTCTTTATTCATGGCCAGAAGCTTCTTTTCATGCTCAGTCCTCCACTTTTTTTCCTTCTCTTCCTAATGATCTACCTCAGGATGGGGAAAAAGATTGTAGATGTCAGGGGGTATGATGACATAAGAAGGATTTGGGAGGGTAACTTGATTTTGAGAATAAAAAGAGATTGGGTGGTAGGGAGGGAGGACGTTTTGGAAATTGATAATGCTTTGTGGAATTTTAGAATAGTTTGGTGCAACCTGAGAGAGATTTTGTAGTTTTAGAGATAGATTTTATGGATTAGAAGATGGATTTTGTGGATTTGGGAGCGGGTTTTGTGGGTTTGAAAATGGACTTTGGGGATGCGGGGATGAATTTTATGGATTTGGAGATGGATTTTGTGGGGTTAGAGAGGAATTTTATGGGTGGTAAACATCTGGGTTAATTTCTCATTTGGTGTTTTGGACAAGTTGAGGAGCGGATGCGGACGATATATTATTTGGATGGTCCTTGAGAATAGGCGTACTGAGGGGAGGGATCTGGAGTGGATTCTTGTGTCCTCCTGGAGAAGAAGCGTTGATATTGATGGCTAGATTAGCCAAATCTCAAGTATGGTTCATTTCCTCCTGAAACATTTCCAATTTTCTCATGAGTTCAACAATTATCTCGGTTTGTTCCGCTATTACATTGTCCCTACTGGTCAACGCATTTTCTTCATCGCTTCCAGTCATTTTTTAATGGTGGTCAGAGGATGGGATTTTATGAACTTTTGACCGGGTGAAGTAAGGATGTTCTGCCAGTTTGTTTCAATACATAGTAGTTTTCTGTTATCTGAAAAGTAGAATAACTCAAAGGCAGATGTGTTAGATCCTATATATGATAAATAATACAAGATACTTGACAAGAAATAACCACATAAAGTTGTTTTCTAATAGGAAAACCGATCCATGAGAGCATAGTGGATAAATTTTTCTTTGATTCAAACAAACACACATAAACACATAAGGCAGTTATATCACATAATAAATGCACATCCTAGTTAGGTGACCCTTTTGAGCCAAGGGTTGGCCTAACGTATTTGAAGGAATATATGATTTTTAAAACCAATCTACTATCCCCCAAAAACCTTCATATGTGTACATAAGTAACATAAATGCCTATAAAATTTTCACAAAAGGGCTACAATCTTTAGGGAAAGGGAAAATAAAATGAGAAAAAGAACAATGTCTCGTGCAGGGGATAGGAAATACTAGTTCCTGAATGCTCTTCTATTGGCCTTCGCCCTCTTAGCTTTGTACACTTTTTGTCATGTGGCCTTCTTAGTTTGGTCCACTTCTTGTCATTGGAGACACTCGTTAATGATCAAGCGATTTTTGTATAACTGTGCTCTAGATGCAACCGTCCAAATTAATTAATTTCTTGCTTGGCTTGCTTCAATTTCTCTCTCAATTGGTGTATGATTGAGGCATCCTTACATGAAAGTAAGCAAATCAAGTCTTATCACGACCTCCAAAGGATAATAAATTGGATTAAACAAACATATATTTCTTCAACACATAAATATAATACGTCTGTAATAGACTCGGGGTTAATAGACGCAGGGAAAGTTTTTTAATGGGCCCAATACCCCCTTCAACTATTGGGTCATCTTAGGCTTATGTCTGAAAGGGTTTTGGTTTAGCTCTATCCTGGATGTCTAGAGTGAGTTTGAATCAGGTTCCAACATGGAAGACTTCAGTTTGAAAATACGAACAACCATCAGATGCCTCACGTGCTAATAAATCATCATATTTCCAACACTTTAATTGGAGTTGAACAACAGGGGTTGGGACATCTACAAAACCCTAAAATAGTTTATTAATTATCAGGTAGATTATGCCATGAAATGTAACAGTTAAATTTCCCAGAATTTAAACATATAAGGACATAAACAGTTTAAACCCTATAACAGTTAGTCAAAAGGCAAATTCAAACATTTGGCAAGAACCTATTTAAGATCTTCAAAAGAGTCGCTATTTCTGTTTTACGAAAATATGACTTTTAGAGTCGCCACTTAATTTATTTAGGAAAACTAAGAAAATTTTTATAAATTACTTAAATGATTTCAAATCAGAAAAAATCATTTGAGTTTAGAAATTCTAGGTAAGCGGTTCTCATTAATATTTTAGGAAGGTTTTTAAGGCACATAAAAAATCTACTAACTTGTAGTTAACTGGATTGTTTGAAAATATTTCTTTTGACTAACTTTTAAAGAAAAATTGATTGTTGAAAAGAAATTGCTCAAGGAGTATTTTTTTCGAGTTTTATGCAAAATCAGTTTTAACGACTTTGTAGGGAATCTAACTAGTTCTAAGCAAATTAAAGTCAAATAGCAAATAAACATAGAAAAAAAAGAAAGGGGGAAGAAATAAGCGATTTAGGCTCTTAAGCCCAAATCTATTAGCTCGGTCCTAATCTAATAAGACTTTTGGCCCATCTTCACTTGTCCTAATATAGATATTGGGCTTTGGCCCATAACTTGTCCTAAACTATCTTTTGAACCTTTTGACCTATAATCTACTTCACCTGTATTAATTTACAACTTTGGCTTCGAGGCCCAAATGAATAAATAAATAAATAAATGCATAATGATAAATCAAGCAATAAAAAAATGAGACTTTCATGTCTCTTAGCTACTGAAAAAAATAACTTTAACCCCATTTTCTCCCATCGCCGACAACTTCTTTCTCCAAAAATTTGATTAGCTTGATAGGCTCGAGAGGATGACTCGAAAGGGAACTGGACCACATTGGCCCACCATCGAAATGCATATGAGGAGAGTCCATTTGGACTCAGCATTTTACATGTTAAACAAAGAAGAAAAAAAGGGAAGATTAGAATTAATTTGAAAGTAGTAACAAATTTTCAAAGACTTTCACATTTTAACTTGAATAAACAGAAAAATATCACTTTAGGAGATAGAGACAACTTCAAAATAAAGACAAATAGAAAGCAACACACCAAGATTGAAACGAACGTTTTAGCACCTATTCTTATTTAACAATATAAGAATGAATCTTGAACGAACTTCATAAAAATGCATAATTTTTACGATTTAGCTCAACATAAATGCGCAGATAAAACCTTCAACTAAAAAATTAAATTCTAAAGCCAGTTTAGATAGTGCTTTAAAAGAAAAAAATTAATTGACCAAGATTGTTCCACCTCTTTACTCTCTTTTGCAAGTTCAAAGTAAACTTCTCATAAAGTCATAAAGGGACCCTAGGGTCAAAACTTTTGGCTTATAAACCAACTCCATCTTTTCCATTGACATTATGGGTCAAGGTGCGCTTAGGAGCGGTCTAATTATGCATCAAAAGAAAAACTTGGACTAAAACAATTTTTCAAAGAACTAAAAATGAAATAAAAAAAAAGTGAAACCACAACAATTAACCCACAAACAAAGGGATCTCCAATTGAAATTTTGACTTGTAAATCGACTTTATTTTTTTCATTGACATTAAAGGTCAAGAAAACATTTAGAAGCGGTTCGACTATGCAATAAAGATGAAAACTTGAACAACTAAAGCCATTTTTCTAGAACTAAAAATGAACCCAACTAAAATCAAAACCACAACAAATAATCCACGAACAAAAGGATCTTTGAGTAGAAATTTTGACTTATAGACCAACTTTATTTTTTTATTGACACTAAGGGTCAAGAAATATTTAGAAGCAGTTAGACTATGTATGAAAAGGGTAAAATTTTAATCAAAGCAATTTTTCAAAGAAACTAAAAATGAACCCAAATAAAATCAAAACTGCAACGATTAATCCACAAACAAAAGGATCTTTGGGTAAAAATTTTGGCTTATAGAACGACTTCATTTTTTTCATTTACATTAAAGGTCAAGGAACATTTAGAAGCGGATTGACTACACACACCAAAAGGGGAAAACTTGAATTTAAGCAACTTTTTAAAGAAATTAAAAATGAACCCGAATAAAATCAAAACCACAACGATTAATCCACAAACAAAAGGATCTTCAGGTAGAAATTTTGGTTTATAAACTGAGTTCATTTTTTTCCATTGACATTAAAGGTCAAGGAATATTTAGAAGCGGTTTGACTACACACCAAAAGGGAAAAACTTGAATCAAAGTAATTTTTTAAAGAAACTAAAAATGAATCCGAATAAAATCAAAACCACAATGATTAATCCATAAATAAAAGGATCTTCGTGTAAAAAATTTAGTTTACAAACCGAATTTATTTTTTTTCCATTGACATTAAAGGCCAAGGAACATTTAGAAGTGGTTAGACTATACATCAAAGGGAAAAACTTGAATTAAAGCAATTTTTAAAAAAACTAAAAATGAACCCGCATAAAGTTGAAACAACAACGATTAATCAACAAGCAAAAGGATCTTCGGGTAGAACTTTTGTCTTATTGACCAACTTCATTTTTTTCCATTGACATTAAGGGTCAAGGAACATTTAGAAGCAGTTTGACTACGTATCAAAAGGGAAAAACTTAAATTAAAGCAATTTTTTAAAGAAACTAAAAATGAATCCGAATAAAATCTAAACTACCACGATTAATCCACAAACAAAAGGATCTTCGGGTAGAAATTTTGGTTTATAAATTGACTTCATTTTATTTATTGACATTAAAGGTCAAGGAACATTTAGAAGTGGTTTGACTACACACCAAAATGGAAAAACTTGAATAAAGTATTTTTTTAAAGAAACTAAAATGAACCCGATAAAATCGAAACCACAACGATTAATCCATAAACAAAAGGATCTTTAGGGAGAAATTTTGGTTTACAAACCGACTTTATTTTTTCCACTGACATTAAAGGTTAAGGAAACATTTAGAAGTAGTTCGACTATGCAATAAAGATGCAAACTTGAACAACTAGAGCCATTTTTCAAGAACTAAAAATGAACCCGAACAAAATAGATACCACAACGATTAGACTACAAAAAATATACTAGAACTAAAAAAATAAAACTTTTGCACTAGATTCACAAAACTAAGAGAAATTGCAACCTACAAGCATAACAAAAAATATCATTTGAGTTATATGATAACAATAGCCCTAAACGTAACAACATGAAGCTAAAATAGTGAATAAGAATCAACAACAAAAATATAGAGCAACTTCAACTTTAAATAACGACATAAACTTCATAATCATCACAAACAAGTCCTATGGCCATCAAAGTCTCTACAACGAACAATCCCAACCTCATTCATAATTGCTGATTATCGGGTCATGGGTCAGATTTTTGCTGGTTTTTGGGGTTGAAGATGGGTCGGTTTTGTTGAAATTTTTCTTTGTAATCGCTAGTGGAAGCTGTTGTCGTATGTCTATATTTTTGTTGATGTCGTTGGTTGGTTTTCATGTGGGTCGGATTGGGTTTTTTATTGGTATCGAATAAAATAGAAGATATTTGGTTATTGCTCATTTTGGGCCTCTGGTCGGACGGGCCAGGTGAGGGAGATTTGGGTCATTGGTGATGTTGTTTGCTAAAGAAAGGAGTTGGTTAGGGCATGTTTGGTGTTGGCCTGTTGTGGGATGGAAGTGTTGTTGGGCTAGTAACATTTAAACAAAAAAGAAATGGGTTGTTGTGGTTAATGTTGTTATTGGGCCGTTAACATTAAAAAAGAAGAAGAAATGGGTTATTGTGGTTAATGTTGTTGGGCTGCTGTTGTGGTCTAATAAAAAATAGGAAAGGGTAGATATTTTGGTTATTTAAAAAATGGCCAAATTAAATTAGAGTGTTTAGTCAATTTTATTTAAATTTTAACCAGATTGGTTATCAATTTGATCAATTACATTAAAATTGTGGTCAATTCGATTTCAATTATGTTTAAATTTAATAAATTGACTAAATTAAATTAAAATTTGATATGAATTAATACCTTGCTTAATCTTGAGTTTCTCGATTTAATAAAATCAGACAAATTTATTTATTTATTTACTTATTATTTTATTATTTATTTATTTATTTATTTTCAAATAAGTTATTTTCAAGAACACATGACATTTAAATCAAGGTTTTAATCATTTAAATTTATTTTCCAGATAGACTTTGATTAAAATCTGATATTTTATAAAATAAATTTTTAAGTAACCAAATTATATAATCTCAAATAATTGAATTCGGTAATATTTAATCGCTACTTAAAATGACAAAATTACCCAGATAAATACTTTGAAAAGCTTTTATTCGGAAATAAATGCTGAAATTTTATTTGAAAATCGAAGAAATTCGAAATTAAACTTAGTTATGGAGGGCAAAAATTAGGTGTCAATAGTGGTGAAGAAAGAGATCTTAAAATGGTTAGATTTGGTCGTGGTTTATCCTATTGCGGATAGCAAGTGGGTGAGCCCAATTCAATGTGAACCTAAGAAATGTCGGATCACTGTGGTCCCAAATGAGAAGAATGAGTTAGTGCCCATGAGATCGGTTACTGGATGGGGAGTATGCATGAATTACTAAAAGTTGAACACTTGGACACAAAAGGATCAATTTCCTATGTCATTATGGATCAGATGCTAGATAGACTTGCAGGCAGAGGTTGGTACTATATTTTTTATGGTTATTTAAGGTATATTCAAATTTATATTACCTTACTTTTACATGCCCATATGGTACTTTTGCATTCAAAAGGCTGCCGTTCAGCTTTGCAATGCTCCAGCCACCTTTCTGTATTGTATGATGTCAATATTTTTTGATATGGTGAAGGTCACTATAGAGGTCTTCATTGATGAATTATCGGTAGTTAGGAACTTGTTTGATAACTGTCTGGCCCATTTGGCCAATGCACTTAAGAGATGTGAGGAGTGCAACCTTATTTTGAATTGGGAAAATAGATTGTTCTCAATCACAAGATTTCAAATAGTGGTATTTGAGTTTGTTAGGGCGAAGATAGAGGTGATTGAAAAATTAGCTCAACTGATTTCAGTTAAAGGTATTAGAAGTTTCTTGTGTTATACTAGGTTTTATAGGAGATTCATCAATGACTTCTCTAAAATTGCATATTCATTATGCAAGATCTTAGAGAAGGCGGTGAAGTTTATGTTTGATGATACGCATCTCAAGGTCTTTGAATGCCTCAAAGAGCGAGGAGCGCATGATCTCGCTCCTATTATTGTGTCTCCAGGATGGTCCTTACCTTTTGAGGTGATGTGCAATTCTAGTGGTGTGGCTTTAGGGGTTTTCCTAGGCTAACAATGTGAGAACATCCTTCACCCCATCTACTATGACAGCAAAGTATTAAACCTTGCACAGAAAAATTATTATTGCAGTTATTGAGCATGAGTTATTTGTTGTGGTATTTACTTTTAAGAAATTTTAGTCCTACTTGATAGGGACTAAAGTCATTGTTCGTACTAATTATGCAACATATAGTTATCTCATATCGAAGAAAGATGCTAAGCCAAGGGTGATTCGTTGGGTACTCTTGTTGTAAGAATTTGACTTTAAGGTGAAACACCGAAAAGGCACTAAAGACCGAAAAGGCACTAAAAACCAGGTTGCAGGCCACCTATAACGCCTCAAAAAGGAGGCACTACTTAAATTAGGGGATGAGATTGAAATTAATGATACTTTTTCAAATGAGGCACTGCTGACTTGCCTACACCCCTATGCTTCCTCGACCTCTACCACTACCACGAATTATATCTATTAAAAACTTGTACTAGTTAAAGTGAAAATAAGATGCAAACTGTGCACAAGAACTCACAACAATATGCAATATTATAATTCTGGAATCCCGTGTAACACTGGAATTGTAATACCCCATACCATTTCTAGTTAAAATTCACCCCCAGAATATTGAGGGATAGCTTCCAAAATGAAGAATAGCTATTTTGTGTTGAATTTTCGCGGAGAGGCCCAATTTTCTGTTTGACAATTTCCAGTGAGACCTCGGGGCTCCGCTATTGTGGCGCGTCACGATGAAAGCCCTGTTTTCGCTCGTCCTTTTCCAGTGAGCCGCCGTGATAGTGGCGCATCGCGGTGGCCACCCAGTTCGCAAGAACTTTATTTTTCCAGTTTCATTTCAAAGATTAAAGGGGGTACTTTGGTCATTCTCTCAGCCCCTAATCCATCTTAAACAATGAATTAAACTCCTTCAAAGCACTTTACATCCACTTTTCATCAAATCTCTCTCAACCAAAACCCTACTTCAACAAACTTTCTCCCCAAGAAATCTAAATTGCTCCATTAATTCTCCAAGAAAATTCAAGATTAAGAATCCCCAATTCAAGGACTCTAAGAATTCATCTCCAAAGCAACAATAGGAATCCAAGAATCAAGTTTTTCATCAAAGATCACCAATTAAGGTATGTGGGGTCATGAACAAGGATACTCCTTTCATCCTAGTGCCCAAAACTTATTTTAATTAAAAATTTACAGAATTTTATATGATTTTTCATGAAATTTAAGTTTAGGGTTTATACCCATTAATATTATTTACAAGCTTATGAGATTTCCAATGATTTAGAAGTTGAATTACATGATTATGTTCATATTTTCCTGCATATTGCAGAAATTTCCAGATTTTGAGTTGAATTATCAATGTTTACATTATCAAGCATGAATATTTTGATGTTTTAACCTGAGATTGATACATGGTTCATTAAGCCCTAATTAAAGATTGTTATTTCAAGAATTGTTGTGCTACAAGCACCCTATGACTAAATTCCTTTCAGATTATTGGTAAAGATTTGACCTTATGGTATCAGAATAGATATGAAATTCACTTTACAAATTCAGATTATAGATTTATCTTTACAAATATACAGTTGGTTTTTATTACAAACCATTAGACTATTTTAAAGTGGATTTTCTTCAGAATGAGCATACAGATTTAATGAGAGTAGTATTTAGCATCGAGATGGGTACGTTACTATGGCTTAATACCCCAGAACTATGTACTAATGTAGGATTTAGAATATTCTCACTTTTACATGGATGACAGATACGTGATCACACAGATAGGTTATACTCCCTGGCAAGAGTATGACTCCCCTCCCCAACGTGAGGATTCCTCCTTAGGGGGAAAGAACGTTGGACTACATGAATGCTTAGATGATTTATGTCAGTTAAGAGAACCTTCCTGCTAGCTAACAGAAAAGATTAATAGAAAAGATTTTATAAAAACTAAGTGTAAAGGCTCACAAACTTACTCAGATATTATTTTACTTACGATTACAGAATTATAACTTTTAGTTTCAGACATAAAATGGTGAGCCATTTTTCACTTAGCCTATATGATTTGAGAATAGAACAGAAATACAGATTTGAGAACCATGTGTTATGACTCACAATATTTATATTATGTGTTTTACTATTCATGATTTATGATCTTCAGATTTCATATTATTCAAGCCAATGTGAGTCATCGACATTTAGCATGCATGATTTTATAAATATGATGATATTGCTTACTTATTGCATTCAACCATATATACTCAGTACGTCATCAAAGTACTGATCCATATATACATCTATGTGCTACATTGTCTCATAATGTAGGTTCAGGTGCTCAGTCTCAGCATCGTGAATGACTTTCTAGCATCTCATCTACATCCCTACGGTTGGTGAATCCTCATAGTTTGGGGACTTAGTTGTTCAGATTTCCAATTTATTAGTAGATGTTTCATTATTCATTTCAGATAGTTTGAGTCAGCTGGGGTCTTTTCCAGTGACTCTCTAGACTCAGTTAGTAGAGGCTTGTCAGACTACTAAATTCAGTTTTAGACTTTTGATTCAGTGTTCTGACTTTTCAATATTATTTTACCAAGATTTGTGAGATTAGTACGTTTCAGATAAGATTTCTGCATGTATTATGTTTCCACATTCATATTTCCATTATGTTGATATTCAGATTTAGTAGAAAAGCAGCCAGGGTTAGCTCAGAACTTCTTGTAGTTCGGAGTACTGTGTGGAGTCCCGGGAATCAGATTTCGAGGCGTTACTGGAATCCTACAAAATACCTCACAACAACATACAACATTATAATTTTGGAATCCCATATGACATAGGAATCCTAAAATACTCACAACAATATTCAACATTGTAATTCTGGAATCCCATGTAACACTGGAATTCTACAAAATGCTCACAACAACATAAAACATTGTAATTCTGTGCACAAGAACTCCTCTCAAATCAAAAACCACCAACAGATCATCAACCAGAAAAAACCTTATATATATATATATATATATATATATAGAGAGAGAGAGAGAGAGAGAGAGAGCAAAAAGACCACAAGTTGATTTTATTCATTCATTTTTATAGATGAAGTCAACAGAAAGTAACCCGAGATACTTTAAGAAAATAACCAGAGATACTGCACAATTTGTTCTTTACAAATTAATTATTATATTCATCCATTTTCAAGGACGAAGTCGATTGATTAAGACCCTCACCTATTTGGTTCCTTAGAGTAGATGTACCTTCAGCTATTGTGTTAATCTGATGTGGAGCAGTGGGAGATGATTCATGTGTTGTAGGGTTACTACCATCACCAGAAGTTTGAACCATTAGTGTAATTTGAGGAATCAATGGCTGAACTTGATTTGTATTATCTTGACCACCTATGCCACTTGCTTGAGGACTAACACCAACTTGAGGACTAAAGTTAGTAGAAGTGGGAATAGTAGGTATGCTTGCAGTAACATCTGGATTACTCCTAACTGCAGACTTGCCTACACGCCCTGTGCTTCTGCGACCTCGACCTCTACCTCTAGCCATATCTACAAAAAAACTGTATTAGTTAAGTAGAAATAAGATGCAAACTAAATAATACCATGAGAACCAGAAAATAATATATAGATAAGGTATCAAAAAATGTAAAAGTATAAGTCTGACCCAAAAAATAAAATCTCTTCTTTCTCGTTTTAGACCAGTCAAATCTACAGTAAATATGTACACTAAATCCTATCTAATTTTGTGCAAATTTAACGTTAGAATCCTATAGGATACTTACAACAACATAGAAGGGGGGGGGGGGTAAATCAGAGATGGTAGATAATCTACTTTTGAACATCAATTTTCACGTCTTTACAGAAAACTTGTATAGAAAGCAAAAAGAAAGCACAGTTGTAGCCTAAAAATATGGATGAGAATAAAAGAGTCAAAAATTGATAATAGGGGTATAATAGAAGCAAGCCAAACAACTAAATTCTAAACATAATACATGGAATATATAGATGTTTATTCAGTCAGAACTAACTATAAGTAGAAACAGGAGATGACAGATCCAACAGGAAAATCAATAGATGATCATGGCTAAAGGAGAAACCTTTTTTAATTTAATTAGATACAAAGTAAGAGTAACAACAAGTTTGGAGTAAACAACAAGTAGAGACAAACAAAAGGATATTGGTTCGACAAAATTACGCTCACAAAATAAAATTAAGATACAATAGCATTTTTTTATCAAGCACTAATCACTATCTGTGTCTTCTTCAAAATCTTCCTCTTCATCATCCTCAGTTTCATACTTTTCTTATGTAGCATCCTCTTGTATATCACGTTGCTCTTGCAATAAACCATCATTAATGGGTTCATCCATTTCAATTAAGCCACCATTTGGATCATGTAAGTGTATACTTTCATCCGTGACAACATTCATATCTATCTCATAAACTTGAACTTCTTCAACTTGAAATGGAATATTCAATTTTGCAGCTGTCTCAATTTTCTCGTCGGGTAATTTAGCAATAGTTTAAGGTTGAACTTCAATACAGCTGACCAATCATCCTTGTTCTTTTTCTTTCTAGGATAAGACACATAACACACTTAAGTTGCTTGCATTGCCAGAATAAAAGGTTCATATTTTTTATATCACCGACGATGGTTAATATCAACTAATTTGTATTGATTATGCTTTTTAACACCAACATCCATAGTTGAGTAAAACCATTTACATTTGAATAGTACATTTTTCTTTAAAGGTGCTTCATGGTATTCCACTTCTATAAGCTCTTTTATCCGCCCATAGAAATCACCAAAATTTGAATCTGAGATACAAACTCCACTGTTCATTATTGTTCTTGTGCTACCATGAAAATCTGTATGAAACTTGTATCCACTAAAAAAATATACTAAATGAGATGTAGCGTCTATCAATGGTCCACGAGCAAAACTATGTAGAAATTCATTCTCAATATGATTGAGTCGGACCTATTGAGAAGATTATAAATTTTAGTTTAATTTCATAAGTCAATTTAAGTGCATAATTGTATAGAAGATATTAATTTTTGAAGCCTTACATATTCCTTGAACCATATAGAGACATTTGCTTCAAGGATCTCATTTATTTGTTCTTGAGAGACATTTCGAAATTCTTCTTGCAAACATTGCACAAACATACTTCATTGAAATAACATAAGTTCAATTTCAAGTCATGATATATGAATATGCTTATAAAATTAAATTGATACAATGAACTTTTGTTACCTCACAAATGGCTCAACCTCTTCAAAATTTAGTAAAATGTAAGTTTGGTTAGCCTTGATTTCTTCAAGAGTTAAATTTCTATTTTTTTGTTCTCCCCATAATCATTCGGGGTGGGTAAATATTGATAAATTTCCTTCAAGATCTTCCAAAATACCACCATCATCACGATCCACATTATGATTGCGTGGCATGACATGTGGTTCAAAATAATGGAAAAACAATAGTGTTGACTCTGTCATCAAGTATGCTTCACATATGGAACCCTAACACTTGCTTTATTCCCAATCATTCTTGTAAAAGTTTCAAGATACCTAAATAGTTAAACGGATAAACCATCATATTTGAAAAGTTAAATATAACATAATTGTCACAAGTTCAACATAGGGTTTTGCATTACCTTTCAAAAGGATACATCCATCGATATTGTTCAGGTCCAACAATTTTTGCTTCGTATGAAAGGTGCACATGCAGATGTTACATTGAGTTAAAGAACCCAGGAGGAAATATACGTTCTAAATTGCATAAGATTTGTGAAATATCTCCTTGTAATTTTTCCATGTCATCCACTCAGAGAGTAGTCGATGTAAGATCTTTAGAGAATAAGCTCAATTCTATAAGTGCCTACCATACATTAGTTATAAGTAGTTCACAAAAAGTATTAGGCATTAATTGTTGCATGAACATGTGACAATCATGACTTTTCATGCCAAATAACCTTTTTGAAGTTATGTCTGGACATCTATCCAAATTTGAATTATACCCATCTGGAAATTTTAAGCCTTTCTCCCAATTGAACAAGATGGTGCTTGCTTCCATGTGTATTGTATATACAACTTTAGGATATTTTCCAGGAGCATCATTTGCCAATTGAGGTCGATCACATAATTGACCATATCTAGACAAGCTTGTGGATTGTCTTTGATTTTCTTATCAATATTGAGGAATGCATTAAATACATTATCAAAGAAGTTTTCCTCAATATACATGACATCGAGGTTACGTAGAATCATGTTAGAACTCCAATAAGGCAAATCCCAAAAGTTTCTTCGCTTTTTTCATCCACAAGGACTACATATTCTTTGATTAACTTCTTCTACATTTAAATCTGTTAATTTTCTTATCTCCAAATCAAAAAATTGATCCAATATTTCTTCTTCGATTCTACAGGGTGGTGGTGATCTTTTGACTATCCGGCCTTTAAAACAGTTCTTACGATCTCTCCTAAATGGATTATGTTGGTCAAGGAACATTCTGTGATAATCAAACCATGATATTTTTTACCATGTTGTAATCTAAAGGATTGTGTTTCCTCCATACAATAAGGACAAGCAAACTTAGTTGTAGTACTCCATCTTGATAACATGGAATATGCTGAAAAGTCACAGATTGTCCATATCAAAGCTGCCATCAATTAAAAATTTGGTTTTTCAGAGATATCAAATACTTTTACACTTGTCTCCCATAACAAGGTCAATTCCTTTATTAGAGGCTGCAGATAAACATTAATTTTATGTTTGGGATTATTTGTCCCTGAAGCAATGAGAGTTAAGAACATATAAGTCTCTTTCATGCAGATCCCTGGAGGTAAATTGTATGGAGTGACAATTACTGGACAAAAAATATATTTTCTCCCAGACTGACTGAATGGTTGGAAATCGTCAGTATATAACCCCAACCTTACATTTCTAGGTTCATCCGCAAAAAAAGGATGAGTTTCATTGAAGTTCTTCCAAGCTTGAGAGTCTGATGGATGACGCATTATCCCATCCTATTTTATATGTTTATGATGCCATCTCATGTCAGCAGCTGTAGTATGGGATGCATATAATCTCTTAAATCTAGGAATCAAAGGAAAATAATACATCCTTTTGTAAGGGACCAATTTTCTTTTACGACAACCAACTCGCCGCTTATACCTCTCTTTTCTGCAAAATTAACAAGAGGTAAGATGTTCATCATATTTCAAATACAACGTACATCCTGATTCACAACAGTCGATCTTTTTAACTAATAAACCCAAGCTACGCACTAGCTTTTTGGTCTGATAATAATTATCAAATAATAGTTTATTTTTCAGTAAAGCCACTTTAAACAATTGCATAATTTGGTTAAAACCCCTCTGTGACATAGTAATCTCCATCTTAATACTTAATAATCGAGAGATTACTACAAGTTGAGAAAGGGAAGAACCAGGATACAATTTTGCATCAACAGCGTGCAACAAATCATAAAATTTTTGGGACTTTAAATTATGCTCTTTCTCCATCTAAGTTTCATGTTCCTCCTTAATTGAAGGTTCATACGGATGAGATGACCCGGGTTCAATATTGTTTTAAGGTTTCCAACTTGAACCACGATTAAAGTTGGGACCAGTAGCATCTAAAATCATTTGTCGATATAGATTATAATATCCTAATTCAAGTTGAGCACCATTGATCAAATACCTACCAGAAGAAATCTCATTGATCACGTCTTTTCCCATTGATATTTCCAAACAAAATAGTTCTTATGTAATCCATCATGAAGAAGGTGATATCTAACAGTTTCAACATCCTTGTATTTAATATTGTGATATTTTTTACATGGATGTCTAATGTTGTTACCACTCATGCAATTTTGTTGAAAACATGCAAACTGGATAAAGTTATTCACACCAGTAACGAATCTAGAGTTTATAGCCCCTCGGCCATCCAACCCATCATACATGCATCCATGATCTAGGTTATTCATATTTTTATTAATGTCGACATAAACAACATAGTTAGAGTTTTATTTTTAATAATTCATACATCTAGGATTATCACTAAAGAGAATAAAAAATTAAATATCTTAACAAAGTAGAATATATCTTTTTTTTTTACAAGAAAATAGAATATATTAGTCATTTTTTGCTAAATAAATAAGAAATCACAAACATAACATATCATTCATCGTCCTTCTTAATAAGGGTAGGCAAAAAGTTTAATTACAAACAAAACTAAAACTTCTAACTTTACAATCATAAGGCATGAGGCAAAAGATCCCAACAACAAGATTAGAACATCAAATTTTAGCTAACTACATACCCAAAATCTGAACATTAAACAAATCAAAAAATAAGTTACAACATTGTTGGCAGCAAAAACAAACAAAGTTTACAACTTTAACACAAAATTACATTAGAAAAGTTAAGAATAAATGAATTGATTTTATTTGAATGGTGAATCAGATTAAAAACTAATCCTCAACTGTATGTAGACTATTAAGTCATTTTATTCTTGTTAAATTGACATAAGTAACAAAGAATATACCGCACTCTACTTGGTTGTAATAACTAAATGTTTGAGGTGCACCTCTCTAAAAATGGTACTTTACCTTTTGCAATTATACTGCTTTCAGCCTACTTACACTTTCATGCACAACGTCACTCAAGCACACGCCTCCTTAATTCATAATTTGTTGTACCCTGAGGGGCACCCATATACCTCCATTGGGACTAGAGAGTAATCTTTAGCAGAAAACATAATTTTTTTCCTACTGTTGTTTTTTTATATTGAACAGATCTACACCATTGCTTATCTCACTAATGTAGACTAAGAATAGCTAGTCATTCGATGAAGCATATGACCAAATGAAAGTATGAGCTAATACAGATGCATCAACCAAGTGAATAACATAAAGTTTGTTAGGAGCTAGGACCAGAACAAAATTCGGTCTTTAAGGGCATCAGAATGTTTATGATTTCTCCTTTTCAAGCAATTGTTAAGTAAAATAAAATAGAGACAGTTTCACGAATACTCAAGAACACAAATGGCAACAGAGAAACATATGAAAAACTGATTCAAAATCATTTAAAAGGAAGAATGTTATAGTACTAGATAGCTGCTTCCTTATTTTCTGGCACTTGCTGGTATCCTTAGTGGGTCTCTCTGAAAATCCAAAGCATAACAACACCATTAGATTAAGAAAAACAACAACAACATATACCAAGTGTGATCCCACAAATGTAATATGCGAAAGGATAAAGTGTATGCAAACCTTACAAGGTTGTTTCTGATAGACAGTATATCATAGCAATCAAGAAACATGGCAAAAAAAACACAATTGATATTTGCTCAAGGCATACTACAATTCTCTAGAAATATGAAACCATCTACACCATTTTTACAGTTTATAATTGGATACACAATTTTGATAGTCTACACAATTTTGACAGTGTACACAATTGACAATTGCTCAAGGCATTACTACAATCCTCTAGAAATATGAAACAATCCTATTGAAACATGAAACAGTCTACACAACAAAATAAAAAATGATTATGACAATTACACAATTTCAGAGGAACATGAAACATAGTACATTTTGCTGCTTACACAAAATTAGATCAATAATAAACAAAAAAGACCCAAATGGCTCTATGTTTTCTACTTTTTTGAACATGCAACACACTAAATAGAACCTTACATAATCAGTGTACACAAAAAAAATGAAAATTAAACCACACAAAAAGAAATTCTATTGAAGAAATTTAAGATTGATGAACATGCAACAGAAAATAATAAAAACCCCACAAACAGAAATTCTGAGGAAAAATCTAGTTCCTATTTTGATTAAATAACCATTAATCAAACTTTTTAACACAATAATCAAACAACCCTAAACCTATCATTTACAAGTGACTTTTAACTTTGAAATTAAGAAATTGAAAGAAGAAAAACAACTCACATTATGAGATTTAGAATCGTACCTCTAATTTAGATTCGAAATTAATAGTTTAATTGCCTTTTCGATTAAGGGATTAACCAATTCCCTTTTCTCAATTGAGATAAAGGGGAAAGAAGAGTATGTTTTGGAAAGAAGGGAAGGAGACCTAAGCGTTGGAACAAAGTGAAATAAAAGAGTCTGCCCTAATATTTAATTGGTGGGGTGACGAATTCAGCAACGAATATTATATCTGTTGCTAACTATTTATCTAAATTTAAGAATAAATACCTAAAAATGCCTTTTTCAATTACAATAATTTCTAATATTTTTTTAAACATGGTAAAATAATTCTAGTGATAATATTTTTGATGTTATTTCCGTCTCCACCATGTCAAAAAAAATTTCCTCCCTTTTATGTCACTAATTTTGTCACCAAATTAAAGGCGCCAATATTTACCACCAAAATATAGCAACAGATTTTACTTTCTGTCGCTAATTCGGCTACTAATTTATTTTCAGTTATTTAGCGGCAAAAGTTCAATTTTATTGCCAATTCGTCATTAATTAGCGAGGGACTGTGACTTGTTGCTACCAATCCATTGCTAAATGTTGTTTTTTTGTAGTGACAACTCATAGACAAATGTTTTAATTTTTTTTTCAATGAACGAATCAATTCTTTGTTATGCAGAATGAATAAATGATATTTAGATAAATTTATTTCATATTTTGAAATATTTATTTTATTTAAGATTTTAAAAAAAGGTCAAATAACATAAAATAAATTTTAAAAAAATATTAAAAACATAAATATTTGATAGTGAGGCGGCATTCCACATGACATCTACCTCACTCAAATGTTAGGTCACAAAAGATATTAAAATTCCATGATGGATAACCATTAAATAAAAGAGTATTTTGATTAACTTTTTTAATGGAAGGGGTATATTTGACCCTATAGTATTTTGGAAGGGGTATATTTGACCTTGTAGTATGACTAGAGGTAAAGTTAACTAATTAATAAAAATAGGGAGGGGGGCTACCTTTAGTATAGAGGTCAAGTAAAAGAGACTAGAGGAAATGGTTGATATTTACTTGAGCACGTGAATTAAAATTTACTTCTAAAAATTAGGAGTGAATATGGTTAGTGTTATGCTATACTTGAGAGAACCGAGGATGGAGGTTTTTGATGCAGTTATTACAGGTATCGTCCCAATTTATAATATATCTGATTTTGTATTATTTGACCTCGGGTCTATATTCTCCTATGTGTCTACATATTTTGCTTCTTATTTTGATATTTTATGTGATCCCCTTGCTATGCTTCTTTATGTTTCTACCCCCGTAGGAGATTCTTTAGTCATGGATTGGGTGGACTGATCTTGTGTAATTACCTTTGAGGATTGTGAGCCTTGGGTGGACTTGATTATCCTAGACATGATTGATTTTGATATTATTTTGGATACGGATTGGTTAGCTCCTTATTATGCTATTTTGGACTGTTATACTAAGACCATGACCTTAGATATGTTAGGTGTATCAACGTTAGCATCCAAATGGTGTCATATATTTTCTACATGCTTATCTCATGGTAAAGAAATGGTGTTTGTCTTATTTGACTTATGTCTGTGATACTAGGATTACCTACTATCTTCTATAGATTCTATTCGAGTTGTTCGCGAGTTTATGGATATATTTCCTGTGGATTTGCCTTATATGCCTCCAAATTGTGATATTGATTTTGCTACTGATGTAGATCTAGGCACCAAGTCCATTTTCATTCCTTCCAATAGGATTGCCCAACTGAGTTAAAGAAATTGAAGGAGCAGTTGTAAGATTAGTTGGGTAAGTGGTTCATAAGACCTAGTGTATCTCATTAGGGTCCTCAAGTATTGTTCATAAAGAAAAAAGATGGTTATATGAATATGTGATTGATTATAGATAATTGAACAAGTGACAGTTAAGAACTAGTATCTCCTTTCCTGCATTAATTATCTTTTGACCAGATTTACGATGTTTTGGTGTTTTCCAAGATTGATTTGAGATTTCGGTATCACTAGTTGAAGAATAGAGCTTTGGATATTTTAAAGATGGCTTTATGGACTCCATACAATCATTATGAGTTTTGGTCATGTCTTTTGGTTTTATTAATACTCCTACAACATTCATAAAGTTGATGAATTGGGTATTTCAATCGTATGTTGACTCCTTTATGATTGTATTTATAGATTATACCTTGATTTATTTCAAAAGTGAGGCTGACTATGTGAAGAATTTGAGAATTGTACTTCAAAAATTTTGTGATGAGAAGTTTTATGCCAAGTTTACCAAGTGTAACTTATGGTTGTATCTATCTCTTTCTTGGGTCATGTAGTGACCAAGGATAGTATTATAATTGATCTAACCAAGATAGCAGCAATCCATGATTGGGCTAGACCCACCTCTTCTATTGAGATTGTGTAGGCTTGGTGGGTTATTATCGGTGCTTTATAGAGGGTTTCTCATCTATTGTAGCTCGTTTGATCAAGTTGACTAAAAAGGGTGGTATTTTAGTGGTTCGATACGTGTTAGAAGATCTTCAAAAATCTCAAAGAGTTATTAATGTCAACTCTTATTTTGATCTTGCCTAAGGCGGGCATGGGTTTTACCATATTTTATGATATTTCTAGTGTTGTTTGGGTACGGTCTTGATGTAGAAGATGATTGCTTATGCTTTTCGTTAGCTGAAGCCTCATAAGAGAAATTACCCTATCCATGAATTAGAGTTACCAGGCATGGTGATTGTGTTGAAGTTATGACATCATTACTTGTATGGAGTTCTTTGCGAGATTTTCTCAATCATCACAGCCTTCAACACTTCTTCTGTCAATAATACCTTAATATGAGATAGTGGAGTTGGCTTGAGTTGTATAAGGATTATGACCAAGGCTAATAAGATTACGTATGTCTTGAGCTGGAAGTCGACTAGTATGGGAAGCTTAGATCATCTCTTGACCTAGGAGTGGCCTTTAGTTTTAGAGGTTCAGTATTCAGCTAACCAGATGGTTAGGTTTGATATTTTGACAACTTAATGCATTTTAGCCTTTGTTTGATGCTAAATCTTCTTTGATGGAATAGATTTGAGCTTGATATCGCTCAAACTATACCCTCTAAGAAGATATAATGCGGTCGTTGTCAAATTATAGTAACCCAACTAGGTTGGGGTCAATCCCACAGGGAATAGGTCAGAAATCTCTCACAAACTTATTGAAATAGTCGGGCAATGTAGGAAAGTAAATGGGGGAATTTGTAGTAAACTATAAAGTGTAACAAGTTTGGATTGTTTTTGGTTGTAATCAATCTGAGATGAACACTAGGATTGTGTCCCCCCTGGCTTCTTAACTCCGTAGATTTGTTGTGCTTTATTGAAATATCACAATATCTTGCATGTAGAATCTAATAAGATATGTATCACTAACCATTTTGTGAATGCCTTTAGTGAATTTCATTCTTTACCTTTTTTTTGGAGAACAAACTTTACCCGGGGCTCTCACCTCACGTGGTAGTCAGGGGTTGAGTTGCACACCCCCAAGCCTTATCATAAATAAAAGTAAAAGAAAGTACAAATAGGGGGCATAAACCTTACCTCTGATCCTATGGAGGGTCAAAGTCAGCAATCCTACTAAGGCCGATCGACTCATCCCCGATACTACAAAGGAAACCTATATCTAAGCACCTGGAAGAGAGGACTCCTCTCATTACAATATAATCTACGAAATCATAAATAAGGGAGACTCTCCCCATATAAAGTAAAGGAAAAAAATCATACAAAAAGATCGTAAAATAGCCTATCATAGTGAAGTCTAGATGAAGAAGGAAAGATCGATGGTGAAACTAGCAAAGAAGCACTACAAAGGAGTTACCAAGTCCTCCATTACAAATTCACAATGCTTCACGGCTCTTTGATTCTCTTTATCTTTCTTCTTTTAAAATTGATCATCCCAAGTTTGTCAAGTACGAAATGTCCTCTTGTTTCTTCTGGTAACTACAAGAAATTGAAGTAGTGTTGAGAAATATCATAATTGTGACTGATTTTAGATAAAGAATTGGCTACAAAATTTGTTTCTCAATAAGTATGCTTGCAAGTAACCTTCTCCAGCTTTTTCATGATTCCTTTGATGTTTTCAAGATAAGTTTGAAGTTTCCAAAGAGCTGTAGCATGTTGCTTGATCCAATTAACGATGAGTTCCGAATCGACCTCTAAAATAAACGTTGTATAACCATTGTGTAAGCACCAATTGAGACCAATAATAGCTGCTTCTGTTTTGTCTTGATTGTTAGTTTCGGACGCAAGAGGGCTGGCATATGCAAAAATAAGATCTCCCTAATAATCTCTCAGTACACGCCCAACTCCAATCCTATTTTGGTTGTCAAGTGCACTATCATCTATATTCAACTTCACCACAGAATTAGTAGGCTTGACCCAACCAACCTCTTGCACCCTAGTCATCTGGTAGCACCACTCCAAAAATATCACCATGTCTTTCCAGTTTTGAGGCCAAGAGATGTAGGGAAAATTAATGATTAAAAGCATGGAAATATACTTGAAGATCAGAAATTTCTCTCTAGCCAAGTTTGATTTCTTGACTCCTTACTTCACCACACATCTATTCTTCCATAAGTTATCAAATGAATATATGGATAGCATGATGAACTTGCTTATGAGCTTCATTTTTATGTCTAAGGATCCACCATCTCATTATCAGATTTCTAAGAGGCATTGTGGTGTGATTAATCCCCAAAAACTTATAAAAAAATTTCCAGATATTTCTTGCAAAATGATCGCTAACATTATATGCTCAATAGTATTAGGTCCTAGATTATAACAACAATGATAATCTGATGGCTCATGTTCGAAAAAAGTTAACTTCTCATTAATAGGTAATTTTCCTCTTACTGCTCTCCACAAAAAAAAGAACACTTAAAAGGAACATACTTATGCCAAGTATACCTATTTGTCATCTTTTTACTTCTGTGAGGTTTTATAAGGTCCCAGGCAGAAGAAATCGAGAACTTACCACTAGTATTAGGCATCCTAATAGGCTGGTTAGCAACCTCTTTTTGAAAGTAAAATTGAGTTTCCATGATCTGATGAACTATAATCGGAGGTAGCAGCTGATTGAGCCTTTCAATATCCTATTCACCTTGCACCCATAGCTGATTAACTTTGATGTTATTAGATCTAATAGGCTTTCCTCTATAGCAAATGAAGCGTACCAACACCTAACCAATCATCCCACCAAAAGGAACAAGTACTAGATTTCAATCTCCAATGAATATGATTTTCAGCAATTTGTTTGTTGTACATCATGTGTTTCCCGACTGGAGAGTTATCATTATGCCATTTCTTGATAATTAGATGAGCTCGTTGATAATACTTAGCTCTGAGAAAGTAACCTCACAAGGTAACTTAAGATCTAAAAATCCACCACTGTTTAAATTGAAAAGCCACACAAATATCTTTGAGATGTCTGGTACCAATACCCCCTTCTTCTCTAGGATAACTAAGATTTATCCATGAAGACCAATGGTATTTCTTCTTGTTATCAGTCCACCCCCAAAAGAAATCAGCAAATAAGCTCAAAATTTATTTAAGAGTGGTCCTAGTAGGAACAACTGTCGATAGTATGTGAATAGGAATAGATTGAAGCACATACTTAATAAGAGTTTCTCTACCTCCATACCTGAGGAATTTAGTCTGCAAATCACTAATTCTTGCTGCTACTTTAGAAACCAAACCAGAGTAGAAAATGATTCTTTGTCTGCCTGTGTAAATGGAGTATCCTAGGTAAGTAATAGGACTTATCTTCTGCTTGCTTGATTCTGTTGATGGTATAAGGAAAGGCACTTGAGTAAAGCATAAAGTGACTTTTTTCTCTATTAATAAGCTGCCTGAACACTTGGTCGTAATTAGTAAGAACCTGCATAATAAGTCTCAGAGTATATCTTTTCACAGATGTGAAGATTATCACATTATCAGCAAAACTCAGATGATTAACTTAAGGACCCTTTTGCTCCATAGTAAAACTATTATATAAATGATGGTGAAGTAAATTGTTCAGCATTCTTGAAAGAACCTCAGCACCCAAGATGAAAGAGCCGAAGAAAGGGGATCACCTTGCATTAAGCCTCTAGTAGAATGGAAGAAACCATGTCTACACCCATTAACAATCACTAAATAACAATTATTGGACATAATTATCCATATCATATCAATAATACCTTCTCTGAAATCCATTCTCCTGAGAACTAGAGAAGCAAAGGACCAAGAAACCCTATGGTAAACCTTTGCCATGTCTAATTTAATCACAATATTCCCACCTTCATTAGGATTCTTGATAATATGGATGATTTCTTGAGCAAAAATAATATTTTCTAAAATATTTCTGCCTTTCACGAATCTTGATTGGTTAGGAGAAATCAAATTGGGAAGAATTGGTGCTAGTCTTAGACTAATCTGCTTGGAAATAATTTTATTTGCGAAATTACTCAAGCTTATAGGTCTATATTTCGAAAGTTTATTAGGACGATCTACTTTTGGGAGTAAGACCAAACAAGCATGGGAAAAATATTTAGGCATAATGTGACAAACAAAAGAAAGCTTGAACCACTTTTAGGAGGTCATGTTTAATAATATACTGACAGGTTTGAAAAAATTTGCCATTTATGCCATTAGGACCAGCTGCATAATGAGTACTCATTGAGAAAACTAGTGTTTTAAGCTTATCAAGAGTAGGATCTTCATGAAGAATGTTGTTCTGTTCAGTAGTGACCATTCTGGGAATGCAATTGAGGTAATCTTCAGGAATCACTTCCTCTTTACCAGTGAAAATCTCTTTAAAATGTTCACAGGCAGCTGCAGCAATTTCACCTTCACCCTGTACCCAATTTCCTTCTTCATTCTTGAATTTGTGGATAAATAACTTCCTTCTCCTACCTCTGATTAAAGCATGAAAATATCTAGAATTAGTATCTCCATCCTTGAACCAGTATAATTGAGCTTTTTGCTTGAGAATTGACTCTTCTAGTTTTATAAATTTGATATATTCAGCATTCAAATGGTGCAAATTAATCCTGTCCTATCAGTGTTGTTATGAATCAGCTCTTCTTCCGCAGTTCTAACCTTATCTCATACTCTTTCACTCTAGCATAAATATCACCAAATTCCTTCTTGGGCCAGTGACTAAGAGTGTTGGTTAGTCTTTTTATTTTTTGATGAAAAATCCATATAGGATCACCCTTACTAGGTCTTCTCCAGTAGTTCTCAATAGTTTTCAGGAAAGATTTGTTATCAACCCAGCAGTTTAAGTACTTAAAGTATTTTATGTGATTGTCATGCCTTTCTTGTATTTATAACAAAATAGAGCAATGATCAGAACCCACAGAAGAAAGATGAGTGTTGGTAGTAAGGGGCATTTTCTTTAGCCAAGCATCAGTGACTAAGGCTCTATCCAACCTCTTCCAGATTCTAAAATTGATCCCTTTTAAGATGGACCAGGTGAACCTCTAAACACTAAAACCAATATCTATCAGACCATAAACTTCAATAACCCTAATAAAATCAAAGCTCTTTCTATGTTGTAACGAACACCCCTTAACTTTTCATCAATAAAAGTAATCATGTTGAAGTCACCTACAGCACACCAAGGCATATTAAAAGAAGAAAAATGTAACATACTATCCCAAATGGGTCTTTTCAAACTATCATGGCATTTGGCATACACAAAGGTCATCATATATGATTGACTCAGCCCCACATAATTAATAACACAAGTGATTTATTACTACAATATCATAGTTGATGTCATGAGTCCAAAATATCCATATCTTGCCTTTAGCATTGCAGGCTGCCTTGTCCATGTTTAATTAACATCTAAAATTATGGAGCTGAGAATTATTAAAAAAAGGTTCAAGAATGGTAATAAGAGAGAGATGATGGATATTACTGAGAGATTTGAGTCTTTCCATTGCCCCTTGGGTAATAATACCCCTGGCATTCAAAATGAGCTTGCTAATCATAATAAACCTTTGGCTTGAGACCTAGTGAGAACCTGTCTCTCATTGTTAGCAGACTAGCTTATAAAAACACTTCTGGAGAAATTAACTTGCTGCTTCTATCCTCTTGCTGATAATCCTTGCTTGTCAGTGACTTGCTGAATTTCCCCCATAAATACCTGTAGCCACAGCAGGATCAAAAGCTTTGAATAAGTGTTCACTATTTTTTTCTTCCCCCTTCTCTCTGCTAATAGATACATTATCATAATCAACCTCATCTTTTAAATTAATAACTCTATACTCATCTTGCATATCAGTAGGAAAATCAGGAACAACATTCAAAGTACACATCATTTTGGAATTTGCTATAGATTGAACACTTTGAGAAGGTTTTTCTGAACTTTTAGGCTCTAAGTACTTATATCTCTGTATATCTTTAATTTTCTCTCCTTCCTATTTTTTTATTAATAGCAGCTCTTCTCTTTTTGCTCAACCTGGTAGAAAATTTATTATTAGGAGGTTTGTGTACCCCTCCAATAGCATCAGTTACAGGACTTTCTGCACCCTTTTGAGGCTCTTCATTGCCATAATTTGCAGCTTTATCGTTCACATGAACCAGACCATCCTTCTGATCTTTTGTCAATAAAAACCATGGTCATCCATCTGACTATCGTGAATATTATCAGAAAGGTCCACATCAACCTTATATAAGACTTGTTCAAGAATATTACCAGCAGTACTATTTTTGGAAATCTGATCAGGAGCATCAAGCATTTCATCATCAAAATTATCAAAAAAAATAGTAGCATGATTTTTAGAGTTTAAACCCCCCCCCCTCCCTGGATACCCCTTCCTGCACGTTAGCAATCTTCTCCTGACCATCATTCTCACCCCCTATCAACTACAACAGTGGTCCCAGTAAAAGTATTAAAATAATCGGGGTGGGATTTATGGAGCATTGAGTCAACACCTAATGTCATATTAAGGACATTTGCAGTGCTTGGAACTTGTTGGTGTTGAGTTTGTTCCACCTCAACCTGATCAGCTGCAGAACTACTAAAATTATGAAAATTTGCTTCATTATTTTTTTATTCTTTTCACCAGCTTTTGCTCCAGATTTTTCAGCTTCTATTTGCATCTTTTTGCTAGCGTGTTTGCTTTGTGTATGCTTGGGATTTTGAGGAATGGTAACTACCAGAATAATGACAGAAGAAGGCTATTGGGGTTGTTGATTCTGGACTCCAGAATCAACATTACAATATGGGTGTTTTGCAATAGAAGAAGTCATACCTGGGCATCCATTTTTTGAGATATCTTCAGTATGTAAATCATTTTGAGCAGCTATACTGGTATCATTATTCTTTGCTTGGTTCTCAGTAACTTTGTTGTTGTTGTTGGGTTGTTGAACTTTTGCCTTTTTATTGGGATTTTGGATGGTGGGATTACCAGAATTAACCATAGAAATATACGGTTGGGGGCACTCTTTACCTTTTGAGTATCAAAGTGTCGCCTTACTAACCTTTATCCTAGATCCCAAATTAACTATTACCTTTTGAGATTCAAGTTAAGATGAGGGTTGATAGCATAAATTACTGTCGTGGTCTTCTTTTCCTAATCTATACTTCTCTTGTGAAGTAAGTAGTAAATACAAGTGGGTTCTCAACATTCACTACTAAAAAAATCGGTAAAACCAACAACAAAAAACTGTGGTCGGAAAAAACCGATCACTCGTGGTCAGTTTTTTAATTTTTTTAAGTTTTTTATTCTTTTAAAAAAAATGACCACAAGTGGTCGGTTTTATATTTTTAAAAAATCAAAATAATTATTACAATAATTTTAATAATTATTATTATTTATTTAACAAATATAAATTTAAAAAATAAGAAAACTAACCACAAGTGGTCGATTTTATTTAAAAAAATTTAGTTAAAAAATATTTATAAAACCCGACCACGAGTGGTCAGTTTTTTAAAATTCTTTTTTAATTTATTTTTAAAAATACCAACCACAATGGTTGGTTTTTATTAAAAAATAATTAAAAAATATTTTTAAAAATCCGACCATAAGTGGTCAATTTTCTAACTAAAATAAAAAATAATTTAAAAAAACCGACCACTTGTGGACGGTTTTTGAAGTAACAAAAATAAAAATTAAATAATTTTAAGAAACACTTAATTATATATATAATCAAAACTAAATATATTAAGCAAATCCAATATAATTAATCGATCACTAATCTAAGTATGTATAAGAAACACATTGCATTATATTATTGGATAATATAGCTTGTATACGTATGTGATGTATATAGTAAGTATTTTGAACTTGATATAGTCGATAGTGTGTATATGTGTGTGTATGTATATGTATATATATAACATATACATATTATATAGTGATGGTATATTAATTACATAAGATAAATCAACCAATAATTTATTTGAGTATATGTGAAATACAATGGGGAAGTAAAATCGGGTATGTGATGTATATAGTACGTATATGAAATACATCCTATTATATTATTGGATAAGATACTTGTGTACGTATGTGATGTATATAGTACATATTGATATACTCAATACTGTATATATATATATATGTGTGTGTGTGTGTGTGTTTGTATGTATAGGTATATATATGTCTGTGTATGTATATATAGGTATATATATATTAATGACATAAGATAAATCAATCGATAATTCAGCTAAGTTTCTGTGAAATACGTTGTATATTATTATGGGGTATGTGATGTATATAGTACGTATTTGAATGTTGATAGTCAATTGAATATATTTATATATACGTATATCTCGTGTAGTGATGAAATAGATATACTATTTTGTGTCAATATAATGTAGACACACGTATATTGTTGAAGTTGTAATAACATAAGAAAAGTATTACGAGGTATATTGGGGGAGAGGAGGAAGGAAGTAGGGGAGGAAAACAGAAAAGTGAATCATGAAACTGGCATATACTTACCATTTGCTTTGAATTTTGAATTTTGAACGACCGTCAATTTTTGGCGGTGAATTTAAGTTTTTTCGCTTAAAAATTTAGTATATGAGTATATGTGAAATACGTTAAATATT
>NC_061121.1:133303185-133530892 GCF_002878395.1 Capsicum annuum | reverse complement strand
AATGGGATTTTATTATTTTGAATGTGGTTTGTTAGGTGACTTAGTCGCTTGAAAAATGGTTAAGTCTAGGAATTTGAATTGGATTTTATTATTTTGAATGTCGTTTATTAGGTGAATTAGTCGCTTGAAAATGGTTAAGTCTAGGAACTTTGGATGAGATTTTTTATTTTGAATGTTGTTTTGTTTTGAGACTTAGTTGGTTGAAAATGGTTAAGTTTAGGGAGTTTAAAGGAGATTTCTTTGTTTTGAATATTGTTTTGTTTTGAGACATAGTTAGTTGAAAATGGTAAAGTCTAGGGACTTTAAAAGGGATTTTTTGTTTTGAATGTTGTTTTATTTTGAGACTTAGTTGGTTGAAAATGGTTAAGTTTAGGGACTTTAAATGGGATTTCTCTATTTTGAATGTGGTTTTGTTTTGACACTTAGTTGGTTGAAAATGGTTAAGTGTAGGGACTTTAAAGGGGATTTCTTTTTTTAAAATGTGGTTTTGTTTTAAGACTTGGTTGAAAATGGTTAAGTGTAGGGACTTTGAAAGGGATTTTTTGTTTTGATTGTTGTTTTGTTTTGAGACTTAGTTGGTTAAAAATGGTTAAGTGTAGGGACTTTAAATAGGATTTCTTTGTTTGGAATGTGGTTTTGTTTTGACACTTAGTTGGTTGATACTTTAAAAGGGATTTTTTGTTTTGAATGTGATTTTGTTTTGAGACTTAGTTGGTTGAAAATGGTTAACTGTAGGGACTTTAAGAGGGATTTTTTGTTTTAAATGTTGTTTTGTTTTGAGACTTAGTTGGTTGAAAAAGGTTAAGTGTAGGGACTTTAAAAGAGATTTTTTTGTTTTGAATGTTGTTTTGTTTTGATTGTGTAGATGGAACCTGATTATAGCTGGATATATCACCGGAACAATAATAATAGAATGGGTATTAGGGAGGAATTTGTTGAAGGTGTCAAAAGATTTGTTGAACATGCTAAGACACTTGATGTTTGGACATATTTTGGGGTTATTCAGTGTCCTTGTATTAGATGTGATGGTATAAATCTTCTAAGTGAAGAAGATGTAAAGGAACATCTTTATAGAAAGGGGTTTCACGAGAACTTTTTAAGATTGCGTGGTATTCATGGTGAAATTGCGCAAAATAACTTTGTTGTTGGAGAAAGTAGTAGGTCTGCAGGGCATAATGAATATCAAGATACTAGGATGACAGAAATAGTGCACGATACATTTCGGATGCAACAAGGGCTTGACTTTAGGGAAAATGTTGAAGATGTTCCTAATAGTGAAGTGCGCAATTTCTTTGAAGAATTGCAGGCTGCTAGTCATTCTTTTTTCACGGGTGTTCGCACTTTCATTTGTCTGTTGCTGTTAGATTATTTAGTATTAAATTTGACTTGAATATTGCGGAAGGAGGAATGGACTCAATTATAGACTTTACTAGAGAGTTAGTTTAGCCTGGCTTGGAGGTTCCTGATTCTTTTTATAAGGCAAAAAGATTGGTGTCAAAGTTAGGTCTCTCCTCGGTTAGAATCGATTGTTGTGAAAATGGCTTCATGTTATACTTTAAGGGAGATGCTAACCAAGAGTTCTATAAGTTTTGTCAGCACCCTAGATATAAGCGTGGTTCTACTGGGAAGCAAATTGTTATTAAGGCAATGCATTATTTACCTCTTCTACCAAGGTTGAAGAGGTTGTATAATTCCTACAGCTCAGTTTCTCATATGAGATGGCATAGTAAAAATAGAAGGCCCCCTGGTGTTATGTGCCATCCATCTGATGGATAGGCTTGAAAGCATTTTAATGCAACATATCCAGATTTTGCAGTTGAGCCATGAAATATTCGATTAGGATTATATGCGGATGGGTTATCTCCTTTTTTAGTTGGTGGTGCGCTATATTCATGTTGGTCTGTATTTATCACTTCTTATAAGGTTCCTCCTAAAATATTGATGACTAGTCCCTATATATTTTTGAATTGTGTTATTCCTGGCCTGTGTAATCCAAAAAGCGAAATAGATGTGTACTTGCAACTTTTGATAGATGAACTTCAGATTTTATGGCATGAGGGGGTTGAAATATTGGACATCTCTCTTAAATAGAATTTTAATCTGTGTGCATAACTAATGTGGACTATTAATGATTTTCCTGCTTATGGAATGTTGTCAGGGTGGATGACCAATGGAAAACTGGCCTGTCCATACTGCATGGAAAAAATAAAATCTTTCAAATTGAGATATGGCAGGAAAAATTCATGGTTTGATTGTCATCGTTGTTTTTTGCCACCTGATCATTAATTTAGGAGACTCAAGAATGCCTTCAGAAGGAATAGAAGGGAACATGATGGTCCACCTCCAATGTTGTCTGGTCATGACATCTGGGAAATAGTTCAGGATTTTCCTAAAGCCAACGAGGAACGATTGTACAGGCTTGATGGATATGACAATTCACATAACTGGACTAAGCAAAGTATATTTTAAGCGTTATATTATTGGCCAGATAATTTACATAGAAATAATGTTGATGCCATGCATACGGAGAAGAACTACTTTGACAACTTGTTCAACACAGTTATGGATGTCACCGACAAAATAAAGGATAATCCTAAGGCCAGACTTAACTTACCAGAATACTGCAACCGCAGAGAATTATACTTACAACAGTGGTCCAATGGCAATGTTCTTAAGACCAAGGCTAATTTTACATTCAAATTAGACCAAAAGCATCAAATATGTGAGTGGATTCAAAGTT
This sequence comes from Capsicum annuum, assembly GCF_002878395.1. Lineage (NCBI taxonomy): Eukaryota > Viridiplantae > Streptophyta > Magnoliopsida > Solanales > Solanaceae > Capsicum > Capsicum annuum. Next base: position 133,528,152 of record NC_061121.1, on the reverse strand, counting down.
TGAAGATACCCAATGGATATGCCTTAAATTTGGGAAAGAGGGTTGATATGACACAAGGAATCTTGCATGAAATGAAAAGCCATGATTGTCATGTTTTCATAGAGCAATTACTTCCAATTTCTTTTATTGGTTTACCTGAAAATATATGGAAACCAATAGCAGAGATTAGTTTGTTCTTCAAAGGCTTATGTGCCACCATATTAACAGAAGAAAATCTGGCGCGAATGAAAAGTAATATTGTTGTTATCACCAACGAGCTGGAGAAGATTTTCCCGCCAGCGTTATTTGATATGATGGCACATTTTTCCATTCACCTTGTGCACGAAGCTCGAGTAGGCCATCCAGTTCAAACTAGGTGGATGTATTCATTTGAACGGTAAGCATATGCAACATATTTAAATGCATACATATCTTTTTTAAATATATTAAACATCTAACCTTAAGATTGTATAGGGCAATTGAAAAATTAAAAAGGGGTCCCAAAAACAAATATAGGGTGGAAGGCTCTATAGTTGAGGCATATCTTGCAAGAAAAACTTCTCAATTTTGTTCATACTACTTTTTTGATGAAGTTGCTTGTTCAAGAAACCGATCGAATCGTCATCAGGACGATATGAATGAGCCTCATTTGCAATTGATATCAATTTTTAATCAATTTAGTTGTAAGTCTAAAAAAACCATACCTCATTGGCTCACTCCCACGAAGCGAAAATCAGCAACTTTGTATATCTTGCTGAATTGCTCCGAAATTGAGCCCTTTCTGAAGTAAGGAGATTCAAATTTTAACATATCTTGTTTGTTTACTCATTCCCTTACAGAAACTAATTGTGTATCCCATATTGGATGTTCAATTCATTTAACACTCAATTTCACGAAAATCAAATATATGTATCCTTTGCATCATGGTTTAAAAATGAGGTTCGTCAGTGTATTAATGTTTTTACAAAGTTTAAACATTTACATATTCCTCAACTAAAATATATATATATGTATGATATTTTTAGGTACACCATTCACCAAATACAGCCGCATATGATAATCTCTTGGGAGATATTTCTTTGAGTCCAGTCGAAGCTAATGCAATGTCCTAATACAAAGTAAATGAGTTTAATTTTTCCACCGAACAACACTCTAGGTCAAGAAAAACAAACAATAGTGGTGTTTGGGTTAAGGGTGATGATGATGTTGATTACTTTGGCATCATACACGAGATCTTAGAACTGGAGTATGCAGGTTTCCCAATAAAAAAATTATTCTATTTCGATGTAAGTGGTTTGATCCAAGCACAGCAGGCACAAGAGTACATAAGGAGCATAATATCATTGAAGTAAAGCACAATAGGTCGTATCCTATTTACAATCCATTTGTTCTAGCGCAAAATGCTAAACAAGTGTTTTATGCTCCTTATCCATTGTACAATGACAAGTGTGATTGGTGGGCTGTAATCAAAATAAGGCCTATAGGGTGGGTAAAAGTTGAGAATGTGCTGGAGACTGCGTATCAAAATGAAATGCGGATTGATTACCAGCTAGTGGATGTTCAATTAGTGGATGGTTTGAATCACCCAAAAATTATTTTTGAAGAAGTTAATATTGTAGAACAAGAGGCTGAGTGGGTAGGAGATGATACAAATATTTTCAAATTTTACTGGTGGGATGATACAAATACCTATAGCGTTTTGTCACGTAGGATCGGAGGTCATATTTGTGCAGTTTTGAATAGTTAAAGATCATATTTGTGCACTGTCAAAGTTTAAGGTCAAAGTTATAATTTGGTGTCAAGTTTAGGGTCATTTTTATGTATTAACTCTAAAATATACCAAAAATCAATCCACATCCATCTGTAGACCACAGTTTTGTGCGCCATCCCTTCTCTGTGATAAACAATTCACACAAATCATAATCCAAAGCTCTGAGATAATTAAATTTTTCCACAATTCTAATTGAGCAAGAAAATAAATTGCTCTTGGAAATTAATTTTTTTTCATAATCTTTCAATTTTCAACTTAATTAGGATGTCGGTAGAAGATAAATGTATTGTGTTCTAGTTAATGCTCTTGAAAATAAATCATTTCTTGCTCGGTTAAAAATGATCTTTCTTTTCACATAGTTGTTTAGTATAAAAGAATTAGTGTTATGTCAATTCAAAAAATTTTGAAGTGGATAATTATTGTGCTTCAAGTGCTAAAAATTCATCTAGTAATCATGTTGTTAGGACCAAAAATGAAGCATTAAATAGCTTCATGCCTTCATTTACCATGGAAGAAGTTAAATTTTTGGAAAATTAAAAATGGTGGTTGGAAATAGAGAAGAATGTGAAGAAAATAAAATACAAATCATTTAAATAAGTTTGTCACGCGCTTTAAGTGAGTGTATCTTTGTTATGTCAGCAAAAGATGTCAAAATGACATAACGAGATAGTAATTTAGATGTTTAAAATGAACAAAGATTAATTGAGGTACCAAACTGAAACTTCAATTTTAGGGGCCTAACAATGTGTTTGGCCCATAAGATCACTTATTTATAAAAAAATAAAAAAAATAAACCAAAAATATTACTTTTAGAAATAGAGGATGTATTTTCTTTTTCAAGTACTAATTTTTTAGCTTACTATTTAATGACACTACTTTAATTAATAGACATCCACGTTAGTATTTTGATCTTTGTATTAAGTCAATTACCTAACCAATTCCTTCCTCCATGGGCTAGAGGCAACCCTCCTGAAAGAGTTCAACCATGTCCTCACCCTAGAGACTAAGTTCTGGAAACTCAAGTCCAGAATCTCCTGGCTGTTAGAAGGGGACTCAAACTCTAGATTCTTCTATAGTTTCACTCTCAATAGAAGGAGAAGAAATAAAATCAACTCCCTCATTGATAATAGTGGCAATTGGAACTACCGTCATATTGACATTGAACAAATGGTGTCCTCCTATTATGCCTACCTCTACACTACTGGTCATACCCTAGGTTATCTTGCTACCCAGCTCAACCCTTCTACTAAGGGTAGTATCAACCCTCTCAACCATGAAGCCCTTCAATCCATCCCTTCCATGGAAGAAGTCAAAAGGGCTATCTTTTTCTTCAAACCCAACAAGGCCCCTGGTCCTGATGGTCTACACCTATTCCTTTACCAGAAATTCTGGGACACTATGGGTCCCTCCCTATTCAAATTTTATCAAGAAACCTTCACCTCCTGCTCTATTGACCCTCAAGTGAACTCTACATACCTTTGCATCATCTCTAAATGTAGGAATGCCACCTTCCTTAAGAACTTTAGGCCCATAGGGCTCTGCAATACCCATTATAAGCTCATAACCAAGATCATAACCTCCAAGCTAAAGCCCCCTGGCAAAGATCATTGGCCCTTTGCAGGCCAGCTTCATGGCCAACAGGATAGCCTCTAATAATGCCATCATTGTGCAAGAATATGTTAGTCAGTTCTCCAAAATGAAGGGTAAGAAGGCCAACATGCTCCTCAAAATTGACCTAGAGAAAGCCTTTGATAGACCAGAGTGGTCCTTTATCAGGCAAGCCCTAGTTTTCTTTAATTTCCCCCTAACCTTATCAAGTTCATTCTCTCTTGTATCTCTTCTTCATCCATCTCTATTCTTGTTAATGAAGGGAAAACAAGCATCTTCACTCCCTTAAAGGGCATTAGACAGGGAGACCCCACGTCTCCCTACCTATTCATTCTCTGCATGGAAATGCTTTCTAGAAGAATTAACCATGAAGTTGACATTCTTAGTTGGACACTTATTTCCATCTCCAAAAGGAGGCACCCTGTCTTCCATCTCTTCTTTGCTGATAACCTCACTCTTTTTGCAAAAACTGACCTAAAGAACTGTCACACCATCAATAGAATCCTTCACAGTCTCGTCTCTTATTCTAGGCAAAGGATCAACCTTTCTAAATCTAAGATCATTTTCTCTGCTAACTGTACTCTTGAAGATCAGGGGAACCTCGACAACACTTTGGGCATCCACCCTTTCTCTAATTTTGGTAAATACCTGGCTTCCCCATCTTTCATAAAAACCCTGAAAAGGGGGACTTTCAATTTCTTATTGATAATCTGAATAACAAGCTTGCTGGTTGGAAAACAAAGTTCCTCAACATGACAGGCAGGACAACCCTAGCTAAATCATCCTTGGCTAGCATTCCTAATCATGTTATGCAGTACATACACCTTCCCAACTCCATTCATAAATTCATTAACAAATCCCAAAGAAACTTCATTTGGGGCACCACTTATGCCAAGAGAAAAATGCACCTACTGGGATGGGACACTATCACTCTTCCCAAAAGAGATGGGGGATAGGTATGCAAAGTGCTAACATCAAGAACAAAGCTCTTCTTTGTAGCTTGGGTTGGAGAATGTAATCTGACCCCCACTCTCCTTTGGACCAGTATTCTCCTATCTAAATACAAATCTAGGGAAAATACCAGTGTGGGCTCCATAACTTGGAAAGGTATCACTAATGGCTGGAAGATATGCAGGGATGCCCTCTTCTGGGCCATCAAAGATGGCACAAAGGTGAATGGTTGGGCGATAGATGGATCCCTGGAATGCCCTCTCTTTCTTCCATTATCCAAGGGCCTATCCCATCACTCCATAATCATACTAAAGTCAAGGATATCTAGAGGAAAGGTAGATGGGACTTCATCCCTCTTCCCTTCCACATCCCTCCTAGTACTATCCACATCATAAAAAGTGTCTTTCTGCAAAGCCCCAACCTTAAGTAAGACACCCATGTTTGGAGACTTATTGGAGATGACACTTTTTCCTATAAAAGTACTTACCACCACATCAACAGCTTAGAAAAACATCCCTCCACTACTCACCAATTCTACAACTGGATCTAGAAGCTTAGAATTCCTAACAAGATCAAGACCTTCATGTGGCTCTTGCACCACAACAGCCTTCCCACTAATCATACTCTTGCTAAAAGAGGTCTGAACATCAAATCCTCCTGTCATAGCTACAATAATAGTTAGGAGGACCAATACCACACCCTCTTTGGATGCAATGTTCCCAAAACCTTTTGGCACCATCTCATCCAAAAATACAAAGGAGCCCTTCATCTAAATATCCACATGTTTGATACTAATAATTGGCACTCTACTTGGAAAACCCTTAGTAAAGAGGATTTTGACCTAAATACCTCCTAGAGCACCTTGTTCCCCTTCTGCTTCTGGCATCTATGGAAGGTCAGCAATGGTAAGAACATTCCAAATACTAACTCTCAAACTTGCTTCAGCATACCCCATGCTAAAGCAGTAAAATACTACCATCTAGGGGATTTTAGAAACCTTCACCCTAGGACCTGCATCACCATTAAATGGCAACCCCCCACGTCAAACCCCTACAAGCTCAACACTAAGGGGTCCTATCTTGGGAACCCAGGTAGGGGAGGGATAAGAGGGATCATTAGAAATAGTAAAGGGGATTAGGTGGTAGGTTTCAACATAAGCTTCACCCATGCCACCAACAATCTCAGGGAACTCTTAGCCCTTAAAGAAGGCCTCAACCTGGCCATGGACCAAAACTTAAAGACCTTGGATATCTGCATGGACTCTCTAGAAGTGATTAACATGTTGCACTATGAAAACTTGCTATATAACTCTATTATATTTGAATGCAAATCTCTACCAGAGAAGTTGGGGAATCCTCCAGTGCACTACTCATATCGGGAGCAGAATAGAGTAGCAGACTCAATAGCGAAGCTAGGCTCAAAGCAAGACCTGTTTGACAACTGTCATATTTTTGCTACTCTTCCAATTAGTATAGGAGTAATTTTTTGGAAAGACTTCAAGGGGAAATCGTTCTCCCGAGTTGTATCTAGTAATGATAGCTTTAACCAAAACACTCATATTTTTGTACCTGATTAGGTCTTGCTTTGTAACTAGCATTTATTTACATTAATGCACACCCACTTCTTCACCAAAAAAAAAAAGAGTCAATTACTCTTTTATAAAATGAATTCGAGTAAACATCGAAGGATGTGGCCTATAAAGTGGATTTAGAATTTGAGATCTTATATTCAAATTTTAATAAAGATAAAAAAAGTTATGTGTTTTTTTAATCTGTCTTAATCTTAATGGATAAAGTTAGTTGATATCTGTTACTAATAGAAGATGATAGATATCTCATAAATTTAATCGAGATAGGTAAAAAATAACCCAAACACTGTAATTATAAAAATAAAATAAAATGAATTAGAGTTGAAATAACATGCACTACTGATGTAAAGTCATATTTATGTAGAATTACTAGTATTATTTAAAAGTTATTCCCTCCGTTTAAAAAAAAATGACCTACTTTTCTTTTTAGTTTGTTTAAAAAAAATGACTCCTTTTCTTTTTTGTCAATACTTTAATTTCAACTTTCCACATGACATGTTTAGGCCCACAAGATTAAAGGACATTTTGGTACATTTGACACAACCTTAATTTAAGACCACAAGATTCAAAAGTTTTCTTTATTTTTTTAAATTTTGTACGAAGTCAAAGTAGGTCATTCTTTTTTAAACGGAGGGAGTACTAATTATAAGTGGACTTTACTCCCTTCATTTGATTTTATTTGTCACATTGATATACCTATTAATAAAATCAATTAATAACATGATTATTTTACCATATTACCCTTATTAAATGATGTTTCTATTGTATCTTAAAGTTAATTTGAATAAAATAATTAATGTTAAGGATAAAATAGGAAAACAAAAGGTATCTTCTCTTGATATATTAAAAATGACAAGTAAAAACAGAAATTCAATTAGAAAATTTATCAAAATTTATGACAAGTGAAAACGAACAAAGCGAATATTTAATACTAGTCGTGATTGGTTTACTTTGAATTCAGTTACTCCTATCCATTTCAATGGTATATTTATTTTTTTATTTTATTTTAAAATAAGTGGTATTTGATACTCACTTCATTTGTTCATTATATTTAAAATAAATATTTATTTTTATTTATTTATTTAAAAAATTAAGAAATAATATATCATTATATATATATTTATCATTATTATTATTATTATTATTATTATTATTATTGTTATTATTATTATTATTATTAAGTACTAGTTATTTCTAATTTATTTTTTTGATGGGTCATATAACTTATATACCAACATGGGTTGTGGTGTAGTGGATGGGGCTATTCCACCCTTAATCAGAGGTCGAGGGTTCGACCCTGAGTATGGAAAAAACTCTGTTGGGAGCGCTGTCACCTTAATGAGCCCTGCAACGCGCGATCCGGATTAGTCGGGGCCCCAATGTCTGCACCAGACACAGGATGAAAAACTAAACAAAAAAAACTTATATAATTAGGGGGTGATAAAATTATCATTTTATTTATTTCTTTTTAAGTAGTGTGACAAATCAAATACGAACAAGTTAATTACATAAATGGAGAGAAGATAATCAAAAAGATATTAATGATATTTTATTTATTTTAATCTTATTTAAATAAAAAAGTATACACAACAAACAATTACATCTTTTTTAAAGTACTTATTAAAAATAAATTAGTAAAAATATATTTTACTTTAGAAGAATAAATAGTTTTTTAAGGGGTGTACCCGAATTAAAATCACCACTTATCTAGAGCAAGTAAGATTTATTACTATTCTATGAGTGTATTCTTAGTACTTCCTCAGTTTATTTTTACTTGTCATTTATTTCTAAAATGAGTTTCTATTTTTATTTGTCACTTAACATATCAAGAAAAGATTAAAAAAATATATATTATTTTATTATTAGTATTAATTAATTAATCTCAATAATTTAAAATATGACAAGTAAAATAAGAAGGAAGCTAGTGAGTACTCCTTCCGTTTCGTTTTAGTTGGCCCTATTTCTATAAATATTTGTTTCAATTTAGTTGTCCCTTTTGATGAAATTAAGAGTATTTTGTTATGTTTTTCTAATACTATCCTCAATATTAAATGACTAAACAAAATACATTTACTCAAATTTATATTTTTAAAGCATAATTAATAAGATTAATTTGATAAAATAATCCCCTAATAAATATTTTCTTATGAAGAGTGTTAAATAAAAAAATAACAATTATTTTAAAAGCGACGAAGTATATTGAATAAGTAAAAATGAATTAAGGAGCACGAGGAAGAATATCAATTTGGGGAAGGTAAAAAATTGTGTTATGGTTACTTTGTAGGAGTATACCAGCTGTAGTATTTACTTTGTATTTAATGCCCGTGGCAACGCGTAAATTCTTCTTTATGAATGCAACCGCAACACAATGTCATTATAAATACAAGCTCAATTCCACAGTCCCACTGCATACATTCTCTTCTGCTAAACCACCTTGTCCTCGGCCAAAAGAAAAAATCTACATCACTTTGCCTTGTTTTCATATCATTGAGAAAAAAATGGAAGATGCCATGAGGAGACTTAATCAAGAATCTGATCTCCCTGTTCAAAACAGCAAAAACTCTAGTACCCTTACTAAGAGATCTTCCTGTGCCACAAACAAAAGACCAGTCAAAGACAGTACTAGTGGTTCCTCCGCGGTGAGGTACCGCGGAGTTCGTCGTCGTCCCTGGGGACGTTACGCCGCGGAGATTCGTGACCCTCAGTCTAAAGAAAGGAGGTGGCTTGGTACTTTTGATACCGCGGAGGAAGCTGCTTGTGCTTATGATTGTGCTGCTAGAGCTATGCGTGGTGTTAAAGCTCGAACTAATTTTGTCTACCCGACTTGTCCTTCTCCTACTCAACCAACTTCTACTAATGATTTTCTTAATATTCCTTCTTTTAACTATATTAAGTCATCATCTTCATCTCATCAGTATTTGGGTTCAACTCTTAAGGACTTGTCGAATAGACCCTTTTTTCACTCCTCGAGTCCTTATGGTTCTACGGTTAGGGGTTTCAATAGTACGATTGGTTCAATGTGTCAGAAAAGCAATGAGTCATTGAACATGCTTCTCTTTCGCGAACTCCTTAGTTCTAATTCTTATTCTACCAACAATGCTTGTTCAACCATTGGTAATTTGAACGTGACAAGTACTAGCATGCCTAATTTGTACGAACAGGCGCTTCCGAATTTCATGTTCAAACGGAATGTCACTAGTGGCCCCTCTCTTATGCCCACTAGCGATACTGTTATTCCCAGCTCCTCTGTTATGACTACTCATGTGCCCAAATTTGAAAACATTATTCATAGTACTGTCAACACTACTACTGCTGCCATAGATGATTCTGTAGGCATGGAATTTTTTCCATCTGAGCCATCTGATTCTGGATTACTAGAAGAGGCCTTAAATGGGTTTTTCCCAAAGCCCAAGCCCATTAAGTCTCAGCTAATATTGCCTAATTACTCTAGTACTAATGTTTCTACTAAAGGTGAACGTTTGTCTAATATTTTCCCTCATCAGCAACAACATCAGATTAATGAAGGTTTAAACAGTGATTTTGGATTCTTATCACAAACAACGTCGTCACCAGCGTCATCTTTTCCAGTGTATAATCAAGATTATTTACCAGCAAATCTTCAGGTGTCACCAGGAGACAACATGATGGGAGACATATTTCAGTATCCAGACCTTCTCAGTATATTTTCAGCTAAGCTACAAAATGCTTGAACTTTTTACTGCATGTTGCAGGACTCTTATCTATGCTAACGTACTGATTTGTATTTTATGGTTCTTAATTAGTAGTTATTTGCTTGGAAGAAAGTGTTTAGTATCGACTTGCTAGTGTTATCTGGATTATGCTGTTTCTGGTTTAAAGAATTAGGGTTATGAAAAAAAAAAAAAGGAAGAAAACTAGCTGTTTAATTCTACAACTCTCAAGTTGTATGCTTAGTTATTTGAATGTAAGGGTTCCAAAATATAGCAGTGTTATTTTGTTTTTATCGTTGTGACATGGAACATTCTCTAGTAGTTGCAGACTTTGAATCAATTGATACCAACATTTTCTATTTTCTTTTAAGTTGCGCTTGTTTCCGCTTCAATATTTTATGATTGTAAGATTTATTAATGGAATATTTGCTTGTTTCATTGTTTGGTGGTGAGCAAATAGACGTGTCACGTAGGGTTTGCTTAGATATTGAGTACTTACGCTCTTGGGAGTTCCATTGTGTTGACTTTCATTTTCCAAATATTATACTTTATGCTTGTTTCCTTTTTTGTACAACAATACTAGTTTTCTATTCCTTTGGCTTTTGGTGTGTGTCAATCTTGCCTTGGTTTGCCCGCATAAAAAGACAGAAAAAAGAAGAGCGAGTCACCTATTTGAAAAAACAAAAAGTAATTACTCTCTTGGTTTACAGAATAATAAAGGATTCAGAGTAAATATCAAATTTTCTAAATTTTATTTCAGCTTGTAAATTAATTCCTTAATCTTTTCAAAGTAAAATATGCAAAACTTAACAATAAAAGAAGTATTGGGGTTGAACAATGAGTTGTTGGGATCTCTCTAACAAATCATTTCATTATCTATCGAAAGATAGAATCCACTATTACACCCCTATTTGTCAAGTATATTAGAATTTTTTTTTCTTTTTATTTATTTCTTTTAATTTAGAGTGGGATTTAATTATTTTTCTCAATTTTATAATTGAGAAATAGTAACCTTTTATAAAATTAATTGAAATATTAGTAAATAAAATGATCCTTTTAGCTGATCATTAATAAGAATAATTTAGTAAGCTACATACTTGAATAATGCTTTTCCAAAACAATGCAAAATACTCAGTAAAAGAAATAGTTTGATGTACTAAAACTCTCACTATGTGTATGTTTTGTCATAAGAATCTATTATGCGCAACCTCATCGAACTACATAAAAAAAAATCAAAAGAGAGCAACAAATCAAAATTCTTTTTCTGACAAGAGTGGTTTGCTCAAAGATTAAACACCCATCACTTTCAATTTTGAGATTGTGATTTCGAATCATCAAGATAGCAACAACGTGGTAGCTCCTGTTGAGGAATTAAAAAAAAAATGGAAATGACCAACGTTCTTTTTCTTGATGATCAGCTTTTTGCAACGGGGGTTTGCACCCGAGAGGTGTGAATGTGATTAGTGTTAGCACTAATAGTGTTAGTACTATTTTCATAAATAAACAAGAAACAAGGACTGAATTCAAATAATCTCATTTATTCTCGACATTAAATGCGAATAATAGCTCTGGACCATCAAAAATTAATTAATTAATAATTATATCCTCCATTCGCTTTTATTTATCATAATTTAACTTGGAACACCATTAGGAGAAATAATTAATAACATGATTATTTTATCATAATATTTCTATTAAATGATGTTTACATTGTGTGTTAAAATTAATTTGAAAAAAAAAACAATTAATAGTAAGGGTAAACTAGGAAAAAAGAAGTTTTTTTTTTACATGTCAAAAATGACAAGTAAAAATAAAAATACCATTAGAAAAATTGCGACAAGTAAAAGCGAACGGAGTAGCTTTATTGAGAAGATTTGACTAAATGGATACTTTGAAAACTTATTTTGAAAAATAGACACCAATTTCTTTTTGAATTAATTTTCTAAGGTTTGGGAAGAAAAAATAGAAAAGGTGTGGGGTATGGATTAAAGTGTAAAATACGAAACGTTATTGACACCCTCAAATCCTTTTTAAATACTTTTCACACCCCACCTTTCTATAAAATATCAAAAATATTTTGTCTCTCCTCACTGTCACTCACAAAACCATAGATATTTCTCCTTCCTTTCCCCCCCAACCTCTATTTTCAATTTCTATCTTCTTTAAAATTCTAAGATCTTTCATCTTATGGGATTTTTTTTTTGCTTTTTTTCAGTTTTGGTTTATGGTGATTGGGTTGATTTTGGGAGAATTTTTTTCTTTTTTAAAGAAACGGGGGTTGATTTTACTGATTTTTTTTATTTTTAAGATGGTATTTATTTGATTGTTGATGAATATTTGATGGATTATGTTTGTCCTTATCGATTGCATGTGGTGAAATTTTTTCGCAAACTTAATCGACTAATGGACCAAGAAATTCAGATTTTCTTCAAATTCTTCTTTAATGTAATGATGTTTTAGATGCATGTTCTTGTGGGGGATAGTTTCATCATACTTTTTTGTTGTTCTATTAATAGACCGTTCGGTTGACTAGATATTTATTTGATTTGGATGGAAAGATTTAAAAAAAATAAAAAGTAAAGCTTGATTTTACTGAAAATCTGTGTTTTAAAGTTCATGAATTATGACTGTCATTGTCGATTGTATTGTAAAATTTTTTTTCGAATTTCATCGGTTAGTGTGTCAGAAATCTGGACAAGAAGGACAAGTTCATTTATGATCCTTGACTTAATAGACTGTAGTCGTCTTTTTCTTACCTGATTTTCGTGCAGTACTTGATATCACTTTTTCGACGACAATCGAAATAATGCAACGGATTAAATGAGAAAGGGAGATATTGTTATTGTTGAATCAAAATGAGAAAGAGAGGAATATATGAATATGGAGGAACTCAAAAAAGTCCCTTTCATTTATATAATAGAGCTACCAAAAAAGTGACCGTTGAAAAGGTCTAACGAATCTTTATATCTTCTATAATCGATTATTAAGGTTTACTATAAACCCTATCATTGTGTAGCCTGAAAGAGTTGTAATTTTAAATAATGTACAGTTGAAGCTTCTTAAAATTGCCGAAGTAAAAAAAGATTGAAGAAATACTAGACTATGCAAATTATTTATTATATACTGACGTCGTTGTTGATTTCTACACATGATTGATAGATTATCAAATTTTTGAGAAGTCAATTATTCACCAACTCATAGGTCCATGATCAACTATCTGAATATATGGACATCTTAAAATAATGATAAAAAAAATTAAATTAAATAACATAAAGTATGACAAGTAACACCTTTCAAACATTGTAAAGCAATTTAGATATATCAATTGTGACACCAAATTACTTTTGACCATGATCAAGTGATATTTAAGGCATGTTATAGTCGTAAATCTATAAGGTGAGACTAAAAAAAAGGAATATAAAATAAAATAAAATAAATAAGCACCATTCAAGCAATGAAAAACAACTAGATATCATCAAATGAGATTAGGCGTGTCTAATGAGTATAAAGAAGAGTGATGACTGTGATTGTGGGTATTCATGGGACAAGTAGTAGTTGAGAACAAGTAGTCCTTCTGAATGCAGACGTTTGTTATGAGTAATTGATTGTTACTATCATTGCTCTTTCTTATACTCATTTGATCTAGTGTTCAATTATTTTATACTCTCATATGATGATATTTAGTTACTTTTCATTGCTTGAATGATGTTATTTTATTTTATTTATCATCTCTTTAGTCTCACTTACTTTCCACTAGACTCAATTGGTCGATACATGACTGTTAATTTAGTCTGGTATAGATAAATATATTTATTTATAATATATGCACAATATCTTCATAGGTCGAGCATCAATCACCTAATTCTATTGACAAGTAAGACGAGACTAAAATGGGAGACGAAACTAAAATGGGAGAAATAAAATAAACTAAAATAAAATAAATAAACATCATTCAAACAATGAAAAGTGACTAAATATCATTATATGAGAGTACAAAATAATTGAACACTCGATCAAATGAGTATAAGAAAGAGTAATGATAGCAACAACTAATTACTTAGAACAAACGTCTACATTGAGAAAAACTACTTGTTCTCAAACACTACTTGTCTCATGAACACCCACAAGTCACAACCATCACTCTTTCTTATGCTCATTAGATACATCTAATCTCATTTGATGATATCTAGATGTTTTGTACTGCGTGAATGGTGCTTGTTTATTTTTTTTTTTAGTCTCATCTCACAGATTTACAACTATAGCATGTCTTAAATATCACTTGATCTTGTTCAAAAATGATTTGGTGTCTCAATTGATGTATTTAAATTGCGTTACAATGTTTGAAAGGTGTTAATTGTCATACTTTAATTTTGTTATTATTTTAACGTATTCATATATTCAGATGGTTGATCATAGACCTCTGAGTTAGTGAATAATCGACTTCTAAAAAAATTAATAATGTATCTATCATGCATAGAAATCAACAACGACGTCAGTATATAATAAATTTTTTGTCCTTGAATATTTGTCCTACACAAAGATCGGTGCCATCCGAGAAAGGGTGATTTGCTTGTGGTCTGGACTGTCCCTCCTCACCTCCTCCATACTCCTCTTCTTTGAAATTATTCAGAATTATCCAATTCATGATCATTCATGCACTCGTATTCTATTGACCTATCATCCATTGTTAGGGGTGAGGATGGAGATGGGGGTGGGAATGATATAGAAGCTTCTTCCCGGGATTTTTCAACAATTTTAACCCACAATATAGGCCTGAAATTATCGAAATCAATGCAAAACATATACAATTCCAAGTGGCTATAATTCCTTATGAACGTTGGATAGATTATTTTCGCTCGTTCATCAAGTAACTAATGACCACATCGCTTGGATCGCAACTTATTTCTCAGCTTTCCATTACGCTTTTAAATATATCGGCGTACGAACCATTACAATGAAGGGCAATCAATGCTATCTCCTTAGACGTAGTTTTCAAAATCCAACATTTAGGAGTCTCCTTCCATTAGCTAAAAAATTTACCTCCAACAATTACGTATTCTATAATAGATATGATATACCTCGATGATAGTATTTAATAGACCCAAACAGTGGTTTATGATCCTAGACTTAATAGACTATAGTCGTCTTCTTCTTACATGATTTTCGTACAATACGTGACCTCGCATTTTTTAATGACCACCAAAATAATGCAACAGATTACAACTTAGAAACAACCTAAGGAGTGTTGGAATGTTACTATTGAGCCTAGAATCGATTTCAAAATGTGGAAATAATTTTAAGCTTTTTAAATGAAAATAAATAAAAATATAGGGCTAAAAATATGAGAAAATGGCTTAAAACAATGGAGGTAATGTCACTTACCGATGGATGCTGTAAAAATTGATGAAAAATGATTGAAAAATGGCCGAAATATTGCGAAAAAATTGACAAATAGTGATTGATAGTGGAGCTTGGTTGAGAATCTTGAACTTTTTATTTTTTTAATTAAATATCTAATATTATATTTTTGGACATGAAATAAAATGTAGTTTCTAAAAAACAGGGGCTGAAATGGGAGTGGGACTAAAGTGCACGTTTTAAACTTGTATGTTAGGATTGACACTTTTTTTAGTGGATCCATTAGGGTGTCTATTTTCTCAATTTTTCAACACTTGTGTCTATTTGTCAAAATAAGTTGTCAAAGTGTCCTTTTATCAAATTGTCCCAGCTTTATCCGACACAAAGTATGCACACGCTCAGAATGCATCAACCGCTAATTAAGTCACAAATCTAGACCATAATACATAATAATCTTCTATAATCAATTGACATGTATATTTTAATATGTAGTAAGAAAAATCTAAATGCATTATATCAAAATGTATATTTTAATACATCCTATGTCTCAATTCAACTAATATATATTTTTTTTAATCAGTTCTAAGAAAGAATTGACACTTTTTGTTTGATTAATATTTTATAACATTATCAATATTTTAGTCATGTTGAATTTCATTTATTTGTCAAAAAGTCTACAAAGGATTACTCTTCTATTTAAGATTTATTTTTTAAAGATAATTTAAAACATTGTGAATTAGGGTAGAAGGTTAGGATGAGTGTGTGGATCGCGGTAAGGTGTTAGGAGATCGATTGGGTAGCCGGTCAGTAATCCTAGACTTGTGTCCTTGAGTAGGGGTCTTTAGTCAGGTGAGTTTGGACGGGGTGAGTGAGTGTTTGTTACTAGGACTGTGTCCTTGAGGAGGAGCCTCTGGTTGTGAATGTAGGTTTCTACTAGGTGGTGTCCTAGTGCTTATTTCTTATTTCAAATTGCTCGTACTTCTCTTTTTCGTACTTCTCTGATAATTATATGTATTATATCTTGTTTCTGTATGCCATCTTTTCCTGTTACATGTTTCTTTACGAGCTTGGTGTACTATTCTCCGTCTTGAGCTGGGGGTCTATCGAAAACAGCCTCTCTACTTCTTCGGATGTAGTGGTATGGACTACGTATATCTTACCCTCTCCAGACCTCACTTTGTAGGAATACACTAGACCTGTTGTTGTTGTTGTTGTTAAAACATTGCGAAGTTTTTCCATATATCTCAAATTCAATGCCTAATAAAAATGTTATAAATTAAAATAAAGGGAGACGTAGGTCATAGGAGGATGTGCAAATACTCATATATGTTTCATAAAAGATAAAAAAGTGAAATTAATTTTGGCCACATATTTAATTGCATAAAGTAACTATTACTATACTATAGTAAGATAAGAAAAAAATACTCATAAATATTGAATAGTTGTTCATCTATCAAACAAAATAAATGATTCCTCCATAATTTCAAAACCTCACATGATACATATTATTACGAAGATTTGCACTTCATATGATTTATGAAAACATAATTATTTATTAAAGCACCATTAAAATTATTTTAAACAACTTATTTAAAATGTAATATTAACTATCTCATGTTAAATTACTACAATATATATCATATTAACTTTTATTAATTCTTTTGATTCTCTTTATTTGAGGTAGTAAATTTCCACATTGGGTAGACAAATCACTTAAAAAGAAATTTCTTACTTAGTATATTAAATTGGTTTCTTATTTTTAACGTATATAAGATAAGATATAAAGACAATCCTTTAGCATTATGATTCATTAGAATATTCATCCAGTAGGTCCTTATTTTCATTTGTTAGACACTCATAAAACAAATTTAAATGTATTTAAAATCAATTTATGTATGAAATCCTTTATTGCTTCATATGATTTTATATAAAATTTAACAAATAGATATTTATAATTTTTATCTATTCTCTTGTATAATTTTAAAATAAAATAGAAAAAGAAAAATATTACAATTAGTTGTTTAATCTAAGAGAATGTGTTTGACTTGATATTAAAACAATCATTAGAGTAAATATTTTAATGTTAATTATGAAACCTTAAATAAGTTGTAAGCTATTATTGAATTTTATAAAAATAATATAGCGTGATTTCTACTTACATTACTATTGTGTTTATTCAAAAATATTAATGATCATTTTTTTATGAAAAATTAATTGAATAGCTATAATATATTTAAAATTGTAATATTAAACCCATAAACGGGCCCTTCATTATCTAGTTGATAAGAAAAGGATAAATACAATTACGACCAGAATTTCTTTAAAGGAAACTAATTCTAGATTTAATTTACAAAGTCTTGGCTTTTCTACAATTACGACGAGAAAGTTTTTTTAAAGGAAACTAATTCTAAATTTAATTTACAAAGTCTTGGCTTTTCTAGCTGCATCCTACTGTATCTGTAAGACATTCAATTTGGAAGACAAATCGTACCAAATTTATATGTGTGTCGACGAACAAATTAATGACATAATTTAACACGAGCCCAATGTGAAGAAAATGACATAATTAAAAGCGATTAACTAGTAAGTGCAGTCCATATATATAAGCTTTTCATTTTATAATTTGATTATTATTTTAAGTAAAATTTAAATAAATCTCAACAAGTTTACCTTTAATTATTCTTTATCACTATTTTTTGGTAACTTACAAATAATTCCTTATTTTATAATTTTCAAATATATAATTAGTATTCGGATACATAATTTTGAAGTTGAAATAAATAATTTTGAACTTAAAAATGTAACAGTTAATTACTCCATTTTGCTCAGACACATAATTAGCACCCGGATACATAATTTTAAAGTTGAGATACATAATTTTGATTACTCAGATACATTCATTTATGCTACTATTTGGTCGAGATACATAATACATTAACTAGACCAAAAGAAGATACATAATTAAATTTATGTATCTAAAAATTTATGTGTTTGTAGATGTATTCGAATGTTTTAAAAAAAGAATTTAGGTAATTAATAAAAAAGATAGAAATTTTATGTAATTTAGTAAAGATAAGTTGTAGTGTTACTTAATTTTTCCTTATTTAAAAAAAAGCTGAAATTGGGAATAAATGGATAAGAAAATTAGAGGAGATTATAAAGTAGGAACTGAATGAATAAAGATTTTCACTAGTTTTAAAGACTTGATTGATCTTTGGGATTGAATTTGGCTAGGAAATTCCCTCATAAACACTAAAATCTCATTACACCAAAAAATATTCAGATCGCCAACGAAATTGAGCTTATGACAATACCCTCTGTTTGGTATTAACATTAGTTCAAGTAATTTTATTTTAATAGTAAAAAGCAAAAAAAGAAAATACAATCACTTAATCATAGTTAATTACTAATAGAGTTTAAATTTGAGTTGATTCCACTAATGACCATTGAACATATTATCTCATAAAGCTATTTATTTATTGAAAAAATTGAAATCAAGAAGAAAAATATTATTTTGAGATATTAACTGATTATATATAGGAAAAATCAACTCATTTCTATAGTTATTACTATTTGCTAGTGCAATTAAGTTTTACGCCAAGAACTCATCTTTATTTGTAGGTTATCTTACAAATTTCACATTCTTTTTTCATATATATTACGTTTCATGCATTTATGATTTGCTATAAAAATCAAAATGTATAAATTTTTACCTCAAACATCTATTGTTGTTTTTTGGGTATAAAATTTGTATTAATAACAAGAACTTCAAACACAAGTTCAAACAAGTTATGAACTATTAAAATATAATTTCAAGAACTTCAAACACAAGTTCAATCAATTTATGAACTATTAAAATGAAGTTCAAACTATTTTCTAGAAAATAATAAAGCCACCGTTTAGAAAAAAGATGAAGACAGAAAGAATCAAGTTTATGTCCATAAGAAATTTATTCCCCTCAAATATCTGAGGTTAATGGAATATATCCTTCCACAATAAAATGATTCACTTCAGCAAGTAGTGGTACCTCAAATTTACTAAACTTCGAATACACTCAACGATTCATAAATCACACTTGAGATCTTAGGAAGAATAAGATATTTTTCACTTTAAATTTTTGTGCTTTTATCTGAGGAAACATTGATGTATTTATAATCAAAATATGGTGCTTTAGAAAGAAAGCAATGGTTCTTGAAAAGACACACTGTTTAAAATCATCATGTCACCTCGGAACCACCTATGATCGCAGATGGATCACACGCGGTCATAGGTCAACTTTTAGCTCAAACCAGAATGTTCTGGATTGACATGCGTTGGTTCATGTATCTGCAGGTCGCTAGGTGCGCCCGCAATATTAAAACATCATTAATTATTAATTTTCAAATGAATTTTGTTCAAAAAGGAAACCTCTCTCTCGATCATTTTTCATATTCAAATTTGAATCAAAATTCAAAGTCTAAGACGAGCCAAACGAGTAACAACGACGACAATGCGAAGCTTGTCTTGTTCTTGCCTCACGATTCATGTAAAGGCATGCTTCTATATTTAGCATGAAGAAGTTCCTTTCTCCCACCAATGTGAGAGAACATTTCTTTCATAAAGCGAGTACTCATTTTCAATTCCCTCCATTTTTATTCACATTTCATCACTTAAAACCCAAAAATTCACCACATGATTGGGTAATGACTATTTCATCAAAAAATATATGAACAAGTGTGTGATCTACAAGCAAAGACTAATTCCATCTAGATAAGTATGTTTCCATTGAACTTACCGTTGTGAAATTGAGTCGGACGCACTCAGTAAATCGGTAGATATGATATCTTTGAGCCGTCGAACTTTAATGTACATCTAGACAACACAAGTCACAGAATCAACCTTTTATCATTTATGGTTCTTACGACTTTGTTCTTTTAAGTCATGAACACGACCTGATTTCATGAGAGCTTAGAGAATAGGCCTTTACTATCAATATCCTAAAAATGGCTTCCACTTCACCCTCACATAAATGATTCTTAAACTTTAATCTTATATATCAAACTATTTGGTCAAAGCTTCTAAATTAGAAATCATTAAAAATATTCAAATCATAAGCATTATTTTTATTTTCTGAACATTGTCTTCATCATGAGAATGAATTGAGTTAATTGACAATGTTGAATCATCAATCACAATTTTATTTGATCTTCTTGAATCTAACTCTTGGAAACTCCAGTCCAATAGGTAGAGTTACCGCTATGATGATTTGTCCTAGACTGTAAATTTATTTTCTCCGATGATCTCTCAATTTCCTCTTTAGTTAGGGCTTTTTTAAGTAGATCTGACACATTATTCTTTAACTTCACATAGTCAATCGTGATAATTCCATTAGAGAGTAGTTCTCTAACGATTTTATATCTTTGTATTATAAGATGAGATTTGCCTTTATACATCATACTTCCTGCACTACTTATTTCCACTTGACAATTACAATATATGCAGACTTGTGCCAAAAGTTTGGGGTCAATAAGAAATATACAAGTTACACTACCCAAATAAGTAAGCATCTAGCAATACAACCCATGTACCCTTACAACAAAGGAGTCCCACTCACTTATATAAATTAATGCATGTCAATGCTAGGACGGTCAAGAGACACTCACACCCATAAAAGAAGCTCCAATTAGTGTATGTCAAATATCATAGACTTGCCCTTATTTTTTTTACCTTAGCTTTTAGAAAGTCAAGTTAGGATCACTATATGACTTTTCTCGACTCGTAATGTAGGCTTGGGGATGGTATGATATATATGGACATTTTAAGTGACTAAGACTCCTTAGCGCTACAATAACTTTGGGGTCTCACTTATTAACCATTTTCACTTTATTTTCGCCCTTATTTCTCTCTTTTTATTTTAAAGAATATTCAGGCAGGGTGTGGTTTCTATTATTCATTCTTTTTATTTTTCTTTTCTTACATACCCAACCCTACTTTCTTTCTTTCTTTCTTTCTTTTATTTTTCCTTCTTCATACCCACTAACATCACACACCCCTATGATAGACACCCTTAACTTAGGCGATTTGCGTAAGTTGAGGTGCACAAGTTCCAAGGAGAACCAAACCAAAATAGGTTCATTGTAACACATATGGAAAGGTGAAAGGTATAGCAAGAAAAATAGGCATTTGGGCTCAAAATTGGGAAAGGGATATAATTCACACATGGAAGGTTAGGTAGGTTAAAAGTGGACTAAAATTAAAAATGAACTATGATGCTTTCCTAACCAACTATCCTACGACTTAGGCAAGATTAATCGGGCAAGTTCTGAATTTAAAACACAAAGAAAACTAAGTAGCATCTCACACACACATAGCACAGAGTCAATATTACAAGATACAACCTATCTGGTTTATACAATTGTTAGCAAGTGATTATCATGTCCCTAATTCTAATGCCATAGAAAAATCCACAATATTCACACATATATATGCCACAGTTCAAAAACAGACAATTGGAAAGGTATTATCATTTATCTAAAAAATTAACCAAAACATGTCAACTATCCTAGATACTTATTTTTCTCCAAGTTAAACACAAAACATCATGAAACAAAATACAGTATGCCTAAACATGCCGATTCTACTCAGAATAAGACTATAGGGAAAAGAAGCACAATAATTAAAACCCCAAGAGGACATCAAGACCCACCAGTAGCCCCACCATATTCTCGGTTAGGCGTTATACTTTCCTAATTAACTATCTTTCAACCTAAGCAAGACTAACCGGACAAGTTCTGAATTCAACACACAAAGGGAACTAAGTAGCATCTCACACACACATGGCAGAGAGTCAATATTACAAGCTACTACCTATCCGGTTCATGCAACTGTGAGCAAGTGATGGTCATATCCCTAATTCTAATGCCATACCAAGATTAACAATAATCACACACATATATACATGCACACAGTTCAAAAACAGACAATTGGAGAGGTATTATTATTTATCTAAAAAAATAACAAAAATATGTCAATTGCCCTAGATATTTATTTTTCTCCATGTTAAATACAAAACATCACAAAATAAAATACAATACACCTGAATATATCGGTTCTACTAGGAACAAGACTCAAGGGAAAAAAGACACGTTAACAATAACCCCAAGAGGACATTAAGGACTACAAGTAGCCCCACCCCAAATTTTAAATCATGCATTGTCACCAATGCATCAAACCTCTACAAATAAAGAGTGTTAGGAACATACCTATGGCACCGTAGGTACGGAGATCTGACATTAATCACGTAACATGAATACAAACAACAAAATACCTTGGATTGCTTCTCAAGCAGCGCCTGATTTAACGTCGCGGGATAACGAGACTTGGTTGGGTACTTAGACTTCCCTGATAAGCCCATGGGTACCTTAATTACTCAGACTTTATCAAGGTAGCTCAATAGTTGGCCCTCAATTTTCTCTTTCTACTTTGAACTTATAAACTGGACCCCTAATTATTCTTCTGATTTCTCATTTTGCTCATAGGGTGGAGGTAAAAAAAATAAAGGATACAAGAAATAAATGTGGCATATTGTACTTTTTGTCCTTTACGCGAGGAGTGTAGTTCTTAAGTGGGGGTCAGTCGTGCCCCCGGGATGGGATTTTGTGCAACTTAAGTAGGGGTATTCTGGATATTTCCCCATTTACCCTTATAAGGTCCCATGAATTCTAACCTACTTGGGAGGTTATTTACCCTATTATTCCATTCATTAACACTTAGAAACTCTTCTAAAAAACTCTATAATTCACACAAAAGGTTTTGGGCAGAGAAAGCTAGGGTTTTAACTAGAGGATTAATTTAGGGCTTGTTTTTTTTTTTCATTATTAGCTTGATTTAAGGCATGTTATCTTTCCTCATTGTTAATTCTAACTAGAAGAATATTTTTTATGAATGTTTTCATGACTTCATTGATTGTATGATTTTGGTTTTCAAATATGAATTGGGGGTTTTGATATTAAATGGTTGGGTATGGTTTTCCATGGTTTTAATTATGCTTTATGTGAATTAATAGAGGTTTTGGATGATTGGATTGCATGAGAATGGTTTAATGATAATTGAAATTGGTTTTGGTTATATTATGCCCCCAATGTGTTTGACAAAATGCCTATAATAATATTTTCATTGCATTAAGTATTTTAATGGAACTCTTGCTTGTTTTAAACTTGGTAAAGAAATTATGCATGGTTTAAATGGATTGGAAATGTAAATGGATAAATGGTTCTACTTATGGGGTACATGAAATCCCCGAAGTGCTTAAATTTGGTAAACGAAAGGGCACTTTAAAGTCCCCTTAAACCTATATATGGTTGGCTATGGATAGTACATGCAAGTATGGTCGGTATGGTGATACCACCAATAAATGGCCTTGGTTAATAAATGGTAAATGGATTATTTGGTTTCTTGGTAATAGTTTTAATTTGTAAATAATTGCACGATGTGTAGTAAAGCCGTGGAAGGTGGAGGTCCGAGAGGGGGAGGGACAAAAATTGAAAACTCATATTTGCCGATGTGAGGATGGTCTTGGTGATCGTGTGCATGATGTCACACTGTATTTTGGGGATGTACTAGTCATCCCAAGTTTTCTTCCCTGGTTCTGTGGCTTCACGCACTATGGCATTTTCAGCAGGGGGAACTGAACCATTATAGCCCAAGGGTGGTTTAGGAAATCAAAGCTACACAGCCTAGGTAAAGATTTTAAAGGCATGCTAAACCCGGTCCCCTTTCCCAGTATGGTTGTATATATGTATGGTTGTGTGCATATCGATGGTTTTACTTGGTTTTATAAATGGCATTATTTTATCCTTATCCTGATATTATGCTAGCGTTCACCCATTAACCCGTCTAGTGGAGTTTGTATAACCACGCCATACAGGAACCAACTGTTATACTCCTCTTATATAATGATTGACCTGGGGATCAGTATTTGGACTGAAGTGGTGAGCTTCCATCCTTTCAGAAGGATCCATTTCATGTGTGGATACATCTAGAAACTTGATTTTATTTTGGATATTGGTTTTGGCCATGGTTAGGGGTATGTCCCAATCGAGTTTTATTACTCTTTTGGTTAGAGTCTTTATGGAACTACTACGGGTTGGAATGGGCAGGATCGATATAGGTGTCAGCCTTAGCATTAGTATTGGTATTGAGGTTGGCATCATCAGACATAATTTTACACTGTTCTATTATCTTTCATTTTCGAATTAGTTATAATATGTTTTGGAACATCTTTGGTTATGGCCTGGTTTATGGCCCTTGTTTTGGTATTGGTTTAGTATAGTTGGATTGTTGGTATAGGATGGTTAGCCTCGGTTGGGTCAGTCATGATTGTGATACTATCTCAGAGTTTTCATATAAGCTGTTACACTATCTTGTTAAATGCTCGAAATTCAACCAACTCAGGGAAGACGACTGAAGGTTGGGTTGGGTAACGGGGGTGGTTTTTGGTCCTGGTAGGACTTGGGATGCCCATTACGACAAGGCGCCCGATCAGGTCGCGTTAATTGCATTGTTGTCTTTGTGATTTATTTCTTTTCTTTGATTTAGTGGGATCATATTCCATAATATTTGCTCCACTTATTTCAAAATTCCCTCAAGACCACTTTTCTACTGCCTGTTGTTCTCTTCAAACCTTAACCTCACATGAGATCTTTAATAGATATCTTCTTGTGCTTATACTTAAAGTAGTATTTGAAGTATTTAAACAAATGTGGTAACTTTTTGATTATTGAAGCCACTTGAAAAGCCTCATTCACGATCAAATCTACATCAAAGATTATGTGAGTATCAAGAACAAACTTAGTTTGTTCAATAAAGGTATTATCTAAGATTACACCTTCATAACGCCCAAACTACCCCTCCTTAGAAGGATAAAGTGGTCGCTGTCAAAATATAGTAACCCAACTAGGTTGAGGTCGATCCCATAGGGAATAGGACAAAAATCTGTCTCGAACATCCGTAATTGCCCATAATTTTTCCCATAATTAGACAAAATCACCTTTTTCATACTTTACATAAAATTATCATTCAAAACATGATTTCCTACAAAACACTCCAAAAATACCTCAAATCCAACAAAATAGCCCTAAGACCATGCATATTCTCATAGTTTTAAGCATCATAAATGCTATATTTCTATAGCACATCATGCCCCTCAACTTAGAATATTGCATGTCCTCAGGTAACATAACACAATAGAAAAATACGACGATGCTTAGCCAAGAGAAGCCTAAGATACCTATGGCAGTCAATCATCATTTTAGGTCAAAATCCTTACCCTATCTAAGTTTAATATTTTAAAACCCAACTGTGTGTATTAATGAAACACAACAATGTGACAGAAAGAAATCAAGCTATGGTATTACATTAGCAATCAACAATCATGCATATATGCAAGTTACATAACCAAAACAAGTAAGCGGCTAGTAATAAAACCCATGTGACCTCAAACAAAGGTGTCCCACTCACTCATATGAAATTATGCATGTCAAAGCAGGGACGGTCAAGAGAAACTCACACTCACAAAATAAGTTCCAATCAGTGTATGTCAAATGCCATAGACTTGCCCTTATTTTCTTTACCTTAGCTTTCAGACAGTCAAGTTAGGATCACTATAGGACTTTTCTCTGCTTGTAATGTAGGCATAGGGATGGTATGATACTTATGAACATTTAAAGTGACTAAGACTCCTTGACACTACACTAACTTTGGGGTCTTACTTATTAACCATTTTTTACTTTATTTCCGCCCTTATTTCTCTCTTTTTATTTTAGAGAACATTCAGGATGGGTGTAGTTTCTTTTATTCATTCTTTTTTTTCTTTTCTTCCATACCCAACCCTACTTTCTTTCTTTCTTTTATTTTCTCCTTTTTTCACACCCACTATACATCATGTACCCCTATGATAGCCACCCTTAACTTAGGTGATTTGCCTGAGTTAAGGTGCATAATGTCCAAGGAGGACCAGACCAAAATAGGTTCATTGTAACACATATGGAAAGGTTAAAGGTGTAACAAGAAAAATAGGCATTCGGGCTCAAAATTGGGATCAAGGGATAAATTTACATATGGAAGGTCATATAGGCTAAAAGTTGACTAAAATTAAAAATAACCTATGATCCTTTCCTAACCAACTATCCTACGACTTAGGCAAGATTAATCGGGTGAGTTCTAGATTTAGCACACAAAGAAAACTAAGTAGCATCTCAACACTCATGACACAAAGTTAATATCACAAGATAATACCAATTTGGTTCATGCAATTTTTAGCAAGTGATTATCGTCTTCCTAATTCTAATGTCATAGCAAGATCCATAATAGTCATATATATAGACATGCACACAGTTCAAAAAAGAGACAATTGGAGAGTCATTATCATTTATCTCAAATATCAACAAAAACATGTCAACTATCCTAGATACTTATTTTTCTCCAAGTTAAATACAAAAGATCATAAAATAAAACAAATATGCCTAAACATGTCGGATCTACTAGGAACAAGACTCTAAGGGAAAAGTGGTACGATAACAAAAACCCCAAGAGAACATCGATACCCACAATTTACCCTACCCCAACTTGAAATCATGAATTGTTCCTAATGCATCAAGCCTCTATAAAATAAGAGATTTAGGAACATACCAGTGGCACCATAGGTGCGTAGATCTAATGTCAGTTAGGTAACACGAATATAAAAAATAAAATACCTTGGGTTGCCTCTCAAGAAGTGCTTAATTTCACATCGCGGGAGGACGAGACTTGGTTGGGTACTCAAACTTCCCTAACAAGCCCATGGGTACCTTGATTACTCAGACTTTATCAAAGTATACCAATAGTTGGCCTTCACTTTTCTCTTTCCACTTTGAACCTATGGACTACACTTCTAATTATTTTTTAATTTCCCATTATGCTTATTGGGCGGAGGTATAAAAATAAATGATCCAAGAACTAGATTTGGCATGTTGTACTTTTTGGTCCTTACGTGAGAAATGTAGTTCTTTTATTCTAACTCAGTGAATTGAAGAATATAAACATATATTTTCTCTTCCTTTTACTCTTCTTTAGGCTTGGATGGCTCGATCAAAATCTGATTACCCTAACATAATGTGAAAAAATTCTTCAAATAAGGTCCAACTCACTCCAACTCAGGATTTACAGTCTTCTTTACATCCCCAAATAACTTTAGTATGCTCTCCTTAAGAGTGACGCTATCCATAAGAGAATGAGCAATTTTAGACTCCTTTAATTTCATCTTCTTAAGTTGGATTTTTAGAATTCTTTTAGTCTCACACCACGCATAAATAGTTTGCTGGGCGTTACATGTAGCAACTTTTGCATCCAACTCAACTTGTTAGCGGTAGATATCCAAGACAAACCTATCAACCTTTTGAATATGATCTTATCTTTCTTTTTTCAAGAGTGCTAATGTGTCAAGCATGCTCTCATTATATTCCAATAATATTTTTATCACATTGCTACTGTAATGCACCATATAAAAAGGATTAAGATCAATAAATAAGGAGTCATCAACATTTCATACTTTCTCTAGCCAGGTTGTCATCTCAAGAAAAGTAGGTCAACAAAACAAACAAAACAAACAAAACAAAAGAAAATAAAACCCAATAACTCTAATAACTTCAATAAAAAATTTTGATACTGTATTCCCCAACAAAAGTGCTAAAATTTAATAACACCCAGATTATACCTTCTTATAAGGATAAAGCGGTTGCTATTAAAATATAGTAACCCAACTAAGTTAGGGTCGATGCCATAGACCATACCACTACCTCAGGTGAAGTAGAGAGGTTGTTTCAGATAGACCACCAGCTTAGGACCAATAGCAGCCATAATTGCTCCTATAAGTTGCCAAAATCACTTTTTTTATCTTTTTCATAAAAGTAGCATCCAAAACATGATTCTTTGCAAAACATATCAAAAACACCTCAAATCCAACAAAATATCCTTAAGTACATGCATATTCTCATGGTATTAAGCATCAGAAGTGCTAATTTCTATAGCACATCATACCTTCAGCAAAAAGATCATGGATTATAACTTGTAACTCTTAGACTTGGGTAACTACAACTTTACTATCTACCATCTTAAAGTACAAAATCTTTTAATAATAAACTTTTTCATTCCAACATCCTCTATTTTATACTTTTTTTCTAGAGCAGTCCAAATTTTCTTTGAGGTCTTCATATTACAATACACATTGTACAAGTCATCTTGTAGGTATCCACTAAGGTATCCAAGTCATAAGCAAGGATATAAGTCATATAGAGAAGTCGTAATCATAAAAACACCTAAGCTATAACCCAAAAGCTAGAGTCTCAGAAGTATACGAGTTGAAAGTCTGAGTACAACTCGTTTAGGGAAGTCGTACACAAACCAGTATTTAGATCTTGGAAAGATCAAAGTCCCAGGTTAATATGAGTGAAGGACACGAGTCGTACAGAAAGGTATGAATCGTAAGAAAAAGTTGTATGCCGAACCAAAAGTTGAAGCCTTGGGAGAACAGACACTGGAATGGATATAAGAAGGCAGGGTACGACTCGTATAATGCCGGTACGAGTGAAGACTATGTCGTACCGACTATCGACTTAACTTTACCTTTCCTTTTTTTATTAAGATTTTTATGTTATTTTGAGATATTATAAATACCCTAGGGTTTGTCTTTTATTATGTTACACATTCTTATCATAGGATACAACACTTTATAATACCTTTACTGTTATTCTTGTGATTTTAGGTTTTTATTCAATTCAAGACTTTGGAGTTTATTCACCTTATTTCTTGTGCAACTAATTATATGTGTTCTTTATTGAAAATGATGGTTTCTTACACACACATGAGCAGCTAATCTCCTTTACTTGGGTTGTGGGAACCTTTGAAGATTAGATACATAAAAGGGAGTGTGATACTCAACTGTCCTAGGGTTTATGCAAGCATCTTAATCTTCTTCACGATAAATAATCTCAAGTATCTGCAATATCTTGGGATAGCCTGTATTTTTATCCATCCCTAATAAGGAGTTTGTGATTGGGAAAAGATGTTAAGACTGTGATTTGGTATCCTTCTACCTCCATCTTTTAGTCCCCATATCCCATCTAATCACCAGAGACCTAATAAGAAAAGGTGAACTGTGGTTGTTGCAAGGGGCAAGAAGGTGATGCCGTGAGACCAAATAAGTAAAGGGTGAGATTTATCTTCGTTCATAATAAGCGACTGGTAATACATATCTTATAGATTTTGCATGCAAAATAATAGAATAGTTGGGTTGATCATGAGAAAATTATGAAGTTAAGAAGCCAAAGGGAACATAAACCTAGTGTTTATCTACTATTGTCCACAACTCAAAAGAATTAAAGATTTGGTTACTATCTGTAATTGATACTAAAACCCCCCATTTACTTTTCTGTACACCTCGTGGACTACATCAAGTCAAATAACTAATTAGTATTCCCTTGGAATTTGACCCCAACCTAGTTGGGTTATTATATTTACAAGCAACCACATTATGCTTGTAATTGGAGTGTAGTTTTAGGCAACATCTAATTTTGGTGTTTCTACTGAGGAAGATAGTTTGAGTAGTAAATTGAATTGGTGAAGTTTTCAATTTTTATTTTCTATTCTTAATATGGCATACGCCGGTGTATTCCAAGTCCTAGGAGTAGAGGCAATCCGTTAGTCCTATTTGATCTAAAGCCAGAGAGAATCCTTCAAACACCGAGAATGATATTCAAAAAAGTTCTTGATGAGGTTCAAGACCCCTCACCTATGGATCCAAATGCAACACTCTCGTGTGATCCATTAGATCCACTGAATATTGTAGATATATAGACTTAACACCTTTTGGAGCTAGAACGAAGAAAGTTCGAAGAGGCTAGAATTGCTGCAGAGGCTGAGTTAGCTCAACAGGGTGGATTAGTCAGGCCTAGACAGGTTATTGATCATGGATTTCAGAGAGACAAAGCTCCATTTATTCCTGCATATCAATACTTAGACCCATATAAGGAAGATGAAAAAGATATGGGCGATGTTGAGCCTACTGAGTCTGGAACCATTGTTCCTCCTGTGTTAGCCCCTAATATGAAGTTTGATATTACTAGTGCTATGATCTAATTATTTAATTTGAAGGGTGTATTTTCAGGTTAAGCTAAGGATGATGGAAATATGCACCTTGCAAAGTTTCTTGGGATCTGCATATCCTACACTATTTTAGGGGTTTATCAGGAAGCATTGAGATTGAGGTTGATCCTATTCTCATTGACCGGTGAAGCTTCACTATGGTTATGGGAACTTCCAAGAGAATCTATCACTACTTGGCACTAGTTGAAGAAATAGTTTTTAAGCAGATTTTCCCTTCTGTACGAATGCTATAGTTGAAGGATGAGATTTATAATTTTAGATAGTTACCTGTAGAATCTATGTATGAGGCACAATTTTGATTTAAGAAGAAGCTGAGCATGGTACCAAATCGCAGAATCAGAGGGCCTAACTTGTCAAAAATCTTTTATAAATAACTAAATAATAGTTCGAGTGCTATGGCAGATACTATTTTAGAAGGAGCATTTATGCATCTTCGATGGGATGCTACACAAGAAATACTAGATGATATTGCGGTGACTAATAGAGGCTGACACGTAAGAGATTCAGAATATATCGGTGGTATATATGCTATTGGAGTAATAAATACTTATGGAGCAGGTAATGATATGGTAGCACAAGAGAGTGCTCAGCTTCGTATAGATATTGGGTTACTGATGAAACAATGTGTTAATGAGTGCTGAAAAAGTGAATGCAATAGTAGCACAGAGGTCTACTTCTAAACCATTTGAGATTGAATCTGAAGAGGAGGCAAAATATCTTGATCGTAGATTGGTGGATTTCCTAGCCCAAGGGCAAGGGAATCAATGATGGAACTATTATAATGACAGACACATAGACAAGAGTAGAGAGAGATATGGTGATTAGTGGCGTTAACATAACTATAAAGAGATGAGTGACAAGTACATTCCACTAGGTCGTCGTGAAACAGAGTCTAGAATGGAGGCATTTTTTTTAAACTGGTAAAAGGGCAAGAAAGTCAAGAGAGATGCCTGAAGGATATCAAAGAAGATTTATCAGTTTTGAACAAGAAAGTATAGTCATATGCGACAACAATCAAGTAGTTGGAGCAATAATTTGGTCAGATGTTGTCCATATTAAATTAGAGATTGCATGACACTCTTCCAAGAAACACAGTAGTGAATCCAAGAAATGATAATCACTGTCATGCCATTACCATTCGAAGTGGTAAGGTCATTACAGACCCACATGTACCCTCTTTTGATGAGTAGACGAATGATGAAGAGCCTATTAATATAGAGAATAGTAGCATGCATGATGTAGGAGAAGAGGAGGTTTTAGAGACTGTATTAAAGCCTCTTCCTAAACCTTATTCTCCTTATCAACAAAGGCTACAAAAGAAATAAGAAAATGGTAAGTAGCAGAAGTTTTTATCTATGCTAAAAGAATTGTCACTCAACATATCGCTTGTAGAGGCATTGAAACAAATGCCTGGGTATGCAAAATTTATAAAGGGTTTGATCACCAAAAAGAGAGCAGTCAGGTATGATCCAGAGGATAATGTTCATCATTGTAGTGCTTTAGCTAGTAGATCGTGAGTAGAGAAGAAGAATAATCCTGGTACTTTCACTATACCTTGTACCATTGGATCTTTCAACTTTGCTCGTGCTTTATGTGATCTGGGTGCTAGTATCAAATTTATGCCATTTGCAATATTCAAGCAGCTGGGGGTTAGGATCTCCAACACCTACCACCATGGGACTAGTGATGGCAAACAAGGCGATGAAAAAGCTAGTTGGTATTTTATATGATGTATTGGTGAAGTGGCTTCTTTATTTTTATTTTTGATGATTTGTGATCTTATATTGTGAGTGGACTTCTAAGTCCTAATTATTCAGGGAAGATCATTTTTGGCCACAGGCAAAATATTGATTGATTTAGAGCCGGGGCATCTGATGCTGAGATTAATGATGAACAAGTAATATTCAATGTATGTAAATGCATGAGACAGCCTGATGAGTTGAGAGTGATATCTAATATTAATGTGTATGATAGAGAGACAGATTCATTCCATGATGTTAATGTAGTTACTCTTTGGGATAATGGTTCTGATGCAATTGTTCCTATTGAAGAGAGACTAGGTGTTGAAGCACTTGCAGTTGTGATCATGAATTTTAATTCTAATAGTATTGAGAAATATAAGGATATAGTGGGTGCACAACATATAAAAGGGTTCTTATGAGTTTGCCAAAAAGAAGCTTGATTTAGATCTGAAAAAGAGAATGATTCCACCTGCTCGTCCATCCATTGAGGGGCCACCTATGTTAGAGTTGAAGGCCTTCTCATCTCACTTGTGGTGTGCCTTTTTGGGGGCTAATAATACTTTGCCTATTATTATTGCAGCTGATTTGAGATAGTTAGAAGTAGATACATTATTGTTAGTATTACAGATATTTAAAAGGGCCATCAATGGTCCATTACAGATATTGTGGGTTTTTCACCTGGTTTATGTACTCACAAAATAAAGCTTGAACTAGATTGTGTTCCATCTATTTAACATCAGTGTCGACTCAATTCTCCTATGTAGGAGGTAGTGAAGAAAGAAATAATCAAGTAGTTGGATGTTAGTGTGGTATATCCCATTGCTGATAGCAAGTGGGTCAGTCTGGTATAATGCATTCCAAATAAAGGTAAATAATTGTTGTGCCTAATGAAAACAATGAGTTAGTGCATATAAGTCCAGTCACTGGATGGAAAATATGCATATAATACAAAAAATTGAATGTATGGACTCAAAAGGACCATTTTCCCATGCCTTTCATGGATAAGATATTAGACAGGTTGCAGACAGAGGATGATACTATTTTTTTGATAGGTACTCAAGCTACAATTAGATTAATATTGCACCTTAGGACCAAGAGAGGACGACTTTCACATGTCCTTATGGGACTTTAACATTCAAATTCATGCCGTTCGGGCTATGCTATGCTCTAACTATGTTTGAGAGATTTATGATGTCAATTTTCTCTGATATGGTAGAAGACACTATCGAAGTATTCATGGATTATTTTTAGTTGTTGGTGATTCTTTTGAAGACTGCCTAAAGCACTTGGTAAATGCACTGCAAAGATGTGAAGAATGCGACTTGGTACTTAATTGGGAAAAATTCCATTTTAGGGTTAAATAAGGAATTGTGCTTGGGCATAAGATTTCAAAGAGAGGCATAGAGGTTGATTGAGTGAAGCTTGAGGTAATTGAAAAATTACCCTACTCAATTTCTATAAAGGGGTTTCGAAGCTTCATAGGGCATGCAGGATTTTACAGGCAATTTATCAAGGACTTCTCAAAGATTGCTAATTTTCTTTGCAAGCTTCTAGAGAAGGAGGTAAAATTTAATTTTGATGATGCATGTAAAAAGGATTTTGAAAACTTAAAGGAGAAATTAGTGACTGCTGCAATCATTGTGTCTCTTGATTGGTCTTTACCTTTTGCGATTATATGTGATGCTAGTGGATTAACCTTAGGGGCTGTACTAAGGCACTAAATCCTACTCAAAAGAACTATATCAAGATGGAGCAAGAGTTATTGGCAGTGGTTTTCACCTTTGAAAAGTTTAGATCTTATTTAATTGGGACAAAGGTGATTGTGCGACCTGATCATGCAATATTGAGGTACCTGATGGCTAAAAGATGCAAAGACTAGGCTTATTAGGTGGGTGCTTTTGTTGAAAGAATCTGACTTTGAGGTAAACGATAAAAAAGGCACAAAAAATCAAGTTGCAGATCATTTGTCTAGACTGGAGGAGGAAGCTATGCAAAAGATTGCAGAGGGATTAAAGATTGATGACAGTTTTCTAGACGAGCATATATTAGCAGCTTCCCAAGATTTAATTCCATGGTTTGCAGATTATGCAAATTACTTAGCCAGTGATCTAGTTCTAGAAGATCTTTCCTATCACTAAGAAAGAAATTCATGCATGAGGTAAGTAAATTTTTTGGGTTGAACCTTATTTATTTAGGATTTGTGCAGATGGAATCATTCATCGGTGCATACCTAAGGTGGAGATGATGAGCGTACTCAAGGCTTGTTATTCTTCACCAGTTGGGTGTCATCGTAGAGGAATCCACACCGCTTAAAAATTGTTTAATGTGGCTATTATTTGCCAACTATATACAAGGAGGCTCATAACTATGCTTCTGCAAGTAACCAGTATCAGCCGCAAGGAACTATTACTAGAAGGCATGAACTTCTTATGACTCCTATTTTCTAAGTAGAATTATTTGATGTATGGGGCATAGATTTCATGGGACCATTTTTGAATTCATGTGGCATGAAGTATATACTTTTGGCAGTTTACTATGTCTCAAAGTGGGTGGAAGCAATTGCACATCCTAATAATGAAGCATGTAGTGTCACTGCATTACTGAGAAATAGTATTTTTCTCAATTTTGCATGCCACGGGCTATTATTAGTGATGGAGGGTCACATTTTTACAATAATCTATTCAAGAGTCTGCTTGAAAAATACGAAGTGCAACATAGGGTGGCAACACCTTATACCACAGAGTAGTGGATAAGTTGAAGTGTCCAATAGAGGA
Source organism: Capsicum annuum (assembly GCF_002878395.1). Classification (NCBI taxonomy): domain Eukaryota; kingdom Viridiplantae; phylum Streptophyta; class Magnoliopsida; order Solanales; family Solanaceae; genus Capsicum; species Capsicum annuum. The sequence continues at coordinate 133,493,515 of NC_061121.1, read as the reverse complement.
ATCAGGTCCATATTGGTGAAGACTATGAATGCCAATAGGACTAATTGGGCAAAATATTAGATGATTCTTTGTGGGCTTACCGCACGGCTTATAAAACCCCCATAGGTGCTTTACCTTAACAGCTAGTGTATGGCAAGGCTTTCCACTTTCTAATTGATCTTGAGTATAAGGCACTATAGGTGTTGAAGAAGCTAAATCTAGATTGGCAGAATGCAGCTAAATAAAGGTTGAAAGAGATCAATGAGTTGGATGAATTCCGACTCTGTGCATATGAAAGTTCAGCACTTTACAAATAGAAGATAAAGTTGCACCACGATCGCAAGATTGAGAAGCGAGTATTCGAAAAGGGTGATCAGGTGCTTCTTTACCAGTTTAAACTTTATTTGTTTCCAGGTAAGTTAAAGTTAAGGTGGTATGGTCCATTCAAAGTTATAAAGGTTTAACCCTGTGGTTCTTTAGAATTAAAGAAGGATGGTGAAGCCCCATTCAAGGTAAACGAACAAAGAGTAAGCACTATGTGGAGAATATTGAATAAGTGGAAGAAGTTTCCGAATATGAACATGATAAAGACTGAGTAATCAAGGAAACTGCATCATACCTTAATGTTAAATCAAGCGCTACATGAGAGGCAACCCATGAGGCTAGTTGGTGAAATCCAAGTATCCAACTTAGCCACGTTATGTCACGACGTTAAATCAAGAGTTTCATGGGAGGAAATCCATGTTCTTGTACTTATTCATTTATAGGATAATATGTTTGTTCAGTGTGTAGGAACAAGGAAGGCAGAAACTAACAGAGAAGGTAAAGAGTGTTTTTGGTCATACGGACTCTTTACGAGTCGTATCTGGATGGTACTACTCGTGAGTAGGAGTCGTACAGACCTGGGAGGAAAATCAAAATTAGACAAATTTTCTAGAATATATACGATTCTTAGAACAAGTTGTAACCTCAGGGTACGACTCATTACCTTGAGTTGTATTCAGCCCAGAACCCAGGTAAGGTTCCAGGTCTATACGAGTTAAAGAAATTACCCATAATCCAGGGTACAAGTCATATACACAACTCGTACCAATGCTTACTAGGTCAATTCGTGGGTCGATCTGCCCCAGATCTTTAATTAAAAGGCAAAGGGACACCCGACAGGCACCCGATAGACAAGAACTCAGATCCTTTTCAAATTTTACCCTAATTTCAAGCTTTAATCCACAAAATCACTTGTAATTAACTTGATTAAACTACCATCAACTTTAAATTTCTCATTCTTCTTGATTTAAACTCGAATTTGGGATAAAATAGAATTTGAAAGTAAGAGTTCAATATCTTCAAAGACCAAGTAAGTTCTTAAACCTATTCTCCTTATTTTTCAAGTCTAAACGAGTAGTGGTTGATACTATAAACTTGTTTTGAGTAGGAGTTATACAAATGCTGAATTGTTAGTAACCTAGCTTAACTGTTCATGTTGAAATTAGAAATTAGGGTAGAACTAGGTTTTGGGAAATAGATTTGGTATATTTGTGTGGACTAAAATGATTGATATATTTGGAAATAGTGGTGGGAATTTTGGAAAATTAATTTAGAGTCAAACTTTAAAGTTGGACTTTTATGTTTCAGTGGATGCGAGGCCTCTTACAACTCGTACCCACTGGTATGAGAGTCGTAATAGGACTCGTACCTACTGACAACATGGATGTCTAACATATTTAAGGTTTTGGAATGGATATGACTTGACCATACGACTCGTACACTCTTAGTCGTACCCATCCGGGAGGATGTAAGTTAGAATAAATATTTCTGATTTACTTATAAGTGTTGGTAATTAGTCATACCTTTTTGGTACAAATGGTTAGGAGGAGTCATAAGATAACCATTGAACAAATATCATACACTATATAAGATACGACTCATTCATATGAGTCGTACCCAGTAGGTACGATTGGTACCCACCACTCGTACCCTAACCAGAACAAGTAAACTGAACTTTAGTTTTAAATTTTTGTTTTCTTTTCTTTACTTATTTACTAATGATGGTATATTTGCAGGAACCATGCCTCCGAAAAATGCGTCCTCATCTAAACAAGCCAAAAAGGTAACTAAGCAAACACCAATTGCAAGTGCAGAATCCAACAATTCCGAGTTTGAGGTTTCCACTGCTAGTAGGAGAGAATTATATGAGGAAACCATCGCATGAAAAACAACAAAAAAAGGTAAAGCAACTGAGAAAGCAAAAGGCAAGAAGGTTGTGGCCCAAGAGTCAGAATCACCACTAAAAGGACCGAGGAGAAAGAATCCTATTATTTCTTCTCCAACACACCGCAGCCTACTGACGATGATGAGGATGATGATGTTGAATCCAGTTCAGCAGAGGCTATGACTGATTAAGCTCAGGGGTAAGAAAAGGTAGATGTGACCCCGATAGACCGACAGAATCCCCAACTTGCACTGACCACTGAACTGATGCCCATCATTGAATGATGGGGGTACCCCGATATGGAGGATACATTCAACAGTGGGTTTTTCTGACTTCCAGATGGTAAAATAAGAAGAGTACTATATCCAGAGCGAAGATTGACTATCACTGGAATGAATGAATTACCTGTTTTTGAGGAGTACTTCCGACAATACGGATTTGAGTAGATGATGTGAGCACCCTAAAGATATAGTGAGGACCTTGTCTGTGAATTTTACATTGCATACAAAGGTGATCTTTAGAGGCGATACCTACAGGGATAACTGTGGAAGGGTGGTGAGCCTATCACTTCCCTAATAATTCGTGGTGTATAGGTTGATATTTCCTCTCAGACCATTGGAAGATTCTTGTACGGACCAGAGTATCAGGCTCTGGTCAACACTAGTGAGATGGACTACAGAATGGAAGAGATGAGAAAGATAACTTATAGAATGCTAGGGTCTAAGGATAAAATGGTAATTTTTTAGTAGATAGCAGAGCGTATATCCTCGAATGGGCAAAATGTTGTTTGGGTTGTTAGAGGCTCCGAGGTGGTCTCACAGAAGATAAAGAAGAGTATCCTCAACTTTGAGGGTAAGGATTAGTGGATACTAGCCCAACACCGATTGTGTCCAACTACTGGTGATGATGTTCTGAGCATAGTCTGGGTGGCTATGATAGCTAGTTTCATGGCCGTCTATGGTTAGACGTGGCTGAATTCTTATCTCGGGAGATACGAGATTATGTTGTTGGGGGTGAGAAGGCATCATTGGCCTACCCTTATATTATTACACAGTTATGTCTGGTCGTGGAAGTGTTGGAACTCTCTAGTATGGATGAGATACTTGAGGACACAAAGAAATTTGACTTCAACCTAATTAGAGATGCGACCAACCCTTTAGCCCGACAGGCGAGACAAGCAATAGATACTTTGGCAGGGTTGTTTTCTCAGGATGGGTAGAATGATACTGCAGCTGCAGCGGAGGTTATCGAGGAAGAATCACAAATAAAGGGCTCCCATACTGACTCAGCGGGCACTTAGAGTGCCCCACCACTAGTCTAGTCGATGCCATCTAGACCTCAAGGTATGCAATTTGGTGTTATGCTTATTTTGCAGTCACTTTGGAATCAGGTCATGACACACTAGCCTTGCTGAAGGTTAAGGTCGGGCATATGGAAGGAGGCGTGGAGACTTGGATTGATGCACAGTTTGAGAGCCAAGATAGATGGGTCCAAGGTCACTTGGATGCTTTTGAGTCAAGGATCACTCTACAGCTGAGTGGTGGGCAGATACCCAATGTCGCTAAAATTCAGATCTGAGTTTGCAGAAATTAAGAAAATGGTCGTGGAGCTTTATGAGAGATTGGTGGTTGTTGAGCCAGTTGTTGAGACAGTGATTCCTACTGTCCATATGCCTAAAATTTGTCCAGTCCCAGCAGATGCACCAATTGAGGAGACTAAAGAACAAAGAAAAGATAATAATAGAAAGAGAAATAAAGACAACGCAGCTAAGAAGAGGGTCAGAACTGAGAGCATTCCAGATAAGCGGTATCAAGAGTCACGTGTCTGCGAGATAGCCATGGGAGATGGTGGATCAAGAGCTTCATTTGATGATACTGTGGGGGTTTATGTTGTGCCCTCATCTATTATTGATTTATTCTTGGTTGATGGGACAGTAGCTGAAGAGAGTGGGACCCAATCTGAGGGCCAACATGCTGATATTAATGAGCCGACACCTTGAGCGCCTATTATGACTTTTATCCTTACACTATTTTTTTTTTCATACTGGGGATAATGCAATGATTTTTAGTTGGGGTAGGGGTTATTCAAAAATATCTGCGGGCAGCTAAGATAGGAAAAAAATCAGTGCGTGTATGGCAACAGATTATTTTTTATTGAGGATTTTGAAAAATTACATTTGTAATGAAAGATTTTGTTTTTGATTTCTGATGTTGAATTTTGATGTGTGGTTTTTGAAACACCACTGATTTGAAATGAATATGATGGAATTTGTGGTTAATAGAATTCTGTTGAAAAATTAACCCCTCTGAAAAAAGTTTTTTTATGACTGTGTGATGAGCATAATTATGTAAAACTGTTGTGAATCTGGAAATGGCATTAGGATTAGGGATAGAAAACTAGGGACAAATAGTTGGATAGCTAGATGTGTAGTACTTGGTAATGTAGCCCTATGCAAGTGCGTGTGAGGTATACTGAGTTCCTGGTGTGTCAGAATCTACCCGGTTGCTATTACCTAGGTCTAGGATAGTAAAGTAAGAAGTGATCATAGGACCTTTTTGTGTTAGTTCACCTGAGCGTAAAATTCCCGAACCAAATAAATGAATCCCTTTGATCAAAATATTTGAGCCTTGATAGACTAATTTGTTGTTTACACCACTTTCACCTTTCCTTTGACCTTATAATGAACCTATTTGGACATTATAGGGGAGCATAAGAGAAAACGAGTATGAAGAAAGTGTGTAGAAGGACAATAAGTGAAACTTGAGAAGGTGTGGTGAAAAGAAAAGAGCAATGAAAAGCAAAAGAAAAAGAAAGGAAAAATAAAAGTTATAAAACCACACCTGACTATCTTGATACGTTGAACATTATTATCAGAGGATACAACACTTTACAATACTTTTACAATTATTCTTAAGATTTTGGATTTTTATTCAATACAAGACTTTGGAGTTTATTAATCTTATTTCTTGTGCAATTAATTATATGTGTTCTTCATTGATAATCATGGTTTCTCGCACAAATATGAGCAGCTAATCTCCTTGACTTGGGTTGTGGGAACCCTGGCGAATTAGCTACGTAAAGGGAGTGTGATACTCAATTGTTCTAGGGTTTATGCATGTATCTTAATCTTCTTCACGATAATTAATCTCAAGTAGCTGTAGTATCTTGGGATAGCCTGTATTTGCCTTCATCCCTAATAAGGAGTTTGTGATTGGGAAAAGAAGTTAAGATAGTGATTTAGGATCCTTCTACCTCCATATTTTAGTCCCTATGTCCTATCTAATCACTTGAAACTTAATAAGTAAAGGTGAACTGAGGTTGTAGCAAGGGGCAATAAGGCGACACCCTGAGACCTAATAAGTAAAGGGTGAGATTTATCTTTGTACTTAATAAATGGCTGGTAATACATATCTTGTAAACTTTGTATGCAGAACAATATAATAGTTGGGTTGATCATGAGAAAATTACGAAGTTAAGAAGCCAGGGGGAACACAAGCCTAATGTTCTTCTACTATTGTCCATAACTCAAAAACACTCAAGATTTTGTTACTACCTACGATTGATACTTAAACCTCCATTTACTTTCCTGTACTGCTTATGGATTACATCAAGTCAAACAACTGGGTTATTATATTTTCAATCGACCGTATTATGCTTCTATTTGGTGTGTAGTTTTGGGCTACATCATTGAGTGCTCTAAGTGTTAGTTACTATGAAGCCTTCTTTTTTGAAGTTTTTACTGACAATTCAGAAATGCTTTCCGTGATGAACCTTTGAAGACTCAAAGTAGTCAAATAAAAGAACATCTTCTCCTTCTAATGTTTAAACTCAACACTAGCAAATTTTCTTAATTGTTCCACAACTATCATGGCAGGAGAAGCATTTGAACGATTTGAAGTAGCAATGTTTATTGTTCAACATATGCTATTCCATCAAACTTGATTTTCAATTTTATTTTGTTGTCACAGAGATACAACCAATTTAGTATCACAAATACTAATAACAAAGTTTTAAACTTTAAACAACTTGTTTCTAGTTTGACGATGCAATTTTTATATTCTTTAAATCGTCAATCGAATGAATATTTGACTCGTGATGAAGTTTTTATATCTTCAAATCACTATCAAGTTCAAACTGAGTAGATAGCCAAAAGGCTTTAATCTTTAGAAACTAAAATACATATTATGGTAAATTCTGTAAGAATGTTGTTTTCTGGGTACAAAATCTATATTAATAACAAGAACTTCAAACAAAAGTCAAACAAGTTATGAACTATCAAAATAAAGTTTCAAAAACTTTAAACACAAGTTCAATCAACTTATGAACTATCAAAATGAAGTTCAAACTACTTTCTGAAAAATAGTATAGCCAACGTTTAGAAAAAAAAAAGATGAAGACAGAAATAATCAAGTCCATTGAATTCACAGTGTGTCCTTAAGGAATTTGTACCCCTCAAGTACCCGAGGTTAATGAAATATATCCTCTCAAGATAAAATGATTCACTTCAGCCAATAGTGGTGCCTCAAATTTGCTGAACTTCGAACACACTAAACAATTCATAAAGATGTTTTTCATTTTAAAATTTTATGCCTTTATCTGAGGAAAAATTTATGTATTTATACCCAAAGATAGTGCTTCATAAAGGAAGCAATGACTCTTGGAGAGACGCATTGTTTCAGACCGTCATGTCACCTGCGGACCTACCTGCAGCCGCAGGTCTACTGTTGGCACAAGTAAAAATGTTCTGGCTTGACCAGCGTTAGGGTCATATCCCTTCCAGGGGCGTTGGATTAAAACATCACTAATTATCAAATTTCATATGAATTTTATCTAAAAAGATAATCTCTCAATCAATTTAAAGTCGAAGTCGATTGAGCAGCGATGACGCAAGACTTGTCTTGTTCTTGACTCACTATCCACATGAAGGCATATTTTTATATTTAAGCATGAAAAATTCCTTTCTCTCACCAATATGAAAAAACACTTTTTCCATAAAGCAAATACTCATTTTCACTTTTCCTCCATTTTTCTTTCCTTCATTATTCATTCGCATTTCATCACTTAGAAACAACACCCACGCCTCCGTAACAAAGTCGTCAAAACAAGGTAAATGAATACAAATATCCTGAAAATATTCAGCCAGATATCTCTCCACGTATACTTCCTTTCAACTTACTGATCAACTAATATCAGCTATTCTATTTTATATTCTTTTGAATTTACATGTAATTTGATATTACATGTTATGGACTGATAATTATTATTTACTTTTCAAAATTTGCCTCAAACACTTGCAACCGAAATCAATGCAATCAAACATTTACTTTCAATAACCCATTTAATGGGATAATCAACATTTATTTTAGGAAAAACTATATAACATCACAATTTATTTTTACTAAACTACATAAAACTCTTACTCTTTTTGTTAATTACCTAATTTTTTTTCTTAAAAAAATACAACAAATACATCCACAAATCCATAAATATTTTAATACATAATTTTAATTTTGTATCTCTCTTTGGTCTAGTTAATGTATTATATATCTAGACCAAATAATTCTCTTTGATCTAGTTAATGTATAATGTATCTCGACCAAATAGTTTCAGAAATGGATGCATCTCAGTAATCAAAATTATGTATTTTAACTAATTATATATCCAAGCAAAAATGGAGTAATTAATTGTTACATTTTTAAGTTCAAATTATGTATCTCAACTTCAAAATTATGTATTCAAATGCTAATTGTATATCAAAAATTACAACATAAGAGATTATTTGTAATTTAGCAAAGAGTAGGGGACAGAGAGTAATTACGGGTACACTTGTTGAAATTTATGTAAGTTTTACTTTATTTTATTGGAGTCGACGGATAATTTAGGCGTCTGCCCTTATATTTTTAGAATAATACTCCACTTATTTAATTTAAGTTTCTGTGTTTTACTAGGAATAAAATTTCAGAAATAAGAAAAGAATTTTGGATCTTGTGATCTTAAACTTGTCACTGTCACGTAGAATAGTTAAATTGAAAAACTCATTAAACACAGAAAGAGGAGAAATTTTATTTTGTGAGTAACATAACCAACATTACTTATGTGAGGCTACTTTACTTCTTGACCGGTGGACGCTTTCTTGGTTTAAGCATAAAATAGAAAAGACAATGCTATATTATATATTTTTTTCCTAATTAAATGCTTAGTTAGGAAAAAAGAAATAAAAAAATATTAAAAACTAAAATTATATTCCGAATCAACTATTAAGAGAATGCTAACAACGATATTATTATTATTATTATTATTATTATTACTTTTTGAATGTAATCATCAGTCTTCTTAGGAGAAACCAATTTTTCTAAATAATTATTGTTAATTTCTCAAAATTTGGCGTTGGACATTATTAGCTATGTACTTTTTTAAAAAAAAAAAATCACCACTGTGGCATAATATTGTATTCGTAAATTTATATTATTAAGTTAAACTTTAATTGCTATACCATTTTTTTTCTTTTGATAAATGTTAAAGTATATAGAATTTTAGTTGAATAATATTATAACTAAGAACATTTACATGATCATGATCCAACAATAATTTATAAATATATAGATAGATTAAATTTCTATAGTGATTGTTACTATTTGGTAATTGCATATTTAATCAAATAATAAAAAAATTTAGAAAAAATAGTCTATTTTGATTTTTGATTAGACATAAAATAGAGAAAGCAAAGATTTTTTTTTTTTTTTTGAGAAATATTGGAGTGAAAGTCAATTTTCTTAACCATTATCTAATAACATATTTTAAATATATTCTCTATTATATTTTTTTCTAGCTACGAATTTTAAATAGGGAAGGAAAATATTGAATTTAAGATTATCTTTTTGGTTTTATGTTTTAAAAAAATAAGTGTCTACTTGTCAAGAAATAAAATAGCCTTTAGTAAATAGTGTTGGTTATGTGACTCACAAAATAAAATTACAATCTTTTGGGGACATACCAGAATGAAAATAAAGACATTTAAATTAAGATGGAGTTAGATGTCATCCAATGTACTTTTCAAGTATTATTCTTCTAACATTGAGATTATTAGTTGCCCTTTTACTACAAAGGGACCACACTAATGAGTCGTTTAATTGGAAATAAGTTATTTCGAAATTAACTGTCACAAGATTAGTTTTCATCTTTAAAGTGGAATAAAAATAACAGTACAATCTCTGGTTGAGTTATTCCATGCATTTTATCTCAATCAAATATGGAATAAGCTATTTTAATATTAATCATAGGATTAAGTTTCCCCTATCGGCCTATCCCTTGTACCAAATGACCCCCACCAAGTGTAGACCTTTGCTACAAAAAAAAATGAAAATAAAATAGAGAGATTATAAGTATTGCTGCCAATTTTCTTTCTGTGGGCAAACATGGTTAATGTTAATTACTCGATCGTATTTATGGGTGTATATATTTAAGCGTCCTTACAATGAACATGATCCTATGTAAATTAGGGCATACAGTAATTCAGTTGTCACAGGTAAATTAAAGTTGGGTGGATATATATAGCTAGGGGAGTGAAACAAGCAAAACGAAAAATCAATAAAGCAAGCTGTAAGTTGGAGACAATATTCATTAGGATGCAAAATAATGTGACCTACATGACCTCAGCATAGACAAATAATTATCTATGTACCACGTACTCAACAGCTATTTAATAGACATCACTAATAACAATGAAGAGAAATATGTAGTATATCTCCCAAGAACTAAACACTACAATGAATGCGCCCATAGTAGTGCTGGGGGGAATTAAGGAATTGCTTCTGCTGCATGCCATCCTACGAGGTGACACTTAGAAACCCTCTTACATCATTGTGTTGTAAGTTGTACATGCCAAGGATGGAGATGGGGGATAGGGACAAGAAAGGATTTTGTTTAAGCCGTAATCCATCTCCAATTCTAAGGTTGCCGAGAGAAAAAAAAGCTAGGGGGAAAGGATTTATCCACATATATTTTAACGAAAAATTATACTATATATACAAGGTTAATTTTTTATCATATATAATAGAAGTTGAATTCTTCAAACATATGCCTTTTTAAGTTTGAATACCTAAAAAAATTCTCTCTTTGTATTTTCACTCCACATACAATTAGTAGGTAATGGTGCTCATATAATATTATTATTATATAAATACATTTACGTGTTGTCACTATATTGTATTATACCATATATTTGTTTTCGATCGAATAAATGTTGGTAGATATATGGAATTAAATAAATCACTGCCCGGATTTAGTGATATAGAGAGTTGGGTACTTCAGTTATGTTCCAACAATACAGTTGGTGTGGCTTTTGTCCCTCTTAAATTTTGCAAGCTGTGACATAATGCTGAGATATTATTATGCATACAGTACTGACAAGAAAAGCCATGAGTAATATTATGTTGAGGTTTCTTCTACACCATTCATAGTTTCGGGTATGTCGTCATCGTCCCTCTCTATTCATTAAGAATCCCCCAGATAACTGAACATTACTAATGATTGTCTTCCATGATTTAATACCCTGACAAATATCACTTACGCCTTATTTTGAATTGGTCAAATAGACTTATGATTAGTTTCTCTGATTTAAAAAAGATTTAGAATCACCACTTAAGTTCTAAGTTAGTAAGAAATTTATTTGTCTTAAAATTTGAATTCCGGAATTCTGTAAAACCAATGGAATTCAAATAAGAGCTTTACTTAATATGCTAAGAAGGTGTTCGACATATCTTAAAATCTACCCGAATGTAGTTTCTTAAACTTAGTCTTATTAAACAAAAAGGGGTCTATCGAAATTCAAAATAAACGTTTTACTTCATATTCGAAAAAGATAGTTTCAAACGTAGTCTAATTGAACTAGAGGGGGTTTATCTATTTCATCTCTAATAATTATTTGTGAAGAAGAGTACAGAAAAAAAAAATGATTTGATGAAGTGAAGTGCAAGAGATGAAGAAAACAATTTACTGAAATCAGGAGAGTAATATATGGTACATAAAGGGTATATATGTAAAGGATATACTGATATGTCCTAGATTCAATTTCACGATGATTTGAATATGTTTAATAAATATTATATGATATAAATATTGGCATCTAATATTTTTTTTCATAATTATATCAAATTGTTTAACTTATATGATAATATCCTTGATATATATATATATCACTACAAGAAAGTACATAATTGTCAACAATATTTTAGCAACAACGCTGATATTGTTGCTAAAAGTGGACAAATAGTAATAATTTTATTTAATTGCCGCTATATCATAGAACTTTTACCCACAATTTTTATTTTGGTTCGCAAATATTTTAATTTTGTTGTCAAATTTATAGTTAATATAATAAATTTTAAATATAAATGAATTTGCAAAATTATTTTGCCAACAATTATACTATTGTTGCCCAAGCTGAATAAATGGCGACAATTAGATTCAATTATTGTTACGTTGTAGGACTTTTAGTTACAATTTTTTTTGTTACCAAATACTTTAGATTTTGTTGCCATATTTTAGAGGTAATTTAATAAATATAAAATATTACATGAATTGGCAACTATAATTTTTATTGTTGCTATACTCTTAATTTTTTTAGCAATTTATGTGGGTTGTTGTCTAAAGTTTACTTTAGTATTTTATTTTTTTAATTTTTCACCAAAAATCAAGTGCAACAAATAAATTTCTCATTCAATTATTTTTCACAAATTCTCAGCGCGCTCTGTAGTTTCTACTAACATTAGGTTTTTCCTTTTTCATTCTTAGAACCAAGTTTTCCTTTGTTGTGTTTGTCCCTTTCATTGCAAGTTCTTGCTTCTAATCTGTTTTCTACACAAAATTTGATGCTTTCTTCCTTCTTATTTAGTTTAATTTGACTGTGAAAATATTTGAATCTTTGAGGGTTCTTTTCAATTGTTGCCGTAAGTGAACTCGTGCCGAAAAATGATAAGATTTTATTCTTATTTATCTATATTTTGAAAAAATTGATTTTGAGCATTATCTTTGATTCTTTCCTTAACTAGAATTATCCCCAAATTTGGATGAGAGGGGCTCTGGATTACTTTGGATTTCATTTTATTCAAAACTTGGAAGAAATTATTTACTAAGGTGCCGAAAATTTGGATATTAAATTTTGTGGATTAAAAATGATCTGCTTTGTTCTCTTGTGTTATGCTCCACAAATGATAAATTGAATATGATTTCATATCTTAAACTTTTTATATTCACTTAGTTCTTTATATCCCGAAATCAAAATTAGTGAAGTGATAATAATATAAGTACATACGTATTGTGAGAGATCAGTAAAATGCTATCAACTAAAATAGATATATGTTATGCATAATCCTGTCAACTTTGCTCATAGTGGAAAGATATCAAAACTATGACAATAGATGTACAATATGCACAATACTATCTAATATCTATTTTGCTCATAATGAAAAAACAGCTAATGTGCCATCAGATAAGGTCTTTGTTAATTCAATGTGTCTAAATGTTGTGGTGGAATTGTAAGTGCTCATTTATTTTTGATCAAAGTTTTAGGGTTCGAGACCTAAATATAAAGTTATTTTTGGTAGAACGCGTTGTACCTCCAATATGGATCCCCTTTCCAGCTAATTTGAGCTAATCCAACTCCAAAATAGATACTGACTATAGAATTAATAACAAAAAAAATATGTCTAATTATTGGCTGAAGTCTATTTTTTCGTGTTTAATTGAAATAAAACTATTTTGATTGATGATTCGGATGAAAAGTTGTTATTATGAAGAAGTTAAAAATGAATAAACATTTTCATTAAGAAGCATAAGAAAAGAATTTTCAAGTTCAAGCTGTCTGCTATGATTATGTAGGACTCCCCAAGATCAAGAGAAATTGCACTGAAAAAAATATGAGTCTAAATAAGATTCGTGTCTTAGATATTTCTAACCTACAATTGAGGTACATTATAAGTATACTTTTCACAAGGTAAATCATAGCCATTGAAGTAATTTAGCGCGTATAGTGAATTAGTGACAATTAGAGATTAGGGACGCGACCTATAATATATTGTTTGATGATTTTTTCTGAGGTAAGTGAACTTATAATGTGTTACATTTTTTGCCGTCTCACACATGTTTTGATTAATATTTTCACTATTTTTGTATATAAAAAGACTATAATATCTAGTATTGAACACTTTAACAGGGATATGATACAACAACAACAACAACAACAAACCCAGTGTATTCCCACTTAGTGGGGTCTGGGGGGGGTAAGATGTACGCAGTCCATACCTCTACCTCTGATGAAGTAGAAAGGCTGTTTCCGAAAGACCCCCGGCTCAAGTCACGAGATATCACACAAACACATAGTACAGCACAGCAGCAGATGACATAACATAGATACGGCACCCATAGGGAATATAAAACAGAGTAAAGCAGGATTGCAGGAATATAAAGCAGAGGAAAGCACACAGATTCGTAATAAACATGGAACACGGAACACGAAACACTGAATACAGAATCATAACAGGAATACACCCCCACCAATTAATTCCCTACACTAGCGACCCGAACTGGCCCTAATCCTCTGCCGTAATTCGCATCTTCCAGACCTTCCTATCTAGGGTCATGTCCTCGGTGAGCTGTAACTGTTCCATGTCCAGCCTAATCACCTCACCCCAGTACTTCTTCGGTCTACCTCTACCCCGTCTAAAACCATCCAACGCTAGCCTCTCACACCTACGGACCGGGGCATCCATGCCCCTCCTCTTCACGTGTCCGAACCATCTCAATCGTGCTTTCCGCATCTTACACTCCACTGATATCCCAGTAAAATAATTTTGAATCAATATCTGGCATAAAAAGTATCCTAATTTTTCAAACTTAATATAGTGATTGAGTGTATAATGGATGAGTTCTAATTCATCACAACCTTTATTCACGCTTTCAATGAATCTTTTACTTGAAAGAAGAACTTTCTTGAGTATATGTTTGAAGCCTCTCTTGTGCTTATCAGAAATCTTATTAAGTAAAAATAAATACAAAGTAGTGAAGAAATTCAGTTTGATCTTATTTTCGTATTTTATGTGAATTTACCCTTTTATTTTATATTGAAAGCTTATTAATGATTGAATTGACTTTTCGTATAAAGGATTAACAATTTTTGACACTTTCATTCAAATATTTTGATAGTGATTACCATTACTGAAATTAGAATTTACTTTTTCGAAGGGTAAGCTTCTCCTACCCCATTTTCATCCTCCTTTATTAAATCTAACTTGGATTATACACTTGCTATAAAAATCAGGAAACACACTATTGACATGAGGGATGAATTAGGAGTCCGATCAATACTAAAGCAAAGATAAGGTCTAAAAGCATTGTGAATAAGTCAATTGATGCATTAGTCTGTTCTATTTTTGATACCTTTGAAGTAGTGAAACTCATTCTGTATAAGTTCTATGATAAATGTTAGCCTAAAGACTAAAGATTGTTTCCTGAATAATTGTAGCATATGAACCTTTCTTAAGTGAAATGTCTATAAGAGGTAATTGATATGTGTGTCTCATATAGACATATTTTTTTTTTTTTGAGTTAGGCTTTGTCCAAAATTTGCAAAGCCCGTAGAATAGAATGATAGGTTGTTTAGAGGTTTACATTATTGCTCACCAAAATGTTTGTCCAGTTACCTTTGGCCACTTAACAAGACTTCTTTCAAGGATAGATTGATTTTGTGGCTATATGCAATATTTGTAGTAGGTACTTGATTTTTTTGTCATATATTTCATGGTACAAAGTGATACTTAGCTTTAGCTTGAATATAAATATTTTATTATTATTTATTAGAGCTCACTTTTTTTTAGTACATACTTATATACTTTATATTATCCTTAAATTAAAATGTAATTATATTTATCTTTTTTTATAGGATGAGCGTAGTAAATCAACATTATTGGCATTGTAGTTCACCTAATGCACAAGTTAATGGAACAACTCTCTATTTGAGTTATGATTTTCCTCTCGTTGGTAGATCGAATAGGAATGAGAAAACAATCAATACAATGAATATAGAATTAAGACCCCATGGAGCAGCTTAATAAAGTTTTTCAGGTAAGATATTATTTTGGTCAAGTAAGGAGCCTAAACCAATTGAAATTAAGACTATGTTAACATGTTCTGTGCTATACCCCAACTATCCCATTCTCTAGAATGAACTGTCTCAAAATGACAAATTTCATGAGGTAATACAGACTAACGTAATACAACGTCTCTTCTCTGGTGGTTGATGATACGAGTTTGAGAACTTATAATACTTTTGTTGCATGTGTAACTTGGTTATTTATTTACCCCTATTAGTTAGATTATGTTTGGTTTCAAATACACAACACCTAAGTTTACTTTGATTACCCTAATCTGGTATTCTTGGTGATTAGACAATGCTCTTGCATTTAATTTTGGTATTCAACTACTTTGAAATCTTAAGCTCATTTATCTTTTTCGTATTTGCAGGTCAATAAGAAAGATAACAAATCTAGATGATCATATTGCATTGGCCTATTGTGCTTAAAGCAGATGCACGAGTCCTCGTGAATAAGGTACACATTAATTATCAAAATCATTGGATAACAAATGAAGATTATGTATCCTGTTACCTTTGAGTACATAACTTTTTACATTGTTAGTCTTCAGCAAAATTACACTCAAGTGCTAGTCTTTTTAACAACATACTTTAAAAATATTTAATTATTAGAAGTGAATAAATATTTGTCCATTACTTTTATGTATTGACCTTTGTAAATATATGTAAAATTTATTAATTTATCTATATATTTTTTAAAAAATAATATGGAAAGATATTTATTCACATATAACTCAATATATATTGTTGGCAAAAAGTGATTTTATGGCCACAATAACAATTGTTGCTAAAAGCCTTTATAACTGATTTATAACTATCTTGCCTGCCAACTTTTTTTTTTCAAAAACTAAAACTGTTAGCAAAAAATCAAATTTGTGGGATAATAATTTTTGGTGCTAAAGATTTTCATAAGCCATAACTACATGATCTTTTACCAACAAAATGTAATTTACTGCAACAGTATTTCTTGTTACGTAAAGTTGGCTTTTGACAATAAAATACTTTTATTGTTGCATAAATTTTTGTGTCGGCGATTATTGCAACAACATGCAACAACTCTTTTATCGTTGTCAAAAGTACTTTTCGCAATAATAGTCAATATAAGGCAATAAAAAAAATTATTGGCAAATGACTTCTTTGTTGTAGTGAGTTTTGAAATGTGACATCATGATGGATATCATGATAATGAGAGATTCTTGTTTCTTATAACTTAATCTAAAATTGTTGTTTATCGTAGAATTATTAATTAGGACATTAGTGATCCGCTCAGATCAATATGTGTGTGGTGGTCTCTATAATATAAAGATTAGTTGATCTCATTAACTAAATCACATACATAGATAATGCATATGGAGATATGATCATTAAACAAACTCATCGGATAATTTCTAATGGTTAGAATTACCATAAACTATCATTAGGATATTATCTTGAAGAATGTGTTGTAGGAGTTTTCTTTGACCTGAGATCATTATAGTAATTAATAAGTTATTTATTATACTTTGATACCGAACATTCATGTCTATATGAATGATTGAAAGGATATTGGGTATGATTAAATGCTTGTAGAATTAATGATTGATGAAACATGGAATCTGTCAACTCTTGGTATTGAGTTTAAACTCTATGTTGTCATGTATTATAAACGACTAATCAAGACCTTTGTCAGGGCAGTTGAATGAAAGAAGAAAGGAGTTTCTTGGATTATTAAGTAGTTGATTATAATCCGACATTTACACATAGTGGATAACCTATTTGGATTTGACAATTAGACCATATCCAAGGATAATCTGTACCTATACAGACATAAGAAAATACTACGTTATTCTTCTACAGGTTTGTAAGAGTAAACTATATATCTAATGCTATCCGATCACTAAGGAGTGTTTTTAGACCTTAATCTTGATTAGAATATTGATATAATTTATTTACTATCAATTTAGTTTTGAACCTATGGGATCGCACACTAGCTAGTGTTTCGATCTTCGTTAATGAATTAATTATTTTATTGCTTGATATTTGTTTAGAGAATTTAGCTAGTCAAGAAAATAAAGTATTAGCCCAAACATAATTTTATTATATTCTTCACTAGCATCGAGAATATAAATAATATTATGAATAAATTATTTTTTTCATTAAGAATAGAAAATTAAATTATCTCTTAATTGAAATATATGTGATACACACATACAAACACACACACTAATCTCGCCACACGTGCCTCACATGTGTAACTTTGGATTATTTAAATTTAGAGGATTTTGTGTTTTGCAAAGATTTTTAATGAAGTGCAAAAAGTTAAAATCACTTCTCAAATATCCTTCACACTTTAATACAATAATATAAACATAACATATATTTTATTGTAATCACATATATATATTTTATCATTAGAAGTTTCAAGTGGTTGATGGATCGTCACTTTTGCGTATGTCATGCAATACCTTTTTTTCTTGCTATTAGAGGCTAAGAGAAATGCATCGATTTGGACCATAATTATAGTATGTTTTTTTTCTATATTTAAAATCTTTTCTTATTCTTAAAGTTAAATCTTTAGAAAATCTTTGATTACTTACTTAAAATTTTTAAAAATTTGGTCATTCTTATATTTTTCTTATTCTAATGCTTTCATATTTATTTCTAAATTTTTTGAATCTTCTAAAAATTAGTTAAAGTTGATTTAGAATTCTTAAACTAATGAAAAAGACATTAGTTATCATTAATTTTGATGATTTCTAATAAGAAAATATTTTACTATATATATTTAATTAATTTTCAGCACTTAAATATTAGGAAAATTGTGAAAAGATGATTTCGTCTAAAGCAGTGACTTTTAATGAAAGACAAAAAGTTCAAATAATATTTTTTAGGCCCTTCACACTTTTAATATTATATTTATATATGTATAAATAATATTTTGTTATATAATATATAAATTAAATATCAATTATATAGAAGAGCAAGTAGGATGATCAATGACTAACATGTAATTATACCCATTTGCACGGCTAATCATCTAAATGTCTTCTAGATCACTTTTAACAGTTCTATCCAGTATCTTTTGATCTCTCAGATCTATCCAAGTTATCAAACTGGTTCCACCCACTTTCAAAATTTGAGAGTTTTTCAAAGAGTACATCGGCGATACTTTAAAACAATCACTTGACTTTATCAGAAAAAAATTAGATATGTGTCACTACCTTTAAATAAAGTTTTTCTCGATAATCTGACTTGGTGATAACAATTTAAGATTATTTGAAAAATTTCAATATGAAAAATCAAAATTTGATACTCAAGCTTCAACAAAGGTGCATTTCGAAACTTTTCACCAATTTTTTTTTTTATTCAGTATGTTAATTTCTATTCCAACCTTAAAAAGATCATATAGAATCAAAATTTCAGCTTTCAATTTTGTCTTCAGAAGTTTCAACATTAAAGTCTCAGAAATGACTACCGACGCCAAGCATCTTTGTTTTGCTCTTAATACTTTTCTACCTTTTAGGGTACACTGATTTAGTTGTGCATAAATTTATGAATGTTAATATTCGATGCATTTAGTGTTCGTTTAAGAACCTAATAATAGCACAAGTGTACTAATTAGAAAGTGAATAGTTTTCCTACATTATAAATTGCATGAATTCATAATTCATTGTATTAAGACATTTGGTTCAATTTTTCTATCCCAACCTTTTCTCATTCTTATTTACTTTTTTTATGATAGCATAGAGGTGATAAATAATTTTTAGAGCCATGAATGCGTGAAGAACTCAACTACTTAATGATTAGTCTTAATTTATAGTATTTTAAAATTTTACAAACAACTTATTTAATACACATCTACTTCTTATTGTGTGGAGGTCATGATAGTTTTTAACAAAAGATTGAGACTTTATTTTGTTGCTCATTCATAACTGCAAGATTTTCATTCTAAACTTAATTCAATTTTCGTATTAGTATGTAAGCATATTCAACTTAAGTAGATGTATTGAGGATGAGAAAGGTTGAGTTACGTCTTGTTATATGTAACTTACTGCAGTAGTTTTAACTATTTTCTTTCAAGGACATGAAACGAGATGAACGAAAAGATAATTTTTTTTAGTTCTTTAGGATCCAAAATTTTTTTTAGTTCTTTAGGATCCAATTCCTGCATCTATAAATTTTATTGAAATTTATATAAAAACAACTCAGTTGGTCTATTTTTTAACTTAACAAAAATTTCAATGAAAAATAAATTTTGAATATTCAAATCAATTTGGTTAGTTGAATGATTTTAGTCCTATATTGTCCGATAGGATTATATTAGTTGCAAACAAATTGAAAATGCTTTTATTGTAAATTTTCTAGTCTCCACTTGTGAGAATTGTTTGGAATAGATTATATCAAAGATATGGTTATTGTCAAAGTGCTCACAATTGCAAAAAAAAAGATTGATATTTTACTTAACAATCAATAATTTTCACAAAAGTTATAATATTCTCAATATGAGAATATTGATGCATTTCAATAGTAAATGTTATTAAACTGATTGTACGCTCATAATCAATTTATGTTCTTCTATTCATAATCAGTTTATGAGTCTAAGAGTATGTCGACACTTAATTAAAGCTTGCGAGATTCACACTGCACTTAACTTTAAACAATTTTAAGTAGTATAGGTATTTTACAACATTCATCATTTTTTTTACAGTAAAAAAGATGACAATGATAGGATATTAGGTATTGTTTCTATCTGAAGATCTACATTGAACAAACAGAGAAATTAGTGATTGGTCCATATTTATTTCACATTGAAATTCGATACAAATTAATACTACCTTTAATCCCGAGCTTCTTGATTTAATAAAATCAAATAAATATTTATCCAAATAAATTAGTTTTGAGAGTAAATTATATTTAAACCAAGACTTTATCCTTTCGAATTGATTTTCAAGTTTATCTCCGTAAAACCTCAAACTTTGATAACAGCATTCATTCAAGTAACAAAAATTGTACAATCTCGTATATGTGAATACGAAAAAAATATATAATTTTCACTTAAATGACAAAATTAACCTAAATAAATATTTTAGAGCACGTTTTTCTGGATAAAATAAATATTTCACTTTTATTTAAAATTGAAGAAATCCAAAATTAAATTTAGTCGTGGATGGTAAAAATTAGGTGTTAATAATTTTCAAGTAACCCTGGATAAAGGGAGTTTGACGTTCCTAATTTTTGTCTGACCACAAATTCATTTCTGAAAGAGATTGGGGGGAGGTTGTAATGCAGTTGAGTTTTCAACATAGAGCCTAGCCGACATATCCTCGAGCCTCAGGGAATCAAACTGTTTGTAGTTCAACTCAATTGATAAAAAAAATAGTCTTTTATTTCAGACAATCTTTGGCTCAGGATGAGTGATAGGTCGATCGAGTTGCGAAAAAGAGGTTTGTAACCTCTTAACCATGAACGTGGGATCATCCATAGGCAAGAACTTACTCAGATATAATTTCCACAGCTCTAGGTGTCCTATCACTCGATTGAGAAAAAGAGAAAGTTACTATTGGTATTAGTGTAGAAATATCCCAAAGGTGAAGGTTAAATAAAAATATCCCAAGGTACCCACATGACTTATGATAGGGGTGTGGTTTGAAGGCAGTGACAATCATCCTTTAGCTCGCGTCCAAAAAGTTTGACGTCCCTCTCTAGACTACGTCCCATTTTGTTGCTAAGAAAAAGTTTCATATTATGTTGCACCCTTTATGGAGTCGTCCACTCCTGTGGATTTTATTTGAGAATTTCATCCTTTTGGATGCTCTCAACTTCAACTCAAACAAATGATTAGTTGTAAATATAGTGTAATACCCCATAAAATTTTTCGTTAAAATTTTGTCCGTAAACGTGTTGGGTTCTATATTCTAGAATGAATTATAAATTTTTCATGGGGAATATCTTAGATTATGACCCACCATTGCGTAGAGTATAGAATACGATTTCCAACGATAAGTGGATCATCCAAAACAGACACCCGAGCGACGAGTTATGAACATTCCGATCGAACCATGGATAGTAGTGAACAGTAAAACGTGCAGGAAAGAGTACTGAGGCCTGACGTATTTTTGCTCCAACTTTAAACGATTATAACTCCTTGTACATAATGATCTGGGTGATCTACTATATATCAACGGAAAGCTTTGCGAGTCCTCTTTTCAATGAAATTGATTTTATCCAATTTGTCTACCGAAGCAAAAAGTTATGGTCGATCTACTTCAGCCTATCAAAAGCAAATTTTTGGGTCAACTTCAAATGATAATAACTCCTCGTACACAATGATCTGGGTGAGATACTATATATCAACGGAAATATATGAGAGTCCTCTTTCTAATGAAATTGGTTTCATCCAATTTGAATAACGGAGTAAAATGTTATGGTTGATCTACTTTAGACTATCAAAACAGTCCACCAAAGGACAAATTCGAGAATTATTTAATTTTTAGGGGCGTTTTGGTCATTATCCCTCACCCAAAATCCATCCAAACCCTATATTAAAGCCTATTAGAAGCATTATATGTTATATTTCATCAAATTCCCTCAAAAAGAAAATCCTAAGCTCCTACATCCAACTTCAAGAACCTACAAAGTTCACCATTAATTCTGCAAATTTATTCAAGATTTCAAGTTCCTAGTTTAAGAACTCCAAGAACCATCATTCAAAGGCACGATTAACATCTCAAAAACGAGTATCAATCTAAAGTTCATCATTCAAGGTATGTGGGTTTTTTCAATAAGAACTCTCTTTCGTTCTTGTGTCCAAAAGTAATTTTCTTTACAAAGGCATGATTTTTATTTGATTTTTATGAATTTGAAGCATGGACCTATATCTTATGATAATTATTATGAAATATTGATGTTTATGATTTTGAAAGATTAATTTACATGGGTGGAGATATAAAGCATGAATCTTGAACGATATTTATCATGATTTTGATATTTGGGTCGTGAATCCCCATTGGAAATTATGTTTTTTTGAGAAAGTGTGTGTTATAAGCACGTTGATGTTGAATATTTGAGATATTTTGAATGATTTGACCTTTTGGTCTTAATGGAGTTATTTTGAATTCGAGTGTGAAAGAAATCCACAACGTGGTTGATTTTGATAGATGGGAAGCATGATGGCTCCCGATGTATATTTATATATTACTGAAATTATTTTATTGTGGATTGTCTTTGAAATGATCTGAGCTAAGTCCGGGAGAAATCTTTAGCACCGAGTGGGAGGTATAAAGCGACCTTACTTCCCTAGAACTACGTGCCCCCATAGGAGTGAGCCTGAGGCTGATTTATATAGTGATCACTAGGTTACGTGTATTTAATATCGGTAGACCTACTCTGATGGCAAGGATAGGATGGCTCTCCCCAACATGGGTTGTACGTTGGACTCCATGTAGCTCACATTGTTTATGTCGGTTATAGGATCTCCCAGAAATATGCCTCCACATTGAGCGAGAAGAAATAATGATGGTCGAGCAACCTCAACCCGCTGACCCATTGAATGAAAACGTGTCTCATGCTAAATTTTGGGCAGCCTTTCAGGCGTTGGCCCAAGCTATTACTGCAAATATTCAGGCCAACTTGGCCCCGGCTCCACAGCAGCAGAGAGGTGATTCAGCTGCTGCTAGGATCCATGACTTCATGCGGATGAATCCGCTGGAATTTTATGGGTCCAAGTCTAATGAGGATCTACGATTGTTTATAGAGGAGGTGCGGAAGATTACTCAGGTGATGTATGTATCTGAGGAACATAGTGTGGAGTTGGCTGCGTATTGGTTGAAAGACCTTGCTTATGCCTGGGTTGTTGCTTGGAGGAAAGGTAGAGGTGAGGGAGCTATCCCTACAACTTGGAAAGAGTTCCAGGATACATTCCTGGATTCCCTTTGGAGATGAGGGAGGTGAAGGTAGAAGAGTTTATAAACCTGCGACAGGGCTCTATGACTGTTAGGGAGTACTGTCAAAAGTTCAATCAGTTGGCCAAGTATACTCCTGACTTAGTGGATGATAATCGGGCTAGTAGGAGTAAGTTTGTGATTGGACTGTCTAGTTATATGGTTAAGGAGTGTAGGTCTGCTATGCTGAATAGTGAGATGAATCTTTGTAGGCTGATGACTCATGCCCAACAGATTGAGGCAGACAAGATTAAGGAGAGAGATAGAATAAGAGGGAATAAGAGAGCTAGGTCTGAGTAGCACGGACAGGATCGGACTAGATCACAGGGAGAGAGTCACCCTCAGTATCAGGATCGTTCATCTATGCCAGCACCGTCATCTGCTAGTGCTCCCGTGCCTAGAGGTAGGCAGGAGTAAGGTAGCAGGTCATATGCATCCAGGTCCCAGTATAGTGCTAGCAGTAAGCCAAATCGTCCTCTGTGTCCTAAATATAGTAGGGCCCATTCAGGTGAGTGTTGGGGTGAGAAGAGGGGTTGTTTCCGATGTGGTGACATGGGTCACAGAGTTAGAGATTGTCCACAGGATGGACAAGGGCATTGTGACTATCGCCCTCAGACCCAGACTCAAATTGTTAGTGCTCTAGTTCCAGCGACTCGCCCAGCCCCAGCTCAGGGCGCCTCTTCTAGCAAGCTGGCGAGCAGCGCCAGAATAAATTCTATGCTTTTCCGTCCCGCCAGGAACAAGAGGACTCTCCCGATGTTATTACTGGTATGCTTCATATATTTTAGTTTGATGTGTATGCTTTGTTGGATCTTGGATCCAGTTTCTCATATGTTACACCTTTGATTGCTGTGAATTTTGAAATGAGTCCTAAGATTATTCCTGAGCCTATCCTAGTTTCTACCCCAGTGGGTGATTCAATTGTTGCCCAGAAAGTGTATATAAAGTGTCCTATTACCGTTCTTCATAGAGTCTTATTAGCTGATCTGATTGAGTTAGACATGGTAGATTTTGATGTGATTCTGGGTATGGACTGACTGTATTTTTCTTATGCCTCTATTGATTGTCGGACCCGAGTAGTCAAGTTTCAGTTTTTGAGTGCATCCGTGTTTGAGTGGTCTGGGAATTCTGTGTCACCCAAGAGTCATTTTATCTCTTACCTCAAAGATAGAAGGCTTATTTCCAAGGGGTGTATTTACCATTTGGTTAGAGTCAAAGACACTAAGTCTGAGACTCCAACTCTCCAGTCTGTTAACGTCGCCAATGAGTTTTCTGATGTCTTTTCAGATGATCTCCCAGGGATACCTCCTGATAGAGAGATAGAGTTTGGGATTGATCTTCTTCCCGATACTTAGCCCATTTATATTCCTCCTTATCGTATGGCCCCTGTAGAACTTAAGAAGTTGAAAGAGCAACTCAAATATCTACTAGATAAGGGTTTCATAAGGCCTAGTGTTTCTCCTTGGGGTTCTCCTGTGTTGTTTGTGAGAAAGAAAGATGGCTCTTTGTGTATGTGCATTGATTACCGCCAACTGAATAAATTCACCATAAAAAATAAGTACCCCCTTCTGAGAATAGATGATTTGTTTGCCCAATTGCAAGGTGCAAGGTATTTCTCAAAGATAGACCTTCGTTCTGTCTATCATCAACTCAAAGTTAGGGAGTGTGACATCCCGAAAACCACTTTTCAAACTCGTTATGGCCATTTTGAGTTTCTTGTTATGTTTTTCGGGTTAACTAATGCCCCAACAGCTTTCATGGACCTCATGAATCGAGTCGTCACCATATCTGGATATGTTTGTCATAGTGTTCATCGATGATATACTGGTGTACTCTCATAGTGAGGATGAACATTCTGATCATCTCTGAACTATCTTGCAAATCCTTAGAGATCACAAGTTATTTGCGAAGTTCAGTAAGTGTGAGTTTTGGCTGAGGTCAGTTACTTTTCTGGGTCATATTATTTCTTCCGAAGGTATTAGAGTTGATCCCAAAAGACCGAAGCTATTAGAAATTAGCCTAGACCTATTTCTCCGACTGATATCCAAAGTTTCTTGGGTTTAGCTGGCTATTACCGCTATTTTGTTAAGGGTTTCTCCTCTATAGTGTCTCCTATGACTCGGTTGACCCAAAAGAAAATGAAGTTCTTGTGGTCCGAATCTTGTGAGAAGAGTTTTTAAGAGTTGAAGACTCGACTTACTTCAGCCCCTGTTTTGAGTTTGCCTGATGGTGTTGATAGTTTTGTGGTGTACTGTGATGCTTCGAGAGTTGGGTTGGGTTGCGTATTGATGCAGAAGGGTAAGGTGAAAGCTTATGCTTCTAGACAATTGAAAACCCATGAGAAAAATTACCCCACCCATGACCTTTGAAAATCTGGAGACACTATTTGTATGGTGTCCATGTTGATGTTTTCAATGATCATAAGAGTCTGCAGTATGTGTTTACCCAGAGAGAATTGAATCTTAGGAAGGGAAGATGGTTAGAATTATTAAAGGACTATGATATAAGTGTGCTGTACCATCCAGGCAAGGCCAATATTATGGCGGATACCCTAAGTAGAGTATCCATGGGTAGTGTTTCGCATGTGGTAGAAGGTAAGAAAGAGTTAGCTCGTGATGTACATCGTTTGGCTAGATTGGGGGTTAGGTTGTTTTACTCTGCTGAAGGTAGTATAGGGGTTCAGAGTAGTTCCAAATCCTCCTTGGTTTCGGAAGTGAAGGAAAAGCAATACTTAGATGCTAGTTTGGTCAGACTGAAGGAGTCAGTCAAGGACCCAAAAGTAAAGGTTTTCTCCCAAGGGGGAGATGGTGTGTTGAGATTGCAGGGTAGATTGTGTGTCTCGAATATTGATGATATGAGATAGAGGATTATGGCTGAAGCGCATGGGGTGCGATATTCTATTCATCCTGGTGCCACCAAGATGTACCGAGACTTGCGGGAAATCTATTGGTGGAGTGGCATGAAGAAAGATATAGCAATGTTTGTAGCTAAGTGTGCAACATGCCAATAGGTTAAGGTTGAACACCAAAGACCTGGTAGTATGATGCAAGAGTTTAGTATTCCCATCTGGAAGTGGGAAGAGATAAATATGGACTTCGTGATTGGTTTACCTCCTTCCCGACGCCATCATGATTCCATTTGGGTTGTGGTTGATAGGTTGACTAAGTCTGCTCATTTCTTGCTTGTTCATACTTCATATACTACTGAGGATTACGCTAGATTGTATATTCGAGAGCTAGTCAGACTGCATGGAGTTCCCTTGTCTATTATTTCGAATAAGGGTACTCAGTTCACTTCATAATTTTGGAAAGCTTTTCAGAAGGGTCTTGGTACCCAAGTGCTTTTGAGTTCTGCTTTTCATCCGCAGACCGATGGTCAAGCTGAGCGGACCATCCAGACCTTAGAGGATATGTTGAGAGCTTGTGCACTTGACTTTAAGGGAAGTTGGTATGCCGTTGATAGAATTTGCTTACAATAATAGTTTCCACTCTAGTATTGGCATGGCTCCGTTTGAAACCTTATATGGGAGGAAGCGTAGATCACCCATAGATTGGTTCGAGGTGGGTGAAGCGGCTGTGAGTGGTCCTGAAGTCATATGCGGATGTTAGAAGGAGAGATCTTGAGTTTGAAGTTGGTGACCTAGTGTATCTGAAAATTTCATCCATGAGGGGGGTGAAGAGATTCGGAAAGAAGGGGAGGCTTAGTCCCCGTTATGTTGGTCCTTACAAAATTCTTAGCCGTGTTGGTAAGGTAGCTTATGAGGTTGAGTTTCCTTCCGAGTTGTCCTCTGTTCATCCAATATTCTGTCTCCATGCTTAGAAAGCATATTAGCGATGCTGTGGTAGTGGATTCCTCTGTGAGTGCTGACATTCAAGAAAATCTTTCTTTTGATGAGATTCTTGTTGAGATTCTTGATTTCAGTGTCCAAAGACTAAGGAACAAAGAAGTTCCCTTGTTCAAGGTGTTGTGGCGAAACCAATCTGTTGAGGGTGCAACTTGGGAAGCTGAGGCGGATATGCGATCCAAGTACCTGCACCTATTTTCCGCGAACTCCGATCAAGCCGAAGGTACCATTCTTTCCTAAATTAGGCACTTTTGATAAAAGTTGCAGCAGTTCAACTATCATTTATTATATGTTCAACTGTAGTTTCTTGAATTTATGCATTCTATGTTGCTTTCGAAGTGAGAAATGATGTGGTGATGAGTCTAACAAATGGTTTCAGTTGTATTCTCTACTCCCTATCTAATCTTGGCATGTATAGCGTCATTCGAGGATGAATGTTTCCAAGGGGGGATGATGTAATACCCCGGGAAATTTTTCGTTGAAATTTTGTGCGTAAACGTGTTGGGTTCTATCTTCTAGAATGAATTATAAATTTTTTGTATATAATGTCTTAGATTATGACCCACCATTGCGTAGAGTATTGAATAAGATTTCCAACGATATGTGGATCATCAGAAACGGACACCCGAGCGACGAGTTATGAACATTCCGATCGAACCGTGAATAGTAGTGTACAGTAAAACGTGCAGGAAAAAGTACTGAGGCCTAGCATATTTTTTCTCCAAATTTAAATGATTATAACTCCTTGTACATAATGATCTGGGTGATCTACTATAAATCAACGAAAATCTCTGCGAGTCCTCTTTCCAATGAAATTGGTTTCATCCAATTTGTCTATCGGAGCAAAAAGTTATGGTCGATTTACTTCAGCCTATCAAAAGTAAATTTTTGGGTCAAATTCAAACGATTATAAATCCTCGTACACAATGATCTGGGCGAGATACTATAAATCAACGGAAAGATATGAGAGTCCTCTTTTTAACGAAATTAGTTTAATCCAATTTGAATAGCGGAGTAAAAAGTTATGGTTGATCTACTTCAGACTATCAAAACAGACCACCAAAGGACAAATTCAAGAATTATTTAATTATTAGGGGCGTTTTGGTCATTTCCCCTCACCCAAAATCCGTCCAAACCCTATATTAAAGACTATTAGAAGTATTATATATTATATTTCATCAAATTCCCTCAAAAAGAAACCCTAAGCTCCTACATCCAACTTTAAGAACCTACAAAGTTCACCATTAATTCTGCAAATTTATTTAAGATTCCAAGTTCCTAGTTCAAGAACTCCAAGAACCATCATTCAAAGGCACGATTAACATCTCAAAAATGAGTATCAATCTAAAGTTCATCATTCAAGGTATGTGGGGTTTTTCAACAAGAACTCTCTTTCGTTCTTGTGCCCAAAAGTAATTTTCTTTACAAAGGCATGATTTTTATTTGATTTTTTTGAATTTGAAGCATGGACCCATATCTTATGATGATTATTATGAAATATTGATGTTTATGCTTTTGAAAGATGAATTTACATGTGTGGAGATATGAAGCATGAATCTTGAACAATATTTATCATGATTTTGATATTTGGGTCGTGAATCCCCATTGGAAATTGTGTTTTTTTGAGAAAGTGTGTGTTATAAGCACGTTGTTGTTGAATATTGGAGATATTTTGAATGATTTGGCCTTTTGGTCTTAATGGAGTTGTTTTGAACTCGAGTGTGAAAGAAATCCACAACGTGGTTGATTTTGATAGATGGGAAGCATGATGGCTTCCGAGGTATATTTATATATTACCGAAATTGTTTTTTTGTGGATTGTCTTTGAAATGATCTGAGCTAATTCCGGGAGAAATCTTTAGCACCGAATGGGAGGTATAAAGCGACCTTACTTCCCTAGAACTATGTTCCACCATAGGAGTAAGCCTGAGGCTGATTTATATAGTGATCACTAATTTGTGTGGATTTGATATTGATAGACCTACTCCGATGGCAAGAATAGAATGACTTTCCCCAACGTGGGTTGTACGTTGGACTCCATGTAGCTCACATGGTTTATGTCGGTTATAGGATCTCCCAGTGTGCGTGTGTTTCCTTGTGTCTATGGTGAATGGTGAAGTGATTTGAAAGTAGAATTGTGAAAGTTATTCTTTCGAAAGATTTAAATGATATTCATATTATGAGAATTGATATTCTTGATGAACTGAAAGTGATTGACAAATTATATGATGACTCACGTGTGTTATTGTACTTATTTCATCCTCTCATGATTATGATGATTTTCTTCGGGCTATGTGAGTCTTTCATACATCCTGCATATTTCTTATAAATATTTATGATGATGATGTTTATACAACTGCATACACCCCTATATACTTGGTTCCTTTCCATGGTACTGACCTATATCTTCAGATGTGGGCTGCATTTTCTTGCAATATAGGTTTAGGTACTCAGTTCCAGGTTCGACAGTGATTTTTCGAGCTTGCTATTCTACATCCTCTGTTGTGGTGAGTCCTCATGTTCTGAGGACGTGATGTCTGATGTTGGTTTCACAAAATTGTTTACATTTGATAACTGAGTATGAGTTTGTTGGGGCATGTCTCAATGGCTTGCTGGTTTTATTGATTATCTTAAAGGCTTGTCAGACTAGTATAGATGTTGGGAGTTGACTAATAAGTCATATTTTGTTATCTTTCTAAAATTCTTTTATTCTTGGATGATGATTACTCTATTTATATTTGAGGGTTATTTATGGAAACCCCATTGATTTGTGTTGAACTGAATAAAAATGGATCAAAGGGTTAGCTTGGGGCTACTCGTAGCCTCAAGCACCGTGTGATACTCTGAGACCCATTTTTCGAGGTGTTACATATAGCATTACACAAATATAAATCAGCGCAAACCTATTTGAATATGCTGTACTGAGATAGTTGATGAACCAAGTTACACAACTTGTTCTAAAAATATTATGCCACTTTGAATGGAGTGAAGATCCAACGTTTCTTATTGAAAGGTAGACGATCCAATTTAAATGTAACATTCCACTTTGAATGAAGTGACGGTCTAATATGTCTCATTGAAGAAAGGATGACCCAATTTCAAAGTAACATGCTACTTTGAACAGAGTGACGGTCCAACGTGTCTCATTGAAGGGAAGATATCCTAATTTAAATTCAACATGCGACTTTGAACAGAGTGATGGTCCAACGTGTCTCATTGAAGGGCGGATAACCCAATTAAAATATAATGTGTTCCTTTGAACGGAGCGGCGATCCATTGTGTCTTATTGAAGGATGGATCACCTAAATTTAATATAACATTCCACTTTGAATAGAGTGATAGTCCAACATGTCTTATTAAAGTATGGACGACCCAATTTAAATGTAACATGCCTCTTTGAATGAAGTGACGGTCCAACGTGTCTCATTGAAGGGCGGACGACACAATTTAAATGTAACATGCCACTTTGAATGGAGTGACGGTCCAACATGCCTCATTGAAATGTAGAAGACCCAATTTAAATGTAACATGCCACTTTGAATAGAGTGACGGTCCAACGTGCCTCATTGAAGGGTGGACGATCCAATTTAAATATAACATGCCACTTTGAATGGAGTGATGATCCAACGTGCCTCATTGAAGGGCGGACGACCTAATTTACATGTAACATGCCACTTTGAATGGAGTGAAGGTCCAGCATTTCTCATTAAAGGGTGGACAATCCAATTTAAATGTAACATGCCACTTTTAATGGAGTGATGTTCCAACCTGTCTATTAATCACCTGCACTAAACTTATTTGTATCAAATGCAATATGAGGGCAATCGTGTATACCTTGCTTTAGTCTGCCACACTGAGGGAGGTGAAAATTCATAATGTAATAACATATTATGTTGAAGAAGATGCCAATCCATATATTAACGTGTCACTCTAAAGAGAGTGACAGTCTAATAACATAATAATATGTCACTTTGAAGGAGGTGAAGATCCATAACACAATAATATATCACCTAGAAAGAGATGGCAGTTTATAACGTAATAATATGTCAATATAAAAGAGGTAGCATTCCCTAACATGATAACATATCACGCTGAAAGAGGTGATAGTCCATATAATAATATGTCACTCTGAAGAAGGCGACGATCCATAACATAGTAATATGTCACTCTAAGGAAGGTGACAATCCATAACATAATAATATGTCACTCTGAAGTAGGTGGTGATCTATAGCATAATAACATGTAACACTTAAAGAGGTGATAGTCCATAACATAATAACATGTCACTTTGAAGGAGGGGACGATGCAAACATAATAACATATCACACCGAAGAAGGTGATTGTCCATATTTAATAACATGTTGTGCTGAAGTCGGTGACTATCCATAACATAATAAAAGGTTACCTCAAATAAAGAGATGACCTGATGCACCCTCTTAAAGGGTGGAGATCCAAATATAATAAGATATGTCCTTATAAATGGGGGATATCCCAAATGTAATAAGGTGTGTCACCTCGAATAACGTGATGATTGGGTATGTCTTCTTGAAATGATAGATGACCCAAATATAATAAAATAAGGTGATAATCCATTATGTCCTCTTGATAGGGTAGATGACCCAAATATAATAAGATACATCACCTCAAATAGGGTGACAATCCTGGCCGATCTTGCGTAATGTCACCTGCATGACTCAATAAATACCCATTAATAAAAATTTATTGTAACTAAGTTAAAACTGCAATAGAAGAAGTCGTTTAACTCAAGATGATTTGGAGATAGTGTTTTAAGTGATATCCCCATATCTTAATTGTTTTGCTCGATCATTTCCTACAAAATTAGAGAACGTGTTAGAGAACATAACGAAGTAATAGAAACATAACTAAAGGGAAAAAGGATATGAAAAGTTGTTTAGATTATTATGACAAGGCCATAGTGGATCTGGTAATGCCCTTTACATGCTTAACATTGTCAATGATATGACTTCATTGTTCCTGCATCCAAAAAAAATTCTTAGTTTTGAGAGGCTGACTGTGTTGGTTTTTTCTTGATTTCCTGATACTCCTTGTTGATCATCGATTTGCAGGGTTGAAGTGCAGTCTTTGTAGAATTTTTGAGGATCTCCCTAAAAAATTCTGCCTTAGTTTAGAAACTCCCAAACTTCTTTATAACTTATTACATCATTTAGTATGGAATTTTTGAGATTTTCTAAAAAATTTTGCCCCAGTGTAGAATGCAAAATACTTGAGTCCTTTTTGGTGTAGCATAACTTGAAATTTTACAACTTCTCAAATTTATGCACCGATTCAGCTTCAGTAATGTCTGATGTTTAACTTTGTTGCAAATGTCAAGTTCTTGTGAATTTTTTGAGACCTTCTCTAAAATTTCTTCCCCAGTTACACGGTTTAATGTCATCTCCATGTAACTAAGAAGAAAATCCTCCAAAATAGAATCTTGTGGAGAATATGATCGAGCTAGTGTGGTGCTCACATATTCTATTAAGGTAGGAATCATACCATATGTAGTTCTACCATAAAACAGAAAAATAATTTTTCTATGGGATTGACTGAAGATGACATAAGCCGCCTACGTATTCCATTCTTGAAAATTTAGGTCAAACGTAGTTCGTATAAAATAAAAAGAAAGATTTAATATTTTTGATAATATAAATGAAGCCAACACAGTCCACCTACGTATTCCACTAGGGAAATTAGGTCGAACATAATTCATTTACTAGAATGTACGATTACAAGGAAATCACAAAGCGCAACTACAAGAAAATCAAATAATAACTCCAAAATGTAAGATAATGTGCCTTGGAGGATTTTTTATTCTTTTTTGCGACTGATGGCACCAATGATTACTTTGCTTTTGTCTTCGCAAGATGAGCAAGTTTTATTACCAACACAAATTCGCCTCTCTTTTTTAAAAGAAAAGGAAAACACTCAAAAGGTAAAAATGTTAGTTCATGAATTGTAATAATTCCCTAAAGTAGTATATGAGAAAAATCAAGAAAATATACATAAAGAAAAATAATGATGCACTTTAGCATATAAATAATTTATAATGACTCACCCTGTGAGTCGTAGGGTGTGATTAAAAGTTGTAAGTACCCAAATAATAGCCTGGCCAATGTGTGTGGGTAAGTTTTCTATTCTGAGTATTAGTGGCTCCCAATGAGTCATAAATACTCATAATGTGTCATAGTGTTCCGATCGTAGTGAAAACAGTGTACTAACCTAGGTACCTATTGTGACTACGACTAGTATGTTACGAGTCGTAAGGACTGGATACAAGTCGTATGGTTTGACTTGTAACCAGACTAGTGTACAGTGGCCCTATACACTTACCAAACTACGAATGGACTAAAGGAGTCATAGGGTGATCCTATGAGTCATGAGGTCATCCATAACGACTGGGTGTAGGTTTCCAATCTTTTAATTAAGGGTATTTTGGTAATTTTCCTCTTTCCCAACTTAGACCCTACGACTTAAAACCCTCTTTGGGACTTCATTAACTTATGATTCCCTATAAAAACACTTTTGAATACTTTAAAATTCCCTTAAGAAAGATACTTAGGGTGAAGTTGATCATCCATGAGCTCAAGGGTTGATTTCTCTCCATAAAACTTAGTGTTTAAGGCATGTTACTCTTTCCTATTTCTCAATTTAAGAAAAGTATGTATTTGAATAGTTTAATTGGATGGTTTTTAATGTGGGTTTTCATGGGTTGAGGGTTTTGAATAATTGTTGTTTATGTGATATTTCATGTTTACATATGAAGTGGTTATGTTTTAAATTGTGGTTTTGAAATCAATATGATGCATGGGCATGGGGAATTAACTAGGGAATTGTGATTTCCCTTAATTTTATGAATATTGCCAATTGAATTAGTAATAATCCCAGCCCAAATTTTGTTAAAGTGGTTTTGAGTACGAGTAAAATTGCATTGAACTATTTTTGCAACAATCGTATGATATAAAGAGGTTATTAAAACATGTGGTTTCATTTAATGAACGAGGGAGGGGGGTCTTTTTTTAAGTTAATTAAATTGAGATGGCATGTTAATGTTACCTTTCAAGTATAGTTGGTATGACGATACCAACAATGTATGCCTAAATGTGTATTACAGTCCAATGAATAGGAATGTATATAAATATTTTAATTTGGGTTTAATGAGGGTTGTGTAGCTGAGTCGTGAAAGTTAGGGTCCCGAGGGACCAATACTGGAAACCGCCAATGCCTACACGGGGTCTAAATAACTAGGAGGTTTGATCCCCCATTATTATATGATTAGGAGGTTCAAATACCTCATATTATATTTCATGATTGGGTGATTAAGTTACTTTGGTATGATGGGAGGTTCGAGTCCCTATGGTGCATATGTACATCCTCTGGTTCGTACAGCTACACACACTGGGACCTTTTAGCTGGGGGAGAGATGGACCCATATAGCCTGTGGGTTTTCTCTTATGTTTTGACGGTTGAGGTACACAATCCAGGCTAAAGTATTAATGTGCATGCTAATCCTTGTTTCCCTTTCCCAGTATATTATCTATGTATATATATGATGATGTTCATATAGTTTTAAAACAGATTTAACTTTGTTTATTTTATCTCCTATCCATGAGTTACATGCTAGTTCTCAACCCACTAACCATCATCGGATGTTTTACCCCATATGATGCAGGCACTGAAGAAAACACCCTGGGTTTTGACCCTTAGAAAATTTCTTGGATTTCTGATTTCTCGACATCATACGACTAGGGGTAATAGTCATATGATGGAATACATTTAGTATGGTCTTAGTCATATACTGACAAGTATTGGTTGGTAGGTTTGATTAGTTTCTAGTGTAAGTACAAGTTGCTCACCATAAGCCATAAGCCTTAAGATAGGGTATGAGTCGTACCATTGGCTATTATGTTGGATAGTGTCAAATCTCTTTTGATTCTATTCTACCTAGGGTATGGTTTATGGGTACCATCATATGATTGGGTACGAGTGGGACTTTTGAGTTATAGGTTGGTTAGTGTAAGGGTTGGAATTCTTCTTGGGGTACAAGTAGAGGGTACCACTCACACCCTAGGGTACGAATAAGGGAAAGATAGTCGTACCCTCTTGAAAGATTTTTATTCTGCATTGATGATCAAGGACATAGATTTTTCTAGGTTAGTTGTTCATATTCAATAGGTGGATGAGGAAAAAAAGAAGCAGGCTGAGATAGAGGAAAGGCTGGGTAAAAAGTTTAGTTTCTCTGACTAAGGTGGTGGTCAATAGCAAAGTGGTTAGGATAGTGGTAAGTGGCTAAATAAGAAGTGAGGGAGTTCTGGTTCCTTCTTCACAACTAGTGCTCCTTAGCTGAAGCAGTCGAGTGATAGGCGTCAGTAGGGTAACGACAAATTTAGGGCATAAGGTGCCTAATTTTAGGCAAGTGGGGCACAATCAGCTTTATTATGTCCTCTTTGTAGATTTTGTGGTTGGTTACGTCAGGGTTTTTGTGATGAAGGAAAGGACAGGTGCTTTAAATATGCTTAGCCCAACCATATGCTTAGAAATTATCTGGTTGGTAAGGTTGCTCCAGGAGTGAATAAGGTTTTGGTTACCTCTTCATCTGCTCTTACACCGAAGGATATTTCTTCTATATCTATTTCTTCTTCTGGTACCGACAAAGGCCAAAGTAGGTTATATGTTCTCGCTAGCCAATTGGATTCTAAGGCATTATCTGATGTTGTGACTAGTACGTTACAACTCTTTTCTTGAGATGTTTATTGTTTACTTGATCTGGGGTCCATTCTTTCTTATGTGACCCCATATGTGGCTGTGTATTTTGGTTTTGATACCGAGG
The DNA here is from genome assembly GCF_002878395.1 of Capsicum annuum. Lineage (NCBI taxonomy): Eukaryota > Viridiplantae > Streptophyta > Magnoliopsida > Solanales > Solanaceae > Capsicum > Capsicum annuum. The sequence continues at coordinate 133,457,570 of NC_061121.1, read as the reverse complement.
TTATTTTGAATCCCTTTTATATTTTTACCCTGGAAGGTGACTCTATGGTTGCTAAAATAGTTTATAGGGGTGTGTGGTATCTATTGATAGTAAGGAGACTTTGGTGGATTTGTTCAAATTAGTTATGGTGGAATTTTATATTATTTTGGGTATGGATTAGTTACGTTCGTGCTAGCAGGGTTGTCTTTATATTTCCTAGTGAGTCTGTTATTGAACTGAAGGGTGGATCCTTAACTCCCAAGGGGAATTTTATATCATATCTTAGGGCTCAGAGATTAACATCTAAAGAGTGTCTTTATCATTTGGCCTGGGTTAAAATCTTTAACTCGAAAGGTCCTTCTTTACATTTAGTTTTGATGGTTAATGAGTTTCCTGAGGTCTTTCTGGATGAACTTCCCAGTGTTTCTATGGATAGGGAGATTGAGTTTGGGATTAATTTAGTTCTGGACACTCATCTAATATCCATTCCTCTTTATAGAATGGCTCTGGCGGAGTTAAGGGAACTTAAGGAGCAACTTAAGGATCTTTTCACTATGGGTTTTATCTGTCCTAGTATGTCCTCGTAGGTTGCACCGATGTTATTTGTACGTAATAAGAATGGTTTCTTTTGGATGTGTATTGACTATAAATAGTTGAATAAGGTAATAGTTAAGAACAAGTATCCTCTTATGAGAGGATAAATAATTGGTTTGATCAGTTTCAAGGTGCCAAATTCTTTTCTAATATAGATCTTCGATTTGGGTATCATCAACTAAAGATTAGGGAGGTGGATATCCCTAAGATATCTTTTTGTACTCGGTATGGGCAGTTTGAGTTCTTGGTTATGTCTTTTGGTTTGACCTATTCCTCAAAGGCATTCATGGATTTGATGAATAGGGTATTCCATCAGTTTCTAGAAATTTTTGTCACTATGTTCATTAATGACATTCTGGTGTATTCTAAGAGTGATTTGGATCATCTCAATCACCTCCGTGTAGTGTTGCAGACTTTGAAAAAGTAGTAGTTGTATGCCAAATTCTGTAAATGTGAGTTCTAGTTAAACGCTGTTAATTTTCTGAGTCATATTATTTCTAGTGAGGGGATCATGGTAAATCCACATAAGGAGACGGTGGTTAAGAAGTGGCCTAGACCTACGACTCCAATTGATATTTATAACTTTTTGGGTTTGGCTGGGTATTATAGGAGGTTTGCAGAAAGTTTCTTGATGATAGTTGTCCTATTAACTAAGTTGACTCAAAATAAGGTAAAGTTCTCTTATTTGGATGCTTGTGAAGGTAGTTTTGAGAAGCTGAAGGATAAGCTAACTTCATCTCTGGTTTTGACTTTGCCTGAAGGCAATGATAAGTTTGTGATTTATTGTGATGTGTCCCGAGTGGGACTTGGTTGTGTTTTGATACAGCATGATAAGGTGATTGCCTATGCATCTAGGTAGTTGAAAGTGCATGAGAAGAATTATCCAACTCATTACCTGGAATTATTAGTTGTGGTGTTTGCATTGAAAATCTAGCAACAACATTTGTATGGAGTGCACATGATTTTTTTTGGATCATAAGATTCTACAGTATGTGTTTACTCAGAAGGAGCTTAACCTCAGACAGAGGAGATGGCTTAAGCTTCTCAAGGAATATGACATGAGTTATCACTATCATCTAGGTAAGGCTAATATTGTTGCTGATTCATTTAGCAGGTTACCCATGGGGAGTTTGGCTTATGTGGATAAGGAAAGGCGGGGGTTGGTGAAGATATTCACCCTTGGCTAATGTTTTAGTTCACCTTTTAGACTTTGAAAATGGTGGTATATTGGTACAGGAAGTAGTTCAGTTGTCTCTTGGTGCAAAGATCAAGCAGAAACAAATGTTAGATCCTACCTTGATAAAAATCAAGGGTGATATCGGTAGGAAAAATATAATGGTATTTTAGATCGGTAGTGATGGTACCTTATGGTACCAAAGGAGGTTATGTGTTTTGAATATCGATGGGTTGTGAGAAAGGGTATTGGCTGAGGTACAAGAATCATATTACGTTGTTCATCATGTCTCCACAAAAATGTATCTGATCTCAAGGAGATATATTGGTGGAATAGCATGAATAAAGATGTGGTTATTTTTGTGGCTAAGTGCATGATGTGCCAATAAGTCAAAGTTGAGAACATGATGCCTGTTTGGTTGTATCAAGAAATAGATTTGCCAGAATAGAAATGGGAGGTGATCAACATGGACTTCGTTATCGGTCTTTCTTGGTTTCGAAACCAATTTGATTCAGTTTGGGTCATCTGGATTGAATGACAAAGTCGGCTCACTTTTTGCATGTGAGGACTAACTTTTTGGTGGAGGATTATGTAAAGTTGTATCTTCACGAGATTGTGAAGCTACATGGGGTACTTCTTTCGATTATCTCAGATCGTGTTATGCAGTTTTATCTCACTTTTGGTGGTCATTTCAGAAGGGGTTGGGTACTAAGGTTAGTTTGAGTACTACATTTCACCCGAAGATGGATGGGCAAGAAAAAAAAGACTATTCTAACATTGGAGGATATGCTTCATGCATTTGTGATTGATTATTGTGGTAGTTGGGTATCGAATCTACCTCTTGTAGAGTTTGTTTGCAATAATAGCTATCATTCTAGTATTAGGCTACCCTTTTTTGAGACATGTATGGTAGCAGATATAGATATCCTATTGAATGGTTCAATCTTGGTGTGGCAGATATGTTAGGCCTAGATTTGGTTTGTCAGGCTATAGAGAAGGTAAGGTGATCTGAGATAGGATTAACGCTGCTCAAAGTTGCCAAAAGTCCTATGTAGATGTAAGGTGTAGGGAATTAGAGTTTGAGGTTAGGGATAGGGTGTTCCTAAAGGTGTCTCCCATGAAGGAAGTAATATGGTTTGGGAAGAAGTGAAAGCTCAATCCCTGATATATTAGTCCTTATATGGTTTTGATGAGTGTTAGTAATATTGCGTATGAATTGAAGTTGCCTTCTAGTTTGAGATCCACTCATTCGATATTTCATGTCTCTATGTTGAGAAAGTGTCTAGGTGATCCTTCATCAGTTATTTATTTGGAACGTTTGGGTATCTTGAATTCTCTGTCTTATGAAGAAATTTTATCAGAGATCTTGGATAGACAGGTTCATCGGTTGCGGACGGTTAAGGTTTTGTGGCGCAACCACAAGGTGGAAGAAGCTACTTGGGAAGCGGAAGAGAACATGAAGTCCAAGTATCCGCTGTTGTTTCCTTCTCTGGATATTCATGCGGAAGGTATATGTTCTAGACGACATCTTTGTTTTTTAACTTGGTTAAAGTAAGGTTAATTTCCTTGCATCTTTGTTTGTAACTTAGTTAAAGGTTGGAATGGTTATGTTGGGGTGTAACTCGTTCTTGTATTACCTTGTCCATCATTCGGGAATGAATGGTCCTAGTGGGGGGATTGAAACACCTTGGGTTTTGACCCTTAGAAAATTTCTTGGACTTTTTATTTTTGGACATCATACGACTAAAGGGTACTAGTTGTTTGATGGGATATAGTTGATATAGTCTTGGTCGTATGCTGACCAGTATTGGTTGGTGGGTTGGATTAGTTTCTGGTGTGAGTACGAGTGGCTCAACATTAGGCCTTAAGATAGGGTACGAGTCGTACCATTGGTCATATGCTGGACAGTGTCAAATCTTCTTTGATTCTATTCTGCCCTGGGTACGATTTATGGGTACCAATCGTATGATTGGGTATGAGTGGGACTTTGGAGTTGTAGGTTGGTCATTGTAAGGGTTGGGATTCTACTTGGGATACAAATAGAGGGTACCACTCGTACCCTAGGGTACAGATAAGGGGTGTGGTCGTATCCTTCTGCGGGATTTTATACAATTTAAGTGGGGTATTCTGGATATTTCTCTTTATAACTCCTTGGGACCCCATGACTTACAACACCTTTTTGGGGCTTCATTAACCTATTTGAATTCCATCAAACACTCTAAACTCTCTCAATATCTCTCAAGGCTCTTTGGTAAAGCAAAAGCTAGGGTTTCCTTCAAGGTGGTCAATTGAGGCTCATAAGAGTGATTTCTTCTCATCTTCTTCTTAATCTAAGGCAAGATACTTCTCCCTCATTGTTAGTTCAAACTAATGGCATGTTTTATAAATTGTTTTCATGGCATAATTGTTGTATGATTTTAGGTTTTCAAATATATGTTGGGGGGTTTTGGTTAGAAATGCTGGGTTATGATTTCCCCATGTTTTAATTATGGATTTACATGTTTTAATGGTGGTTTGGATATTTGGTTACATGGGAATGGTTAATAGGAACTTGGTTTTGGTTTTTGAAACACTATGCCCATAATGTGTTTGATAAAATGACCATGAGAATGCTTTTTACTATATATTTTGGACTTTTAATGGAACTATTACATTGTATAACTTGGTAATAGAACTCTAAATGGCATAAATGGTTTAAATGAATTGGAATGGGTAAATGGTAAGGACTTATGGGATATAAAAAAATCCCACCTTAGCACCCTAATAATGATCATCTTGTGGGATACATGGGATTCCCCTAAGTCAACTTAATAATGTAATCTGTGGGTACACAGGAATCCCTTCTTCTTAAGAAGGATGGCTAAGGACATTGCTTGCAAGCTATAGTCGGTATGATGATACCACTACTTCTAGCCTTGGTTAATAATAATGGAATAGTAGTCTTAGTTATGAGGTAATGGTTTTAATTGGGCAATAATAGCAGGGTGTTATAGCTAACTATGAAGGTGTGAGTCCAATGGACAAACACTGGAAGCTCATATTTGTTGACATGAGGATTTGGTCACAATGACCATATAGGGTACATGGGAATCCCCTGAGCTACACTTGTAAATATATATCATAGAGATTGAAGGGTACTTTGGAATCCTCTACTTCTATGGTATCTTCAATTCGTATGGCTACACATACCAAGGCCCATTCAGGAGGTTACACTAGACCTATATAGCTCGTGGGTGGTACTAGGAAGGTTAAGCTACGCACACCTAGGTTAATGGTTTTAAATGCATGCTAAACCTAGTTCCCTTTCCCGACATGGATTTGTTGTTGTTATTATTGTTTGGTTGTTGCTTGGTTTTAAAGGTTGGCATTATTTTATCCTTACCTCGAGTACTTTCTAGCGTTCACCCGTTATCCTATATTTGGGTGGTTCTATCCTCACGTGATGCAGGAATCAACCATTCTACTCTTCCTGCTTAGTGATTGGATTCGGGATCAGCTATTGGATTGAAATGGTGAGCTTCCAGAATTCGAAAGGCTCTATTTCATATCATGGATTTCTTTTCATACTTTGGTGTTTTCATGGATATTGGTTTTCGCAATGGTAGGGGGCATGTACCAACCAAATATCATTTTTTTTTTGGTTAGAGGATTTATGTGACAACTATGGGTTGGAATGGGCTGTGTCGGTAGGGGTGTCAGCCTTAGTATTGGCACTAGTATTGGGGTTGATACCGTTGGACTGAATTTATAATTGTTCCATCTTCTTTTGTTTTGGATTTATATATATATATATATATATATATATATATATATATATATATATATTTATATATATTGGAACTCATTTGCTACGGGATGTATGGATTTGTAATACTCGTATTTCCCTAGCTAAATTTACCTCTCAGTACATGAGTATTCATATATAAATTTTTTAAAATACCCACTATTTATCAGTTTAGAGCTTACCACTCCATAGGAAATTGAGTCAGCTTTTCAACGTTAAAAAATATGCCCAAATCCGACACCCAGGTGAAGAGTTATAGATTTTTTTAGTAAAATAGTGTACCACCTGGTACTTCACCGCATCGCGCTAATGGCTCATATGACAATCGTCAAATTCCAGTGAGGCTCCGTGATGGTGTCACATCACGCCAAGAGCAAATTTCCCGATCGTCCATTTTTACTCAGTGTCAGCCACATTCTAGTGGCTCACCGTGATGCCACCACATCGCGGTGAGGCCCAAAATCGGGCATCCAATGATGAAAATTTTAATAATTCCCAGGGGTAAGTTAGTATTTTTCCACGGCCCTAATTAGTCTAAACACATGATTAACCCTTAATTAACCTAGTTAGAGCATTATTTCCTCACTTTCTCTCAAGATTAAAATATTTTTTCTCAAAGGGAAAAATCCTAGCTTCAAGAAATCAAGAACAAACTCAAGAATTCCTCCAAGAAATTTCAAGAATTAATATTCCCAAGTGTATTAGGTGTTCATCTATGGGTTCCTTTCACCCATAGAGTCCACGAATCATTTTTAAAACTACAATATTAATGATTCATAATTTATATGCTTGAAATTGGATTGTATTCATGTTTATGACATTAATTGAGTTTCAATCCATGATAAATTATAGATCCCATGAAATTGACATAGCATGTATATTGAATTGTGTAATTCCCATATTATAATCCTTGACTTAGCAAGTTTGGGTGTTGTAGTTGCAATGTTTACATGTTGTCCATGATTATATGCATTAAGTTGTGCTCCCCATATATTTGATAGAATGTTCATATGAATTAAATGGAGAAATCATGACATACTAGCATATGTACAAGCTTATGCCCTACATGTGTTTAATAAAAGGTCTCTATGAATGAATTATGAACAAGTGGACCTTGTTATGCTTTTCAAGATCATGCTATACTTTACTTTTCATTCTATTGAGTCCTGGGGGGATCTAATACCCAAAAATCTAGTTGTTTACCTAGAGCTACAATAGTTACAGAGTAGTCTCAGTTATGTCATGAAATAGTAGTACTCGGTCTGTTACAGAACTCAGTGAACTCAGTCCAGTTCAGTCAGTCAACATGATCAGTAACAGTTTAGTCAAATCTAGTACAGTCAAGAAATCAGTCCATGGTCTATTCAGTTGGCAGTAAGATTCATCACCGAGTGAACCCAAGGATGGGGGCTCACCTACCAGTAGAGGGTGTGTTCCTTAGAAGCAGTCCTTGTGTTCCAGAACTACGTAGCCCGTGTAGGTTGAGATATCAACCTGCTGGTTGAGGGTACCCCTGTTCTTATTAGAGTACCTGCCTAATTAGGGTAACTCTTCAGCTTGTATTTACCTATGGCACGGTACTGACACCCTTCCAGCTGGGGTTACAGGTTGCACCCCAGTTATCTTATTTGGGGCATGTCGGTTATATGATTACCTCCTACAGTTTTAGTTTCAGTCTTAGTATAGAACTCAGTTCAGTTCTACAGAATCAGGACTGTCAAACACAGTCACTCAGTTATCAGTAATCTAAGATATCAGTTACTCAGTGTCAGAAATTAGTACTCAACTTTAGTAAAAGCTCAGATACAGTGTATACGTATATGCACAGTATTACATACTCAGTATTTACAGTAGTTTCTGTTATCCATGTACTTTTACTCAGTTATTCCATATCATTTAGTTAGTTATTGTTCATGTATATGAACCCTTGACTTGCCTCATCTAGCATACCGGTACATTCCACGTACTGACGTATACCCTTTCTTTGTGCTATGATGTATCATATCATAGGTTCGGATGCTCAGGTTCCTGACCGCGCATAGACAGATTCATTTAGCAACAACAGATTAAGTAGTGAGTCCTCATCTATAGAGGATGTGTTTTTATTTCAGTTTTTCAATAATCGGCGTTAGTTGGGGGCTTGTCCCATCAACTCCATATTCAGACAGTTCAGTTAGAGGCTTTTCAGACTTGACTAGTCCAGACAGTATTTCATATTTTTTGATGTTTTATCAAATATTATTATAGTTGTTATTCTTTATCAATATTCAGATTATGAACCTTATGACATTTCAGCCTATTTTTTACATTATTATAGTATTATTATTCAGTGCTCACAGCATATATTAGTCATGGGTTATCTTGTGGTCCCTCAGGGTCATAAGAACCATGTATTATTTGGGGTGCATACTCAGGGCATTAAAAACTTGATATCAGAGCCTAAGGTTCAATAAAGTCCTAAGGAATCTGAAAGCTGCGTCTAGTAGAGTCTTGTACATGTGTGTGTAGCGCGCCACACATATGGGTAAGAGGCTATGAGTCATTTTTAGGAAAAGTTTCGCTTCTTTTAGTATTCATGTCGTGCGAGTAAGCTTGAGCTCAAGTTAAACTCTCAGTCTAATCCTTTTTTTACTTCCATTTATAAAACATGCCTCCTAAAAAGAACAATGAAAGAAGAACAGGAACCCAGCCAGCACTTCAGTCCGTTTAGGTAGATACCCTGGACGAGCATGTCTCCCAGGCAGAATTCAGAGCTACGTTCACCACTCTAGCCAATTTTATAACAGCTCAAAATGAATGACCAGCTGCTGTTCAGGCCAACCCAGTGGCCAATACTGCTGCAGTTAGAATTTGGGACTTCTCCCGAATAAGTCCTCCTCTATTCTCAGGATCTAAGTTAGAAGAGGATCCACGGGAGTTTCTCGATCAAGTTAAAAAAGTCAAAGATATCATGGGAGTGACATCTAGTAAGGGTGTTGATTTAGCTGTCTATCAGCTACAAGATGAGGTCATACATGGTTTAAGTAGTGAAATGTAGACAGGGGCACAAATGCAGATCCCGTAGAGTGGGAAGAGTTTGATACTGCTTTTTTAGATAGATTCTTTCTCTTAGAGATGAGAGAAGACAAGGTGTTAGAGTTCATCAGTCTCAGGCAAAGCAGTATGAGTATGAAAGAGTATTCCCTTGAGTTTACTCAGTTATCCAGGTATGCTCTGCATGTAGTAGTAGCAATAGGTTTAGAATGAGCAAGTTCGTGTCTAGGATGTCAAAAAGTGTGGTTAAGGAGTGTAGAACTGCGATGTTGATTATGGAGATAAATATCCAGGCTTATGGTCCATGGTCAACAGATAGAAGAGGCTAAGAATAAGGAGAGATAGTAGAGAACAAGAGAGCTAGAATAGGTAGCTTTAATTTCACTCAGCCTAAGTTAAAAGGCGGTAACCCTTTTTAGTTTCACCAAAAATCTTCAGTTCCAACTCCATTCTCAGCCAGTGCTCCAGTCCCTAAGTTCAGAAATGGTAACAAAGATAGGGCGCTAGCCTCTAAATCTTAGGGTAGTGTCAGCAGTACTCGAACAAATCCCCTTTGTCAGAAATGCGGCAAAAACCATCAAGGTGTCTGCAGGGCTAGCAGTGATATTTATTTTGGGTATGGCAAGCCAGGATATAGAATCAGAGATTGTATTCAGTCCGGATCTCAGCGTTAGTACAATCATTCTTCAGCTCAGTCCGGTCTCCCAAATCATCAGGGTGCCACTTCCAATGCCATCAGTGGGCAACATCCAAACTAGCTCTACGCACTTCAGTCCAACCAAGATCTGGAAAGTTCTCCTAATATGGTCACTGGTACGTTACATATATTTTATTTATATGTATATAAATTATTAGATCCAGGAGCTTCTTTGTCTTTTTTAACTCCTTACATAGCAGTGAACTTCAAAGTCAAACCAAAAATCTTAACAGAACCTTTCTTAGTCTCTACCCTAGTGGGCCAGTCTATCATAGCCCAGAGGGTATACAGGAACTATCTGGTTATGATATCTCAGAAAGTCACTTCAGCAGACTTAGTAGAGTTAGAGATGATGGATTTCAACATCATTCTCAACATGGATTGGCTCCATTCATGCTATCCTTCAGTTGATTATAAAAATAAAATTGTTCATTTTCAGTTTCCAAAAGAACCAGTCCTTGAATGGATGGGTAGTACTAGAACGCTTAAGGGTCAGTTGTTTTTATACCTTAGGGTGAAAAAAAATGATATCCAAAGGTTATGTCTATCATTTTGTGTGAGTCAAAGACTCTAGTTCAGAGACTCCTAGTCTTGAGTCGGTTCCAGTAGTGAATTAATTCTCAGATATATTTTCTGAAGATCTTCCTGGAGTTCCTCCCGAAAGGGAAATTTACTTCGGAATAGAACTTCTTCCAGATACTTAGCCCATGTCTATTCTACCATATAGAAACACTCTAGCTGAACTCAGAGAGTTAAAAGAATAGTTAAAGGACCTTTTAGACAAAGAGTTCATCAGACCCAATATTTCCCATGGAGCGCACCAGTCTTATTCATACACAAGAAAGATGATTCTCTTAGAAAGTGTATAGACTACCATCAGTTGAACAAAGTCATAGTCAATAATAAATATTCACTTCCTAGAATCGATGACTTGTTTGACCATCTTCAGAGCGCCAGTTACTTTTCTAAGATAGACCTTAGATCAGGCTATCATTAGCTCAGAGTCAGGGAATGTGATATTTCAAAAATAGCTTTGTAAACCCTGTATGGTCACTTCGAGTTTCTTGTCATGTCCTTTGGTCTTACAAATTCCCCAGTAGCCATCATGGACTTAATGAATTGCATGTTTAATTAATACTTGGATATGTTTATTATAGTCTTCATCGATGACATTCTTGTTTATTCCCAAAGCGAGAATAATCATACAGATCACCTCAAAATTGTACTTCAGACTCTTAGAAGTCATTAATTGTTTGCCAAATTCAGTAAGTGCTAATGTTTGCTAAGGACAGTAGCATTCCTTAGTCATATTATTTTCGGTGATAGCATTAAAGTTGATCCTTATAAGACTGAAATGATGAGAAACTGGCCTAGACCCATTTCTCTACCAAATATCAAGAGCTTCATGGGTTTAGCTGCCTATTACCATCGATTTTTTTGAAGGGTTTTTATTTATTGCATCCCCCATGTCTAGATTGACTCAAAAGAAATTCAAGTTTCAGTGGTGAAATTCATGTAAGAAGAGTTTTCAGAAGTTGAATACTCAACTAACTACAACCCCAGTTCTAACATTAACAGATGGTTCAGATGGGTTTGTTATGTACTGTGATGCATCCAGAGTAGGTTTGGGTTGGGTCCTCATACAGAGAGGTAAGGTCATAGCCGATGCCTCTAGATAGATTAAGCCTCATAAGAAGAATTACCTTACCCATGATTTTGAGTTAGCAGCTGTAGTGTTTGCCTTAAAGATTTAGAGGCGTTATTTGTATGAGGTGTATGTTGATGTGTTCACAGATCACAAAAGCTTGCTGTATGTGTTATCTCAAAAATAGTTGAATTTGTGTTAGAGAAGATGGTTTGAATTGCTGAAAGATTATGGCATGAGTGTTCTGTACCATCCAGGCAAGGCCAATGTATTGGCAGATGCTCTCAGTAGGTTGTATAAGTGTAGTGTTTCTCATATTGAGAACGGTAAGAAGAAGTTAATTTGGTAAGTTCATCAGCTTTCCCGACTAGGTGTCCACTTAGTCGATTCAGTAGAGGGTAGTTTGTGGGTCCCGAATAGTTCAGAATCAGCTCTAGTTTCCAAAGTAAAGGAAAAACAGGACAGAGACCCCACTCTGATTAAGCTGAAAGAGTCAGTCAGAGATCAGAAAGTAAAAGTTTTCTCCCAAGAGTGAGATGGTGTGTTACAATGCCAGGGTTGGCTATGTGTGCCAGACGTAGATGACTTGAGGCAATAAATTCTTGTAGAAGTGCATAGTGCGCGTTACTCTATTCATCCAGGGGATTCTAAGATGTACCATGATTTGTGAGAGATCTATTAGTGGAGTGGGATGAAGAGAGATATGATAGAGTTTGTACCTAAGTGTTCTACGTTTCCGCAGGTTAAGATTGAGCACTAGAAGCCTAGTGGTTCCATGTAGGAGTTCAGTATTCCCACATGGAAATATAAAAAAGTGAACATGGACTTTGTGATGGGTCTGCCTCGTACTCATCATCACCATGATTCGATTTTGGGTTATCATAGATAGGATGACCAAATATGCTTATTTCTTGCCAGTTCATACTTTCTATTTATCCAAGGACTATGCCAATCTCTATATCAGAGAGTTGGTCAAGTTACATAGAGTCCCAGTGTCTATCATCTCAGTTAGGTGTACCCAGTTTACCTCTCACTTCTGGAAAGCATTCCAAAAGGGTCTTGGTACCAAAGTTCACCTTAGTACAACTTTTCACCCTCAGGCAGATGGTCAAGCAGAAAGGACCATTAAGACTCTAAAAGATATATTAAGAGCCTACATTATTGATTTTAAAGGTAGTTCAGATGACCACTTTCCTTTGATCATATTTGTGTATAATAACAACTATTATTCTAGTATTCAGATGGCTCCATTTGAGGCTCATTATGGTAGGAGATATAGATCTCCAATTGATTAGTTCGAGGTTGGTGAGGCCATAGTAGTAGGTCCTAACTTAGTGTTTGATGCCTTAGGGAAGGTTCAGTTGATGAGAGAAAGGCTTAGGAAGCCCAGAGTTGATAGAAATCATATGCAGATGTGAGGAGAAAAGATCTCGAGTTTGAGGTCCGCGATTTAGCATACTTGAAAATCTCGCCCATGAAGGGGGTAAAGAGGTTCGGCAAGAAGGGAAAGCTCAGTGCCCTATATGTCAGTCCTTATAAAATTCTTAATCATTTTGGAAAGGTAGCTTACGAGCTTCAGTTTCCTTCAGATCTAGCTTCAATACACCCAGTATTCCACGTCTCCTTGCTAAAGAAATACATTGGTAACCCAGCATAGCTCCCTTAGAGGGTGTAGATATTTAGAATGATCTATCTTTCGAAGAGGTTCCAGTGCAAATCCTCGATCGTTAAATTCGCAGACTGAGAAACAAAAAAGTTTCTTTGGTTAAAGTTCTTTAGTGGAATCAGTCTGTTAAGGGAGCTACTTGGGAAGCAGAGGCAGTGTAACGCCCTGAATCTGGCACCCAGAATGCTACACGATGATCATGACCCCGAAGGACCATAAACTAACCCATGACTGATATCTGTACTTGTACACTACATAATATACTGTATAAATATGGAAATAAAGGCTGAAATGCCATAAGGTTCAAAGATCTGATAAAACATAACATCTAAAGATATGGTATATCAGTACCAAAACCACTAAAATAATGGTCTGAACATGCTAGTTTGAAAGTCTCTAAGTTGTCTGAATAAGGAGTTGATGGGACATATCCCCAACTAACTCCAGCTACTGAAATATATTAATTAATGAGATAATAAATTAATGGTCATGTCCTCAAAGGATGAGGACTCACTGCTAACTCTGACTGATGACAGTGGAATGCTACTGAAGCTCTAGAGCTCGGGCTTTTGAACTTATGGTATAAAACACCATAGCGCAAATGTGTCAGTACGTTTGAATGTACTAGTATGCATATGAGGTAGACTGAATGCAAAGGCTTCATATGCATGAACTATACTAACTGACTGCATAACATGAATGTGGGAATACATGCATGACAACATAATAACTATAACTGAGTTCGTGATAACATGATTAGTGAGTCTGAGTACTGATAACATGAGTTACTGATATCTGTATAACTAAAATAGCTGATACTGAGCGACTGTATCTGACAGTTTAGGTTCTGATAGAACTAGCTGAGTTTTGTACTATTCTGAGTTGACTGGATCTGACAGTCCTAAATCTTGTAGAACTATCTGAGTTCTATAACTGAGACTGAATGACTGTACTGACAGTCCTGTAGGACTTTTCGTTCACATAGGTATTTAATCAAACATATGGGGAGCATGCTTTGGTTATACAATCATCAACACCTCTAATAATCATGGATACAAAAATCAACGTGTAAATTTAAGGGTTTATCATGATTATTATGCAAATCACCACATCCTAGGGTCAATTATTGGAATATATAGTTTCAAACATGAATCAAAACCCCACAACATCATGAACATGAATTTAAATTCAATTTAAATCATGAACATTCATAAATAAATAAATCTTGGATTTTAAAAAGAGATTCTTGAGCTTCATGGGTGAAAGAGACCCATGAATCAACATATGACATACCTGGGTTATGAGTTCCTTGAATTCCTTGGATTTGATGAACTTGAATCTCTTAGTTTCTTGAAGAAGGATTTTGATCTTGTTCTTGGGGATTATCTTTGAGAGAAAATCCTAATTTGATGTTGTAGATAGATAATGAACTTATGAGCCTTGATCTGATATAACTAGGGGAAAAAATGGGTCAAAAATAACCCAAATAACCTTTTAAAAATGACTTTAAGATAATTGAATGAACTATGTAATGGTGGGTGCAACAGTCCATCATTGGGTCGATGGTCCGTCGGTCCTAACAGTCGTACCTGGGCAGAATAGGGGTTCACTGCCTCTACTGTGATGGCTTGGGCAATGGTCCGTTGCTGCTCAATGGTCCATCGGCCTGATCCATCTTCCTTAGGTAAAATGTGGTCTCACTACCTCCGCTGTGATAGTTTGGGTGATGGTTCGTCGCTAGCTTAATGATTTGTCGGCCCTTATCGTCGCACCTGGGCAGTTTTGACTGCTTTTTAAAATGACTATAACTTTCTATCCCAATTCCGAATTTGGACAAAATTGGTATCGTTGGAAAGCTAATACAATTTCCCACTCAATAGGAAGTGAAAATTTTAAGAATTCCAAATGTACAAAAATAGATTCATCTTTCAAAGTAAGTTTCTAACATACTTGGGATGATTTCAAGCTAAGTAGAAGTACGAGGTATTATAAGAAGATATGCGAACCAAGTATCCTCACCTTTTCTCTGCAAACTCAGATTCAGCTTTAGGTAACATTCTTCCTTAGCTTTACTCAGTTCCATGTTCAGTTATAGTTACAAACTTGGTACTCATTACCGTTGCATATTTAGTCATGCATTCATGAATCAGTTCAGTCATGTTTTCATGCATCAGATATGAATGTTCAGTATGAAAACTCAGCTTATCAGTAGCTTCAGTCACGTATTTCATGCACCAGATATGCATATTCAGTGTGTAAACTCATTCTAGCAGTGTTTCTCAACTTTATCAGTCTCGTTCAAGGATGAATGTTCACAAGGGAAAGATATTGTAATACCCCATTTTCCCTATCTTAATTTACCTCTCAGTACATGAGTGTTCATATACAAAATTTTTAAAATACTCAATATTTATAAGTTTAGAGCTTACCATTACATAGGAAATTTAGTCAACTTTCCAACGATATAAATTTGCCTAAATCCGACACTTGAGTGAAAAGTTATAGATTTTTTTAGTAAAATAGTGTACCACCTGGTACTTCACCGCATCGCGCTAATGGCTCATATAACAATTATCAAATTCTAGTGAGGCTCCGCGATGGGTTCCTTTCACCCATAGAGTCCACGAATCTATTTTTAATACTACAAGATTAATGATTCATAATTTACATTCTTAAAATTGGATTGTATTCATGTTCATGACATTAATTGAGTTTCAGTCCATGATTAACTATAGATCCCATGAAATTGAAATAGCAGGTATATTGGATTGGGTAATTACCATGTTATAATCCTCGACTTAGCAAGTTTAGGTGTTGTAGTTTCAATATTTACCTATTGTCCATGATTATATACATTAAGTTGTGCTCCCTATGTGTTTGATGGAATGTCCATATGAATTAAATGGTGAAATCATGACATGCTAGCATATGTACAAGTTTATGCCCTACAAGTGTTTGATAAAAGGTCTCTATGAATGAATTATGAACAAGTAAACCTTGTTATGCTTTTCAAGATCATGCTATACTTTAATTTTTATGCTATCGAGTCCTTGGGGTATCTATTACCCGACAATCTAGCTTTTTACCTAGAGCCACAATTGTTACAAAATAGTCTCAGTCATGTCACAAAATAGTAGTACTCAGTCAGTTACAAAACTCAGTAAAATCAATCTAGTTCTGTCAGTCAACACGATAAGTAACAGTTCAGTCAAATCTAGTATAGTCTAGAAATTAGTCCAAAGTCTATTAAGGTGGGAGTAGGATTCAGCACCGAGTAAACCCAAGGATGGGGGCTCACATGCCAGTAAAGGGTGTGATCCTTACAAGTAGTCCTTGTATTTTAGAACTACGTATCCAACGTAGGTTGAGACATCAACCTGATAGTCGAGGATTGATGCAGTGTTTTCACCTGCTAGTTGAGGGTACCACCGTTCTTATTAGAGTACCTACCAGATAAGGGTAACTTTTTAACTTGTGTTTACCCATAGCATGGTACAGACACCCTTTCAACTGGGGTTACAGGTTGGACCCCAGTTATCTTATTTGGGGTATGTCGGTTAGATGATTACCTTTCATAGTTTTAGTTTCAGTCTCAGTTTAGAACTCAGTTCAGTTCTACAGAATTAGGACTGTCAAAAATAATCACTCAGTTATCAGTAACTCAGTTATCAGTAATCTCAGATATCAGTTACTCAGTATAAAAAATTAGTACTCAACTTCAGTAAAAGCTCAGATACAGTATACACGTATATGCACAGTATTGTAGACTCAGTATTTACAATAATTTTAGTTATCCATATACTCTTACTCAGTTTTTCCATATCATTCAGTCAATTATTGTTCATGCATATGAACCTTTGCATTCAGCCTTACCTCATCTAGCTTACCAATTTACTCCACGTACTGATGCATACCCTTTTTTTGCGCTATGGTGTCTCATATCATAGGTTCGGATACTCAGGTTCCTGATCGTGCATAGACAGATTCAGTATACAGCAACAGATTTAATAGTAAGTCCTCATCTATAGAGGATGTGTTTTTATTTTAGTAGTCAGAGTTATTTGGGGGGTTTGTCCCATCAACTCCACATTTAGATAGTTCAGTTAGAGGATTTTCAGTCTAGACTAGTTCAGATAGTATTTTAGTTTTTTTGAGGTTTTATCAGATATCATTATAGTTGTTATTTTTATCTGTATTTGGATTGTGAACCTTATGGTATTTTAGCTTATTTTCTGCATTATTACAGTATTATTATTCAGTGCTCACAGTAGATATCAGTCATGAGTTTGTGGTCCCTCGGGATTGTAAGCACCATGTAGCGTTCGGGGTACAGACTTGGGCATTAAAGGATTGGTTTATGATTTTGGGTTATCGATTGGGTATTGGACGGTTGGACTTGTTTGGATTAGTCGCAGTAATGGACCTGTCCCACAATCTCAAGTTGCAGTAATACACTATCTTGTAATATGCTCGGAATTCATTCGACTCAATGTATATATTTGGTTGGTTAGGTTGAGTAACAGGGGCGGTTCTCTATCCTGGCTGGACTTGGGATTCCCATTACGATAGGACCCTGGTTCAGGTCATTTCATGAAGATACTTCTAGTTTTTTTTGCATTATTAGGTAGATTGACTCTGTTCGTCTGTCAATGGTGGTGAAGTGGTGAGCTTCCATTATAACATAGGTTTTATGGAAAAGAGGTTTTTTCATTATTACACAAGTTCTTGAGAAAAATATTTTCATTAAGAGAAAAGTTTTCATTTTGAAAAAGATTTTTAATGTGAAAAAAGTTTTCATCATGAAAAAGGTTTTCACTACGAGAATAGTTTTTATGTGAATAACAATTTATTGAAAGTGTGTGAATCCAATTCTAAATCAATAGAGAAAATATAATTGACAAGAAAAGTGATTCTTAGTTTGCATATTTTTGGTTGAGATTTTTGCAATAAGTTTCAACATAATATTCGTAATCCAATTTATATGCGAGTTCTGTTGATCACAGAGTTGATAACAAAGATCGATCTCGATGTGGATATACATAAATTCTTTTTACTATCGAAGGAGTTTTTCAACTACTACTATTGTCATAAGATTTGTCTTGAAGCCTATTCTTTAGATGTTAATAAATTTTAAGCGCAAGTAGATCTTCCTAGGGTTGTTTTTGCCTTTCATTGCGTATTACTAACACACTTCAATCATATAATATATTGTATAAGAAATGATATATAGGTCTATACAAGTGATATATATTGTATATGGAGTAGTATGAATATAAGAAAATATGTATATGATATGTGGCATATGAAAGGGTACTACAAAATAGAAGTATTTCAAAAAATATTCGTATACAAGGTATAAGAAATAGTATAATCTATATGGTAAATAGAAATGGGAGTTGGTAAAAGGATAAGGTAATATATATGGTATTGTAAAGTAAAGTAGCAGTATGTAAAAATATATAGGCTAATTAAATAAGTGGTATAATAAATAGTCTTATTTGTATGTTATAGTATAATTTTGACTTTTACATACTAGAGCGTAATATTTCTTATCAACTATATATATATATATATATATATATATATATATAGTCAGTTAGTTAGTTAGTTATGTGTTATTTTTTCTCTTATTAATAATGTTTAAAATCCATAATACCTAAATTTCAATATTTAAATACTATTCAAATTAGTACATATACATACATACATAACAATACATAAACTAATTTGAATAGTATTTAAATATTTGAAATTTAGGTATTATACATTTTTAACATTATTAATAAGAGAAAAAATAACACATAACTATAATACATTTTGAAAAAAATATATTATATGAATTATAGATGTATTTCAATGCTCGAGGTGAATATATATAACTGAAATATTTTTAATACAAATGTGTTATAACTATTATATGTAAATTTCAAATATTTTACTACAATTTAAATTATTTTAGGTCTTAAAAATGTATTATATTTATTACAAAATAATTACTACAAAATTTATAATCTCTCTCTCTCTCTCCCTCTCTCTCTCTATATATATACATATATATATATATGTATGTATATATATATACAAAAATAAAAGCACTAGAAGAAGCCAATTGCCCTATTTTTAGACAAGGTTAAAAATAGTATAATAAAAATTTAGAATTAAAAACTTAAAAGTACTTGAATTCAAAAATACACTATACCTTACAAAAAAAAAATTATTAGATTAAAAACAGAAAGCATAAAATTTCTAAAATGAACTCTTACATTTAGAAACTTTACACTTTCACATGTTAAAAATATATTTCAATTCATTTTATTTAAATACTAATAATAATTTTAAAAAAATAGAAGTAGTGTTGTTGTTGTTGTTGATGTTGCTGTTTTTGTTGTTGTTGTTGCTATTGTTGTTGTTGTTATTGTTGTTATTGTTTATATTGTTGTTGTTGCTGTTATTTTTTCTGTTGTTGTTGTCATTGTTGTTGCTGCTGTTGATGATATTATTGTTGTTGTTTCTATTATTGTTATTGTTGTCGTCGGCGTCGGCGTCGGTGTCAGCATCGGCGTTGTTGTTGTTGTTGTCATCATTGTTGTTATTGTTATCATTGTTGTTGTCTTATTGTTGTTGTCATCGTTGTCGTTATTACTATTATTATTATTGTTGTTGTTATCATAGTTGTTGTCGTTGTTGTTGTTTTCATTATAGTCCTTATCGTTGTTATTGTCATCGTTGTCATTGTCATTATTGTTATTGTTGTTGTCGTTGTTCTTGTTATTGTCATTGTTGTCATTGTTGTTATTGTTATTGTCATTGTTGTCGTTATTATTATTTTCATTGTTCTTATTGTCGTTGTCGTTGTAGTCATTGTCGTTGTCATAGTTTCCGTAATCATTGTTGTTGTCATTATTGTCGTTGTTGTTGTTGTTGTTGTTGTTATTGTCATTGTCGTTGTTGTTGTTGTTATTATTATTTTTGTCATTATTGTTGTTGTTGTCATTGTTATTATTGTTGTTAATTGTTGAAATGTTTGAGCTATTGAAGGATATGAGTATGTTGAGATTTTGAGATAAATTGCTGAAATTTCTAGATTTCTACATGAGTTATGAATCAATATGCTATCTATTATACATTTGATGAGATTTAAGTTGAGATTGAATTATGGGTTATTAAGCCCTACTTGAGACTTGCAATTTTATGAAATTTTGTGCTATAAGCACCCATGATTTGAGTATTCTGAGATTATTGAGAAATATTTTGACGTAATGGTCATGGAGTTTTGAAATCCACTTCACTACATGAGATTACAGATTCGATTATTGGGTTATTGATAAATCATGAGATTATTTTAAAGTGGATTTTCATGAGATGAGCGAGATAATCTAAGGGGGAGTAGTATTTAGCATCGAGTTGGGTAAGTTTCTGCGATTTCTTACCCTAGAACTACGTGCCACCATTGGTTGGTCCTAAGGAAAAGATGATTTTTTGGGCCTAAGGTAGACATATTGGGCCCGAGGACGAGATGAGTGATTACTGAATTGAGGTTATACTCCCTGGTAAGAGTATGACACTCCTCCCAAACATGGGGTCTTTTCCTTAGAAGGACAAAATGTTGGACTTTATGTAGCTCGCATGGTTTATGTTGGTTAAGAGAACCTCCCTTAAAAATAAAGCTTTGAGATAAATTATTTTCTTAAGACTAAAGTATTTTCCCTTGATATGAGTATTTTTCCTAAAGTGAATGAAATGTCTTCAAGTATGTTTCAAAGTTATATGATTCTGAATTTCAAGTACTTGAGTTCAAAAGAGTTATGAGTTCTTAAGCATTAAAGAAGTTTTACTCTCTATGAGACATATGAATGAGTTCAAAGTATTGTTTAAAGTTTCCTTTAGCCTATGGGTACTAAGAATAAGAGAAGATTACCGATTTCAAAGTTAAACTATGATGACTCACGAGATTTGTGTTGTATGCCCCATTCTACATGATTCATGAGCTTTACATTATATACTTATTCAAGCCATGTGAGTCATTACTTATTGCATGGATGATTTGATTAAAGGGTATTGATGTTGTTTTATATAAATACATACACCCCCACATACTCAGTACATTCCCAAGTGCTGATCCATATATATGTCTATGTGCTATATGTCTTATAATGTAGGTTTTGGTGCTCAGTACTAGCCTCGTCAGTGACTTGGGAGTACCTGTGTCTATATTCCTATAGTGGTAAGTCCTCATGATTTGAGGACCTATCTTCTGACACTTCCGTATTTGAGAGACTAGTTTATTACTTTTAGTTCATTTTGAGTCAGCTGGGGACCTATCCTAACGACTCTCTGGTTTATGGATTAGTAGAGGCTTTGTCAGACTAGTTGTCAGATTGTGATTGTGTTGAGAATTTTAGTATTGTGGTCATTTGGACTTAGTATTTTCTCCATATGTTCCTTCATATGATATGACTATGCTAGTGTTTGAATTATTTCATCTCAAAATGAGTATTATTAGTAGAAGCAGGCTCAAAGGGTTTCCATAGGTATACTTGTAGCCTTAAGCACTGTATGACGTCCCGGGAGGCTATTTCGGGTTGTTACAAACTTGGTATCAGAGCCTATGGTTTTAAGGATTCCTAGAGAGTTTGAAAAGCCATGTTAAGTAGAGTCTTGATCATCGGTGTGTAGCACACCATATCTGTAAGAAAGAGTCTACAAGACGTTTTAGGAAAAAGTTGTTTCTTTTTTCAAATTCTATTGTGCCTATAGTTATCCCTCTCATCTAATAATTTGTGATTTTCTATTTTAGAAAATGCCTCTCCGAAGAGCGAATGTCCATGGAAAAAATTATGAACAACCCCCACCTGTTGATCCTTTGAATGAGACGGTATCTCATGCTGAGTTTTGGCCAACCTTTCAGGTATTAGCCCAAGCAGTCACCATCAATGTTTGGGCCAATAACCAGGCTATAGTTTCTAATCAGCAGGGAGGTGATATAGCTGCGGCTAGGATTGTGATTTTATGCGGATGAATCTGCTAGAGTTTTATGGGTCTAAGAAAGATGAGGACCCACAGTTGTACCTTAAGGAGTTGAGATAGATCACACAAGTGATGCATATTGCTGAGGGAGAAAGTGTTGAGTTGGCGTCCTACAGGCTGAAGGACATGGCTTATAACTGAGTTGTATCATAGAGGAAGGGTAGAGGTGATAATGCTGCTCCTATGGCTTTGTAAGTGTTCTAAGATGCATTCTTGGACAAGTTCTTTCTACATGAGATGAGGGAGGCAAAGCTTTAGGAGTTTATGAACTTGAGGTAGGGCTCCATGACTTTTAAGGAGTACTGCTTGAAGTTCAACCAGTTAGCCAAGTATGCTCCTGATTTGATTTCTGACACCCGAGCTAGTATGAATAAGTTCGTGACCTATTTTTCTGGGTTGGTACTGATGGAGTGTAGGACTGCGAAGCTGCATAGGGATATGGATCTAGCTAGGTTGATGATGCATACCTAGTAGATAGAGGCAGATAAGATTAGAGGGAGAGATAGAGTGAGGGGTAACAAGAGGGATAGATCTGAGCAGCATGAGTTTAGCCAGCCTAGGTTCCATGGAGGGAACCGCCCTCAGTTTTAAAGACGTCCATCTATGCTAGCGCCTTCATCAGCTAGTGTTCCCGCGCCTAGAGGAAGATAGGAGCATGGGGGAAGGTCTTTTATGTCTAGGTCGTAGATCAATGTTGGTAACAGGCCCCATTATCCTCCTTGTGCTAAGTGTGGTAGGGATCATCCCAGTGAGTATTTCATAGATTTGAGGGGCTATTTTGGTTATAGCAAGCAGGGCCATAGACTTAGATATTGTCCTCATGCTAGATAGGGGAACAAAGATGCCCTACCTCAGGCACAGGCTGCTAGTGCACCAGCTCCTGTACCCCGTCCCGTCCCTACTTAGGGCGCTTCATCTAGCACTACTGGCGGTCAGCGCCAAAACAGATTCAATACCTTACCATCCCATCAGGAGCAGGAGGAATTTCCTGATGTTGTTACCGGTATGCTCTATGTCTTTTTCTTTGATGTCTATGTGTTGTTGGACTTCGGGTCAAGTCTCTCTTATGTGACCCTACTTCCAGCTGTGAATTTCAAAATGAGTCCTGAAAAGATTTCTGAGCCCTTCCTAGTTTCTACACCAGTAGGGGAGTCAGTTGTTGCTAAAGAATTGTATAGAGATTGTCTTGTTACTGTTCTTTATAGAGTCATACTTATGGATTTGATAGAGTTAGATATGATGGATTTTGACCTTATTCTGGGTATGGATTGGCTTCATTCTTGTTATGCATATATAGACTGTCATACCTAGGGGTGCCAAACGGGCGGATTGGATTGGATTTGGATGGGTTAAATATGGATCGAGCAAAAATGGTTTGGATTGCAATCTGCCCACATAAATATGGGTAAATATGGATATGGTCAAATATGGATTGGGTAAAAATGGTTTCAACCCACATTTTCCACTTAGCCTAAAAGGAGGAAACTTTGAAAGGACTGCTAGTTGTACAATTCGTACCAGTATACATACAACTATTCACTGGTATAAAAGCTATAGCCACAATTCACTACAATAACCAAACTTTCAGCACACTACAACATTATATAAAACACTCAATTGCATACAAAAGCAAAAATAGAGGATCAAATGAGACAAGAGAAACAGTTTAATCTAATCTATTTAATAATATCATCCCACTACAACACTATACAACACCAAATAAAAATTAACCCCCACAGTCCCAAACTAACTCTTAATAATCTTAAAGAAATATAACACCAGTTCAAAATGTATCAATTTTGTAGCCAACACCCCATTTAGTCATTTCAACACCAGTTCCATTCCTAGTACCGATCACCAGGATAATCCACTTCAGTCATGAACTTAGACAAGAACCAATGACAGGCTTATGGAATGACACCCTTAGAGAACATGTTAAATGTACATGTTTAGCAAAGCTGCTGATTGATTTTTTGTCAGATTTTCACATAACGAACATCGCTTTGCCCAAAACCAGTTCCACTAGCAGGACACTTGAGATGATGGATCTCTAAATTTCTCTAGATGCATGGATTACAGAAGATATGATAACATTTTGTGATTACTACCTGCAAAATATTTTAACAAGAAGATCAGGGTCAAGGTCATTTGTTGCACGTCAATAATGCCACTTCTAAATTAAGAGAAGATTGCTATAGTGTCTCGATGGGAACAAGGGGCATCTGTAAACCAAATTAGATTCCATGCAAATTAGATTCCCAAATAGATAAAAATTAGGGGTTTCATAGGAGTTTCAATTTAGGATCCATCTGTTGTGTTTTCTTTTTTTAGAATTAGCAATAAGAGCAAACTAAAATTTAAGAAATAGTAAGAAAAAATAAATAATACCTTCAGTGAATGAATAATTGAAGAAAGTACTGAACTTGTATATGTTCTTCTTCCAAAGAATCACTAAATCACATTACTATTCACTAAATCTATAACCCACATCAACTAAAGAACCTCAAGAAATCTTGTTTTATCATCGACTCATCCCTATTTGGAAGTAGGGTTTTGTGAGATCGTTGTTTTGTGAGAAACCAGGAGTCAATTTAGAGTCATCCCTATGAGGAAGCAAAGAGGAGAGATCTTTGTTTTGTGAGAAACCGAGTCAATTTGGAGTCATACCTATGGGAAAGCAAAGAGGAGAGATCGCTATTTTGTGAAAAACTAGAAGTCAATTTGGACAGATTCACTGAAAAATTGAGAAATGGTCCACAAGTTTTTGCAACTGGGTCTCTATAGGGGTACTCATATTTTACCCATTTTGTCCATTAATTTTATAGGCTTTTACAAAAATTTAAGTCCATATTTACCCACCTAAAATATGAGTGATCCAACTTATTATATGTGGGCTAAATGGTTTGATTTTTTGAATATGGTCAAAAATTACCAGCTCTAGTCATACCCGTGTGGTCAAGTTTCAGTTTCCTGATGAACTAGTTTTTGAGTGGTTCGGGAGTTCGGTATCTCCTAAGAGTCATTTTATCTCCTATCTCAAAGACAAAAAGCTAATACCCAAGAATTGTATCTATCACCTATTTAGAGTCAAAGACACTAAGTCTGAGGCTCCAACTATTTAGTCAGTCAAAATTGTCAATAATTTTCCAGATATTTTTTTGGAAGATATCCCAGGGTACCTCCCTATAGAGAGATAGAATTTGGGATTGACCTTCTTCCCGATACTCGTCCCATTTCTATTCCGCCATATCGTATGGCACTTGCAGAGCTTAAATAGTTGAAAGACCAACTCAAAGATCTTTTAGACAAAGGTTTCATAAGGCCCACTATTTCTCCTTGGGGTGCACCTGTTCTATTCATGTGAAAGAAAGATGGTTCTTTATATACGTGCAGTGATATCATCAAATTAACAAGGTCACAGTAAAAAATAAGTATCTTCTTCTGAGAATTGATGACCTGTTTAATAAGTTGCAAGGTGCAAGTTATTTCTCCAAGATAGACCTTAGATTCAGCTATCATCAACTTAAAGTGAGGGAATGTGATATTCCAAAGACAGCCTTCCAAACCCGCTATGGTCACTTTAAGTTTTTAGTCATGTGTTTTGGGCTAACCAATGCCCCAACAACTTTTATGGACCTCATGAATCGAGTGTTCAAGAAATATCTTGATATGTTTGTCATAGTATTCATAGATGAAATCCTTGTCTACTTCTGCAGTGAGCATGATCATGCAGATCGCCTTAGAATTGTCTTGCAAACTCTTAGAGGTCACTAGTTTTTCGCCAAATTCAGTAAGTATGAATTTTGGCGAAGGTCTATAGCCTTTCTGGGTCATATTGTTTTAGTCGAAGGTATTAGAGTTGGTCCCCAAAAGACAGAAGCTGTAAGAAATTGGCCTAGACCTATCTCTCCATCTGACATTAGAAGTTTCTTAGGCCTAGTGGGATACTACCGCCATTTTGTTAAAGGTTTCTCATCTATTGCGTCTCCCATGACCCAGTTGACCCAAAAGAAAGTTAAGTTCCAGTGGTCAGATTCCTATGAGAAGAGTTTTCAGGAGTTGAAGACTCGACTTACTTCATCCCCTGTGTTGACTTTCCCTGATAGTACAAGTTGTTTTATGGTGTATTATGATGCCTCTAGAATTAGTTTGGGTTGTATGTTGATTCAAAGAGGTAAGGTTATAGCCTATGCCTCTAGACATTTAAAGCCGCATAAGAAGAATTACCTAACTCATGATCTTGAGTTAGCAGCTGTGGTCTTTGCTTTGAAAATCTGGAGACACTACCTTTATGGTGTTTATGTTGATGTGTTTACTGATCATAAGTGCCTGCAGTATGTATTTACTCAGAGGGATTTGAATCGTAGGTAGAGGAGGTGGTTAGAGTTGTTAAAAGACTATGATATGAGTGTGTTGTATCACCTGGGAAAGGCCTATGTAGTGGCTGATGCCCTTAGTAGATTGTCTATGAGTAGTGTTGCTCATGTAGAGAAAGGTAAGAAAGAGTTAGCCCGTGATGTGCATTATCTAGCTAGATTGGGTGTTAGGTTGCTTGATTCAGCTGAGGTAAGTACTTTGGTGCAGAGTAGTTCCAAATCCTCTTTAGTTTTGGAGTGAAGGAGAAGCAAGGAGGAGATCCTAGTTTGGTTAGACTGAAGGAGATAGTTAAGAACCAAAAAGTAGAGGTTTTCTCCCAAGGGGGAGATGGCGTGTTGAGATTCCAAGATAGATTGTGCATTCCATGTGTTGATGATCTGAGGCAGAGGATTATAGATGAAGTGCATGGCATGCGACATTTTATTTATCCCGGCACTACCAAGATGTACCGTAACTTGTGGGAAATCTATTGATGGAATAGTATGAAGAAGGATATAGCTGAGTTTTTAGCAAATGTGCAATGTGCCAACAGGTTAAGGTAGAACACCAAAGACCTGGTGGTGTGATGCAAGAATTTAGTATATCCACTTAGGAGTGGGAGTTGGTGAATGTGGACTTCGTGATAGGGTTACCTCTTTTGCGTTGTCATCACAATTCTATTTGGGTTGTTGTAGATAGGCTGACTAAGTTTGCGCACTTCTTGCCTGTGCATACATCTTATACAGTGGAGGATTATGCTAGATTGTATATCCAGGAGTTAGTCAGGCTAGATGGAGTTCCCTAATCTATCATTTCGGATAGGGGTTCTCAATTTACTTCTCAGTTTTGAAAGGTATTTCAGCAGGGTCTTAATACCCAAGTTCCTTGGAGTTCCGCTTTTCATCCGTAGATAGATGGTTAGGCAGAGAGGACCATTCAGACCCTGGAAAATATGTTGAGGGTGTGTGTTCTTGATTTCAAAGGTAGTTGGGATGAGCATTTGCCATTGATAGAGTTCGCCTATAATAATAGTTACCATGCTAGCATTGGGATAACACTATTTGAGGCCTTGTATGGTAGGAGATGTAGATCTCCCATAGGTTGGTTTGAAGTGGGTGAAGCTGCCATGATTGGGCCTTATGTAGTATTTGAAGTTATGGAGAAAGTTAAGTTAATTAGAGAGAGGTTAAAGACAAATCAGAGTTGTCAAAAGTCGTATGCCGATGCGAGGAGAAGAGATCTTGAGTTTAAAGTAGGTGATTTGGTGTACTTGAAGATTTCACCCATGAAAGGGGTGAAGAGATTTGGTAAAAAAGGAAAGCTTAGTCCCCGTTATGTTGGCCCATATAGAGTGTTGGCCCATATAGAGTTTTGAGCCGTGTTGGTAAAGTAGCCTACGAGGTTGAGTTACCCATAGTGTTGTCAGCTGTTCATCCTATTATTCATGTCTCCATGCTTAAAAAACATATTGGTGATTCTATTGTAGTAGATTCCTTAAAGAGTACTGATATTCAGAATAGTCTTTCATTCGATGAGATTCCTATTGAGATCCTAGATTTTCGGATCCATAGACTAAGGAACAAAGAGGTTCCCTTAGTTAAAGTTTTGTGGTGGAACCAGTCAGTTGAGGGAGCTACTTGGGAGGCAGAAGAGACATGCGAGTCAAGTGCTCGCACCTTTTTTCTGCGAGTTCTGACCAATCCGAAGGTATTATTCTTCCTTAATTCAGCCTTTCTAATCTATAGTTTAGCTCTATATCCATTCTGGCATGAGTTCTTGCAATCTCTAAGGTATTCAAGAGTTTAGAGAGATTTTGAACCGTTTAACAAATTGCTTCAGCTATTTGTACTCTGTTTTCCTGTGTTCCTACTCTAACTAGTTACATTCGAAGATGAATGTTTCTAAGGGGGAGATATTATAAGATCCCGCAAAGTTCCCTCGTAGTCTGAGCCTTAGAGTGTGTCAAGCAAAGTGTAATTCTGGCCCTAAAAGATTATGAAGTGACTTCCCAAGTGATTGGTATTTAAACCATATAGAATTTTCTTAAACTTGACATTTTTCCATGTAGAGAATTGAATTAGCTTTCCAACGATACCATTTTCGTCCAAATCCTATATCGGGGTGAGAAGTTATGGCTATTTTATCGAGAGTTGTCGCAACCGCCCAGGTGCGACGAATGATCCGACGGACCATCGCTCGGTACGTTGCAACCAAGGCAGTAACTCCCTTTCCTGGCCCCAGTGAGACGGCCAGGACGACGGACCGTCAAGGCTGCGACGGACCGTCACCACTAAGGCAGTGTGGTCTCATCCTGGCCATCATGCAACGGATGATCCGATGGATCATCGGACCAATGAAAGGCCGTTGATACGACCGTCACATTGATTAAGTATGTCCCTCTTTTGGTCATCGTGCGACGGACGTCCCAACGGACCATCGGACTTGCGACGAACCATTGCTCCGGCAGTCACAGACCCCGTTCAGTATTTTTAAGTCCTTTTTAAAAGGGACTTTTGGGTCTTTTCCCTTTTAACCCTCAGATATATTCCAAATGAACTTGATAGCCTCATTATCTCCCAAAACATCCAAAGGCTAGAGTTTCTCCCTTAAGAGCAAATCTAAAACCCTTCTTCAAGAAATCTAAGAACTCACCATAGATTCTACAAATTGAGTTGAGATTTAAGGTCCCTAAGTTCAAAGGTTGCAAGAACCCTCTCTTAAGAGTAAGAAGAAGAGTTTAAATTAAGCTTGTTCATACAATTTCATAATCTAAGGTATGTGGGGTTTTGAACAATGGTAATCCTACCACCCTTGTGCCCAAATATTTATTTAAACTATAATTTTCTACAATCTATGAGATTTTACATGAATTTGAATTAGGGTTTTTCACCCATTATTATTGATTGCAATATTTTGATGTTTCCCATGTATTGAGAGTCTAATGGTATGATTTTCACATGTTTTCTTGAGAAATTTCAGTTAGGTCTATACCCCATGATTTTAATCCTTGAGAACTTAATAGTTAAATGAATGAGTATTGAAGCATATGAGTATGTTGAGATTTTGAGATAAATTGCTGAAATTTTCAGATTTCTATATGAGTTATGAATTGATATGCTATCTATTATCCATGTGATGAGTTTTAACTTGAGATTGAATTAAGGGTTATTGATCCCTACTTGAGACTTGCAATTTTATGAACTTTTGTTCTATAAGCACCCATCATTTGAGTATTCTGAGATTATTGAGAAATGTTTTGACCTAATGGTCATGGAGTTTTGAAATCCACTTCACTACATGAGATTACAGATTCGATTGTTGAGTTCTTGATGAACCATGAGATTATTTTAAATTGGATTTTCATGAGATGAGCGAGATAATCTAAGGGGGAGTAGTATTTAGCACTGAGTTGGGTAAGTTGCTACGGTTTGTTACCCCAGAACTACATGCCACCATAGGTTGGGCCTGAGGCCGAGATAATTTTTGGGCCTAAGGCCGAGATATTAGGCCCGAGGCTGAGATAAATGATAACTGAATTAAGGTTATACTCTCTGGCAAGAGTATGACACCCCTCCCCAACGTGGGGTCTCTTCCTTAGGAGGACGAAACGTTGGACTCTATGTAGCTCACATGGTTTATATTGGTTAAGAGAACCTCCCTTAAAGCTAAAGCTTTGAGATAAATTATTTCCTTAAGACTAAAGTATTTTCCCTTGATATGAGTATTTTTCCTAAAGTGAATGAAATGCCTTCAAGTATGTTTCAAAGTTATATGATTCCGAATTTCAAGTACTTGAGTTCAAAAGAGTTATGAGTTCTTGAGCATTAAAGAAGTTTTACTCTCCATGAGACATATGAATGAGTTGAATGTATTGTTTAAAGTTTCCTTTAGCCTATGGGTAATGAGAATAAAAGAAGATTACCGATTTCAAAGTTAAACTATGATGACTTACGAGATTTGTGTTGCATGCCCCATTCTACATGATTCATGAGCTTTATATTTTATACTTATTCAACCCATGTGAGTCATTACTTATTATATGGATTATTTGATTAAATAGTATTGGTGTTGATTTATATAAATGCATGCACCCCCACATACTCAGTACATTCCCAAGTACTGATCCATATATACGTCTATGAGCTACATTGTTTTATAATGTAGGTTCAGGTGCTTAGTCCCGCCTCGTCAGTGACTTTCGAGTACCTGTGTCTACATTCCTATAGTGGTGAGTCCTCATGGTTCGAGGACCTATCTTCAAACACTTCCATATTTGAGAGACTGTTATTACTTTCAGTTCATTTCAAGTTAGTTGAGGACCTGTCCCAATGACTCTCTAGTTTATGGATTAGTAGAGGCTTTGTTAGACTAGTTGTCAGAATGGGATTGTGTTGAGAATTCTAGTATTGAGGTCGTTTGAACAGAGTATTTTCTCCTTATCTCCCTTCATATGATATGACTTTGCTAGTGTTTGAATTATTTTATCTTGAAATGAGTATTATTAGTAGAAGCAGGCTCAAAGGGTTAGCTTGTGGCTACTTATAGCCTTAAGCACCGTGTGACGTCCTGGGAGGCAATTTCGGGTCGTTACATAATATCTTTAAATTGTTAATAATATGATTAAGAAAAATATGAAACATAAAATTGTTTACAATTACATGATTATTTTTACATATACATTTGTTTAAAGGTGGAGGATTGGATGAGGGAGGGGCGGAGGTGTGTGGGGAGGGGGGTAGAATTTATTATTTTGGAAAAACAAATTGAGGTTTGGGTAGGGGTGTGGAGATATATGTGGAGGTGGGGGGGTAACCCGGTAATGGTAGAGGTAGGGGTGGGAACCAACAAGTATTGTGGTGGAATGGTAAGTAGTCCTTCATCCTTAACTAGAGGTCTCGAATGCGAGCCTCGTTGGCTACAGAGTCACCTTTGTTAGGAAGCCCTTTACCTCTTGATGTGGCACTTTTCGATGCGAATTCAAATTTAATCGGACTCGCAAACACTAAATATTGAATGAAAAACCCATAAAGAAAAGGTAGGGGTAGAAGGTGGATTTTTTTCCCATGTTTTATTGATAAATAATATGATAGTTGAATTTGAAAGTAGTAGAAGGGAGGTTGAATTACTCCTTTTTTGATCAGACAGTTGACTTTTTTTGATAGATAGTCAACTATTGATTACAGTAATAAAAGCTTCAAAAAATAAAGTGTTGAAGGTAAATAAAACCCGATATTTTATATTGGTTGGAACCTATAATAGGTCTTACTCCAGTTCCTTTGGATTGCAAGGGATTCTGTGAGTTCTTTGTGAATAAAATCAAAGTACAAGATTTGAGTAAAGATTTTTGGCTATGACTCACACTTTCTTTCTTTTTTTCTCTATTTGATACAATACCTCACCAACTATGCGTTTCTCTCCTCTCTTTTTTAATACACAGTAAACCTTTAAGAGAATACACTGCTTGAGTTAAGTAGAGCAATTACGAACTAATGAAGGTTGAGATAAGTGTATATCTTTTCCATAGTTTTGCATTGCTTAAATAGTAGTGATTGAACTATTACTAGACATTGAAAAATATCAGGCAATCCTAGAGATTTTCTCATAAAAATGGGATATGAGAATCTTATTTTCAAGAATAAAATGGATCATACTAATGATCCCAAACTACCTGTAATTTCCTTTCATAGAAATAACCGCATAATTAATGATATATCAAGCTTTGGTACTATTTTCTATTGACGTGGGCTTGTAATTATTACTGAAAGAGGCGGCATATTTCTTTTCTTTTTTTCTTGATTCTTGGAGATCTTAGTTTTAGATTTGTAGCTAATCTTTCTTTTTGATTGTGGCCAAAAATATTGGATTTCTTTTTAATATATACTTACAAAGAAGTCATACATTAAAACATCATATTATCAGAATTATTTTTAAGATAACATGATTTAACATGCTTGAAAGAGACATTAAAACATATTATTTTACTATTATTTGTACATCGCATGGATACATATATTAGTAATGTATAAAATCAAATTATATTATAATGATCATTTATATTTAATACAACTTTCGAAAACTTGACCTCTTCTTCTCTGGTGAATCACCACCTCCACACCCCCATTTTATCCAGCAAACAAATAATAACAATGCCAACTCCAACAACCTCCAACCATTAAATCATTATCTTTCCGATCTTAAGCCACCAGAATCTGGCAAATAATTGAAAAGCACCAAAATCAAACAACAATTTCAACCACCCACCTCTTTTCTCCTTTTTCACTGTCGACGAGCCACTACCATCAAATTCCCTCCAAGACTCCTCCACCACCACTAATAAATCCGTCACCTCCTGTTTTCCATTTGTTTGATGAACCATCTACTGAACAACAACCAATCAAACAACTCTCATCTTCTCCATCGAATTCACATAGTTAGGGTAACCAACAACTTTACTATTTACTTTATTTCATCTCCATCACCCAACAACTCTAATAAATGTCAACAATTTTGGTCAAATCTGGAAAATCTTGGCCAGATCTAGTTTCTCCGTTACAATTTTGGTATGTGTGTTGTGGTGGCTACTGGAGTTGAAACTCCGGTATAAATGGTTGTAGAGAAGGAGGAAAGATATTAATTCTAAAAATAGACTATAATCCCTAACAAAATAAAGTAATATCATTTAGAGTAATAATGCTTTTAAGACATTATTAAGGTAATTATACAAACTATATACCTTTATTTGTCTGGAGTTTCGAATAGAGGGCTTCAGCCAACTAGTTTGCTTAAACATCCAGTTTTGCTCTTGTGAAGAGTTTGAAGAAAGGTTTGAGCTTAGCCAACTAAGTTCTAAAAATTTTCAACAGTTCAAGCCTTTTTAACCAGTAAAATTTACGTAAATCCAGGCTTGTTTACCCATATTTACATGTTATTTTGACTTTTTCCAAAATCTCATAAAATCTCTCTTTTTTTTATTTTAGATATATGTAACATAAGTGAGAGACAACTTAATGATACATCTTATTTTTTAACTGTTTAGCTTAAATAAAGGACTGTAATGGTTAGTACATCATTAATTTAGCAATTAACCCAACCAATCATCTAGATAACTAAAAAAATTTCCCCAAAAATAGTAATCTGCTATTAATTTCAATATTTTACAAATTCATTTTCATAATCATTTTGTAGACTAATTCCACTTCTATTATTTTTTCGTGTTTTTTGATTCTTTTAGAACTATTTGCAATGAATATTTCAATTTTATTACGTTATTTTGGTGTTTGAATTAATCATGGCAAGTATGAGGGTTATAATAATGATTGCATCATTGTAGGTTAATATGTTACTTATGAAAAATTAATTTTGGCCATTTTTGTAAAACTTGAAATAGATGAAAGTATAAAAAAATTGAGGCTCGATACTTTATTGATGGTAATATGGCTCCATTGCTGATTCATAATGATATGGCTATGAAGTTTTATATTGAGGTAAAGCACTCTTGATTTTGGGATGTATCCACTAATCATCACCCTAATCGATAAAGATCAAAGAGAGATGTTTTTTATGGTGAAACCGGGGCAGTTATATATTTGGAGAATTCTTGTAAAGAGGTTTCAGAATTAATTGGTGATAATTCTGATTGTTCAAATTCGTTGTTTTTGTGCGATGTGAAGTTGATCAAGATTATTTTAGATTGTAACAATAGTGAAGTTAAGGTTGGTCAAACCAACAAGTACAAGAAAGCTCTAATTTTTGTTATGGCAAGGTATGTCATTGATCATTCTTTCAATTTCAAAGAAAAGAGATCTGACAAAAAAAGGTATATATGATGTTTCAATTATTAGATGTACTTATGTATCTCATGTTTTTAAACTATATATCTTAGTGTAAGTTTGTATGTATTACATTTTTACCTTATTGTTGAAATTTTCTGATCCAAAGGCAACGTATGTTATCAACATGTTATTCTTCTATATGAAAACTAATTTAATTTTATGTATCTCTTTTTTGTAATGTTAGTCTAATTCCTAAGATACATGTTATTCAAGTTTATTAGAACGAGATACATATTTCGTATACCAACTATGTTTGGTTAATACAAAAGTAAATATAAAGTTTAATTATGTTGATGTTAATATTGTTTAATATAGCAGAAAAAAGTAAGTTGAATTGCCATAAAACTTAGAATTTGAATCTTTTATTAATGATACATTTGCATATATTATTTTACATATTTTGATTTTTTTTGTATATTTGCAGCTATGTTCTATAATGTTGTTCCGTGGATTGTAGTTGGATATTTAAGGCATCCTGTTGAAAGGGTTTGGACCTGTTTAAAGTTAGAGTTTTTTATGATTTTCACACATGCCTTTTGAAAGATAGAGTGTTCACACAACTTCAAGCTACGGTTGCATTTGTTAGTTGTTTTACTGCTCTAAAACTGATCAATCATAAGATAATACACACACCGAATGACATAATTGAAGACATTAAAAAGGCTTTTAGTGTCAACATTAATTATCATAAGGAATGAAGAGCAAAAGAATATGCAGTTGAGATATTAAGGGGGGAACCTGCAGATGGTTATCGTCAAATGCCTAAATACATATATATGCTTAACTATGTTTATCCTGGATCCCATATTAGAATGGACAAATCTAAGGATAAAAAATTTATGTATCTGTTCATTGCATTACAACCATTAATGAGAGGATTCTAGTTTTGCAAATCGGTAATTAAAGTTGATGGGGCGCATTTGAGTGTAGCATATAAAGGGACATTTCTCTTGGCATGCACTCTTGATAGTGCAGGTATCTAATATTAATTCTTTCATATATTATTTTGTGATGTAATCTCAAATTATATTTGTGTGTTGATTTTATTTTTCCAATCAAGTTTAATTGTTGTAGTGATAGAAAAATTTCGTTTTTCAAATTGTAGGAAGCATATTGACAATTCTATATAGTGTTGTTGACATAGAAAATGATAATGCTTGGACTTATTTTTTCGAGCAGTTTAAATATGCATTTGGAGAACATGAGAGTATGTGTGTTGTATCCGATCGTAACGAAAGTATAATCAAGAATGTTAGTATTATCTATCCTAACGTTTTGCATCTTGCATGCGTTTGACATCTATGAAAGAATATATGCACATACTTTAGAAAGAGAAAAGATAGACTTAGCAAAATTTTCTATGCTATGACAAAGATATAAAAAAAAGACAATTTTGATTTTTTGATGAATCAAGTTGGCAAGGTAGATCAAAGGATAAAGTCGTATCTTGAGAATGTTGTTTAGAAAAGTCGGCACGAGTCTATGCATCTGTCAACGGAGGCCAAATGGTGACTTCAAATATAACTGAGTGTATAAATGAAAAACTTAAGAAAGTACGTGAGTTGTCGATAATAGATTTTCTGGAATAGACACGAAAATTGTTTGAAGAAAGAGTATCCTATACAAATACATCTTTGGATAAACAATTCGAAGACATTCTTCAGCTAAATACTTCAAAATCTTCTCATTTGAAGGTTAGTTAATCTGTTTACTTTTGTTGTTAAGATTATGTAATGTTATTTTGATATTTCAATGCACTTTGTCAATTGATTAAGTTACTGTAAATTTATTTTTATATATTTGTATATGAAATTTTAAAAAAGATACATATATTTTGTTAAAGAAGAGCTATACATATCATCATGTTAATACATTATCATTCATCGTGTAAGTTAGTTATTCATCAATGTATGTGTACTCTATTTATGATGACGGAAGAAAATATATCATATATCTAGATTAGAGGATTTGCAGTTGCGAAAGATTCCAATTGAACGAGATAACATGTAAACACGAGATCGCAATTCTACAAAACAATTATGTAATAGATATGAAGCTTTTTTGCTTTGAGTATTACTATCCAATTATGATATACATGGGCATCAAAGTGTTTAAGTACTTTATTACAATGTTTAAGGTTTCTTTTCAAATAAGTTTATACTTAAATTGGTTTCTTAGAGTGAAAACGAGAAAACTAGTGTTACTAGCTTGAGCTGTGTGTTGTTCTAGTTGATCTCGATTAATTCTAGTATGTGAAAAGAGTTATAATGGTATGATTGTGTAATTATGTATGGAACATATTATTTATAATTTTTAAGGTTCAATTGAATCAATCCACGATTTCAAACTAAGTTATAGATCAAAAGGACAAAACAGCCATTCTTAGCTTAAGTTTCTAGTTCACCGTCTTGGATGTTATGTTGTTTTGATTTCTAAGTCATGGTGTTTAATCTTTTAAGATATATTGTGAGTTGATTATGATGATATATGGATGATACAAAATCTGTAAATCAAGTGAAAACAACAACACAAGGCTTGGAATGGATTGTCAAAAGCAAGGGACAAGATTTGACGTAAAACGGATACCTTGGATGTTCATTGCACTTCGCGGACCCAAGACACTACTATGGGGATCATGAAACACATAGGTAGCTTCCTAATGAACAATAAATAGTGTTTATCCTCTATTAGGTCATGTTTCACACCTTAGGTAATGCGATAAGTGGCGTGATGAGGACCTATGTCAAAATCAGCAAGAATTATCCTCCCATAAATAGGACACTAAAACATGAGGCTATACACACTGGACGGCTTTGAAACTTAGAGGTAGCATGGATAACACTTAAAATAGGGTTTTTATTTCTTTACTGTAGTTTGTTAATGGATTTTACTATGTATTAATCTATCATCATCACGGTTATTTCCATGAGCGGCTAAAAGCCCTCTTTCCGGGGTTAAGGCTAAAAACATGATTACTATTGCTTTGAATTGAGTTGGTTTTGATTGTTTATCATATTTGGCTGTTTATTTATCCTTTTTATCACTATTTTAAGTCTTATATACACTTAGAATATATCCATAGTCAACTTGTGAACCCGAGAGGAGGAATAAGAAGATAGTACGTGGGGATGAATAGAGTAGAACTATAAACTTCTGCATAACGAATGTTATAATTTTCACTTAGGATAGGGATATACCTAAATTACCTATTTGTTTCAATTAAGGGGTGAAATATAAATGTATTTAGCTTAGCTCTCACATCCCCGCTCAATAATGTAGTTATGGATCCAAGTTAGATAAAGGAAGAGGCTCGAAAGACCGTAATAATAATTTTAACCCCGTGAATCATCAACCAAGATAAGTAATCTAAACAATGAAGTTCAATAGCATAGTAGGATTGTTCGTAGAGACTTAACCCTGGGTTTGTTTCCATTGATTGTCTAATAACCTTTACTTTAGCACATTACTTTACATTCAGCTTATACTTTCAAAACTCTTTTGATTACTTTTACACCAATTTAATTTCAATTGTGAACTAGAATTGAATAATTGTTAAAACAAGTCTATGAAGGATAAATATTTGTCTTTATTTAAGGCCACTATATTACTTGGTTAGACCACATACACTTATTTGTGCACTTGGGCATAGTAAATTTTTGGCACTGTTGTCGAGGACTTGTAATTTTACAACAGGTCTAGTTTTAGTTTTACTTTTTGGATTTCCTTGGTGCTTTTCACTTCGTCTTGGTTTTGAAGTTGCAGGAAACAGGTTAACAGAATAGTAAGATGGCAAAGGATAAGGAGTTAGTTGAACCCGACCCTGAGCCCGAACAACGCTTACACCAAAGAATGAGAGAAGCTGTCCTTTTCTACCATATTACCATAAATCAATGAAGAACAAGATATTACTGCCCTCATGACTGAGGACCCACCAGCCTGCAGGATAGTTTTTGAATTGGCAATGCCACTTGCGATAAATCTGACCTCCCCTATTAAAAAACTAAATTCTAGAGGTAGATTCAACCTAAAATAGAACATGGTGCAACTTTTGATCAGTAGTGGACTGTTTACTAGGCTTTTACATGAAGATCCACAAGTCCACTTACAGAACTTTTTAGAGATTAGTGAAATATTCTCCTCTACAGGTGTGTCAATTGACTATGTGAGGCTAATAATTTTCCCCTTTTATAGTTAGGGGATGTGAGGAAGTGGTTGAATGCTGAGCTGACAAGTTCAATCATAACTCGGGATGACTTAGTTTGAAAATTCCTTATCTGATTCTTTCCATCTAGCAAGACCACAAGACTTTATGGTGAGATTGTGAGCTTTAAATAGAATCTATATGAGAACCTATATCATGATTCAGAAAGGTTTAAATTTCTTCTTTGGGACTATCCACTTCATCAATAGTCCAATAAGGTACTAGCTTGCGCCTTATTTGAGGCACTTGACCATAATACAAAAATTATGCTAGATTCAGTTGCAGGTGGTTAAATATTGGAAAAGACGAGATATACACCTTGTTGAACCAAATTATTCAAGGTAATTCAAATTGGCAAGGTGATAGCTCGAGAGGTTTAGTGAAAAAGGTTGCAGGCATAATTGAAGTTGATAGTGTTATAGCCTTGGCCGCTCAACTCTCAGCCATACAAAATAAGATAATGTCCTAATTAAGCAAATTGGGTGTAAATCAAATTATTGCTCAGGTGAATGCAGTGCAGTAGACCATAAGTTTGTGTGAGGTTTGTGGCAATAGTGGTCACTCTACAACTATATACGGTGAAAATCCTGAGTCAGTCAATTTTATGGGCAATGCTCAAAGGCCAAATTATGGTAATGCTTACAACCAAAAGTGGAAGACTCAAACACCAAATTAATCTTGGAACAACAACCAACAACAATAATTTTAGCAATAGCAAAGCACACATGTCAGCAACATAGAGGACATGTTAAAGAAGATCATGGCCATCCAGGAACTAATGGTTGCTAGACTTAAAAATTAGCAAGTACTCAGAATAATTTGGAGCATAAATTGGGGAAATTGTAGCAAGCCCAAAAAACAAGGCCTCAAGGTGATTTGCCAAGTGATAATAAACTTCCAAAACAAGTAATGGAAAACACTTTTAGGAATGGTAAAGAGCTGAATGAAAGACCTCTAAAGACAACTAAGGAGGTAGATGCAGAATTAACACCTTAATAGATAAATGACAAAGTTCCTGAGAATTCAAGGAACTGAGTAATCGAAAACAAAAGTTGCTACATAGGTTAAGGAGGAACCGTTATTACTGTTTCCACAAAGGCTTAGAAATGTAAAGGAGGACGCATGCTTCAATAAGTTCTTTGACATGTTCAGAGAGCTGCATATTAACATTTCTCTTTTAGATGTTTAGTAGGGAATGCCCAAGTACGCTAAGTACATGAAGGATGCGGTCACTAATAAATTTAAGCTGCAAGATATTGAGACAGTAGCAGTCACTAGGAGTGTAGCACTGTGGTATTAAAGAAGATGCCCAAAAAGCTCAAAGACCCTAGGATTTTCACTCCCTTCTTTCAGATTGGCAATAGTGAGGTGGTCTATGTGCTGTGTAATTTAGGGGCAAGTATTAATGATGCCCCTATCCTTTTTCAACACTTTGGGTTTGGGGAAGGCGAGATCAAGCTCTGCGATACT
Organism: Capsicum annuum; assembly: GCF_002878395.1. NCBI lineage: Eukaryota > Viridiplantae > Streptophyta > Magnoliopsida > Solanales > Solanaceae > Capsicum > Capsicum annuum. The sequence continues at coordinate 133,418,112 of NC_061121.1, read as the reverse complement.
CCGATTGGCAGACCATACCCTAGCTCGTCCTGAAGAAATTATAGAGGATGATCTCATGAAGGTTGGTAAGTTTATTATCCTTGTTGATTTTATTATTTTGGATTTTATGGTAGATGAAAGAGTGGGTGTCGATCATCTTGGGACGTCCATTCTTGGCGATAAGAGGAACATTGATAGATTTGAGAGAAGACACATTCATAATGAGGTTAGATGATAAAGAGGTAAGTTTCAAAGATTACAAACCACTCATTACACTATCCTACTATAAAGATTTATGCATGATTATAGTGATTGAAGGGGATAAGTGTGGGGTGCTGGAGTCTAATCCACTGAAGACCTATTTAAACATTCTCAATGAGCTAACTAAGCCACAAATACCCCAGCCCAAACTGATGCTGATTGATAAGCCTGAAAAGGCAATTGTTGATAAAGTTATTGACCATGAGAGTACTCACTTAAGAGGATAGAAATGAGTGAGAAAATTTCCTCCAAGTAGGTGGAAGACGATGAAGAAAAATGACTAAGTTTAATGTGGGTCATGCCGTGGCACTAAATCAGGCACTTCTAGGGAGGCAACCTAAGTTAAGGTACGTTTTATTTTCCCTATTTTAGTTTTTACTTCACGTAGTTTTTGTTTTTGTTGGGTCAAAGGTTGATGGGAATTTTGAGTACCAGAAACCTGAGCTAAGGAGCATGGCGAAGACTAAGTGTGGGGTCTCCAGAACCTCTTGATGTATAAAGATTCTACTATCTAGGCCTAAAGGCCTCATGGAGTATTTCTATCTATACCTTTAAGTATACTTTTGGAACAAAGTAGATTTTTAAGTGTGGGGTGGGGGAATTCTCATGGGATAGGAGCAATTTTAAAATTTTTTATGTTAGAATATGCAAGATGTTCTTGTTGGTGATATATGTGATTGCATGATGTAAGTGTTTTTGAGTGTAGAGATCATGTTGATGGTGTGAATTACTATTTTTGAGACTCCTAGTGTAATATCCCGTATTAATCTTAGCTCGATTTAGCGCACAATTGTATGTTAAGGGGTCCAAGCTTTGGAATTTCATTAAGTGTTGAGGACTTAGTCATTTTCAATACCCCTAAACTTCGATAATTATATTTTTAACCTTCCTGACTTTGGGATGTCCATTTTTAAGTTGATTCATGATCGGGGTTGCTCAAAGTATGTCTTGGGTGAGTTTCAAAATTTTCAGACGAGCGTAGGGGCGTGTTTGGAAATCCAAACTAGTAGCACCACTGGGATAAGCATGCGCCGCCCCCTCCAGTCCACCTGGGTAAAGTGGCTCCCATCCCCTCTAGTCTACCGGGGTAAGACGGGCACCGCCTCCTTTAGTCCACCGCTCAAGAGCCCGTGTCGTCCCCTTTCTATTCTATCCAACTTTTTATCATGGAATTTTAAGGGTATTTGGGTCATTTCCCTTTACCTAATTAGTCTATAACAAATAAATTAGGGCTTCTAGGGGGCATTATCCAAACCCTAAACCAAGAAAATCAACAAATTCAAGCTTCAAATTCAAGAAATCCCTAAGGAATCTTTAAAAATTCATTTAGTGAGGTATGTGGGATGTTTATCCATGGGTCCTTTTCACCCATGGAGCCCGAAAATCCTCTTTTGGTTTAATTTGTCAGTTTATACATGTTCAAGATAAAATAAATCCATGAATCTCTTGTTAATCTAATTACAAGTTATGTTTCAAGTGTTTTCAAGAGGAATGAGTCATATCATGTTTTGAGTGTTGCGATTCCCATGTCATGTTCAATTAAATTCTATGTTAAACCCCTAATTTATGAATTTAGCCATGTAAGCATATTGTTTCCTCATGTTTAAGACATTTCTATATTCAAGTTCATGATTTTCATATGTTTGATGAAATGTCTATGCTTTTGGGGTTTGAACCATGATCCCATATTATCGTTTTAAAAGCTTATTGTCATAATTTATTGTCATTCAGTGCTGATAGGTTATGAGCACCCGATACTTATGTGTTCTTACATGATTGAAGATTTTTTAGTAATAATTCAGTGAAACCATGAGTCTTGTTATTTACTTGGATATGTATGATCATGATGACCGCTATCAGTTATCAGAAATAATGTTCAGTTAAACTTTGTTCAGTTCAATACCAGTGTTAATTCAGTTGGGAGTAAGATTTAGCACCGAGTGAATACATGGATGGAGGCTTCCCCGTGAGTTAGGTAGAGTCGTTAGTAGTAGTCCCTGTATTCCAAAACTATGTAGCCAGCACGCAGGATATGAGGGTTCACCCATTAGTTTAGGCTTGACACCCTGGTCCTTCGGGATATTAGATTAGTGGATCCACACAACCAGTGTTAGTACCAGTGGCACGGTACTGGCACTCTTCTAATTAGGGTTACAGGCTTGATCCCATTTCCTTAGATTGGGGCATTTTGGTTACATGATACCTCCCATAATTTCCATTAGTAATTCAGTATATTTCTGTTCAAGTTTGCTTGACCAAGTGAACAAAGTAGATTTATAGTTATTCAGTTATAAAAAATGCAGTGTCTTAGTTTACAAATTATTTCATAAATATGTTTATGCTTGGTCTTGTATTCTCAGATATTACATGTTCATGTATCCATGCACTGTTACCTATGCATTTTAGCTAGTCCTCATCTCATATACTAGTATGTTCAAAGTACTGATCACATACTTTTCTTTGTGCTGTGTTGTCTTATAACGTAGGTTCGGACATTTAATTTGTCGACTATTCTTAGATAGCTCAGCATAACTCAGTAGTAGTAGTGGTGAGTCCCCATCCATTGAGCACATGATTTATTTATCTCAGTTATTTTAGTATTTCTTATGTTTAGTAAGTTGGAGTTAGTTGGGGGTCTATCCTATCAACTCTACAGTTAGTTTAGAGGCTTTCAGATACTTAGTTAGATGGTTAGTCAGTTATTTCAGTATTCTTAGTTCTTATTAGATATTCCAGATATGTTTTGATTAGTATTTCATCATCCAATTTTTTTTAGTATTTTTATTAGGTTATCTTCTGCATATGTTATATTAGTGCCATCTTATTCAGTGCTCATAACAGATACCAACTCATGGGTTAGCTTGTGATTACTTATGACCATAAGCACCATTATCACAACTAGGGGTAGACTTGGGTCATGACACCTAGGTTCTATTTTATGACTTTTGTACTTGTTGGTTTAATATTTTGAATTTATGCTATTATTTGGTCGATGGTCTATGATGATTTTTCTTGAGTTGAGCATGTGCCATGTGTGTGTGAGGTTTTGTGTATTCCTTGTTAAACTTGATGTCTAGAACTTTCCTGGTGTGTATAAAAAGCGAAATAAAGATTGTGGGTTTAACTATTGATATAGGTATTTCCTTGATTGTCATATTTCATACCCTCTTTTACCTTCCCCTATGCATAATCCTGGTTATCCCCATTAAGCTTTCTGCTTATTTTCTTTGGCAGCCAAATATGTAGCCTAACGCTTTCTTTAATTAACCATAATTTGAGCCAAAGCTCTTATGAGCTTTAGTTAAAATTCAATTGTGTTAAGGAGTTTGAAATTCAAGTAGTAAAAGGTAAAATTAAAGCCCTAAAGTAATATTTATTGGTATGTACAATTGATGTGTTAATGTTGGAAGTGAAGGAAATTTGTGTAAAAATTAAATTATGTAATAATTGACAATACTTCTTCCCATATTATATATGAGAATGCTTAATGAGATAGGGTAAAACAAAAGATATGGGTATACAGAAGTGGTGGAAATTAGTTGTTAGAGGTGAATTGAATGAAAAGTGTGATGTATTAAAGCGCTTAGGGAAGATAGTCACTATTCTTAGCCAAAATAGTTCCTACCCATCCCTTCGACTACATTATAATAATTAAAAACCTATTTTATCCTAATCTTCATTATTATGATATTAGTGGAGTACTACACTAAGGGCAAGCCTATGGTTCATCTTGTGTAACTTGTGAATTCTGTGAGAGATTGTGCGTAATTTGATTCTTATACCTATTTTGTGATAAATTACATCTAGGTGAGTGGTTATGGGTAAGTCTTTTATTATGAGGGAACATATTAGATGATAGGTGGGTGATTTATATGATGTCTTTAATTGAACAATATGTATGAATTTGCCAACTAGGTGAGTTAATTCTTGAGGCTAAGATGTTTTAGAGTAGTATTCTTGAACTGTCAATTGTGTATAACATGCTTAGTGTGGATGCTTGAATTCAATGTAGTCATTGTAGTACTATCTTGAATGTCTCTCTTATGGAAAAAGTGTGGAGTCTTCTCTAATTATGATGATTATAGTAAAGATTTGTTCGAGGATAAAGAAGGCTTTAAGTGTGGGGTGATGATCCGAGGTGGATTTATGTACCTCAGTGTTGTTATCCGAGCTTACTTAGTCTTGTTTTGAGGATTTTTTTGTGTGTTTAATGTGTTAATAATGATATAAATGATAATCTAAGTGTTTAAGTACTTGATTACAATGTTTAAGGTGTTTTTCAAACAAGTTTGTACTTAAATTAGTTTGAGTGAAAATGAGAAAACTGGTGTTATTAGCTTGAGCTATGTATTGTTCTAGTTGATCTCGATGAATTCTAAAGTGTGTAATGAGTTCATAATGGTATGATTATGTAATTATGTGTGGAAAAAATTTCTTATAATGTTTAAGGTTCAATTTAATCAATCCAAGAGTCAAAACTAAGTTAAAGATCAAAAGGACAAAACTAGCTTTCTTAGCTTAAGTTTCTAGTTCACCGTCTTGGATGTTGTGTTGTTTTGAGCTCTAATTCGTGGTGTTTGATGATATAGAATGCTTGGTGAGTTTATTATGATGATATACGGATGATACAAAAGCTGTAAATCGAGTATAAAAAATACCACAAGGCTTGGAATGGGTGAACAAAAGCACCGGACAAGATTTGACGTAAAGTAGACACCTTGGATGTCCATGGTATGTCGCGGACCCAAGACACTACTATGGGGGGAATTCCACACATAGGGAGATTTCTAAGGGACCCAAAAAAGTTTTTATCCTTGATTATGGAGTGTTGTTCACCCTATGTACCGCGATAAGTGGCGCGATGCAAACCCATGTCAAAATCGGCAAGAATTATCCTACTATAAATAGTACACTTAAACATGAGGCTATAGACCTTGGATGGGTTTGAAACTTGGAGGTAGGCCATATAACACATAAAATAGGGTTTTCTTTCTTTAATTTAGTTTTTAAATGGATTTTATCATGTATTCATCTATTATGATTATGGTTAAGTCCATGAGCGGCTAAAAGCCCCCTTTTGGGGTTAAGGACAAGAACATGATTACTATTGATTTGAATTGATTTAGTTTTGATTTTTATCTTATTTGGTCATTTATTAATCCTTTTTATCACTTTTTAAGGCTTATCTACCCTTATAATACATCTATAGTCAACTTGTGGACCCAAGAAAAGGAATAAAAAGATAGTATGTGGGGATGAATAAAGTGAGGATATAAGCTTCTACATAACGAATGTTATAATTTGCACTTAGGATATGGATATACCTAAGGGACCAATTTTGTTCAATTATGAGATGAAATATAAATGCATTTAGGTTAGCTCTCATATTCTCGCTCAATAATGCAGTTGTCGGTCTAAGTTAGATAGAGGATTAGAGGCTTGGAAGACTATAATCATAATATTAACCCTGTGAATCATCAACCAAGATAAGTAATCTAACAAATAATAACTTAGGAGTGTTCACAGAGCCTTAACCCTGGGTTTCTCTCCATTGATAGTCCAAGAACCTTTACTTTACCATATTACTTTATATTTAGCTTATACTCTCAACACTCTTTAGGTTACTTTTACACCAGTTTAATCTTAATTGTGAACTAGAAGTTAATAGTTATTAAAATAAGTCTCTGAGGGAAAGATATTCGACTTTATTTAAGGCCACTATATTACTTGGTGAGACCATATACACCTGTGTGTATGCATAGGTAGAACAGTGTGTGATTTTATTTGCTTTGAAATTATGGAGACATTATTTGTATGGAGTCTGTTGTGAGATCTTCTCGGATCACTGTATCCTTAACTATTTCTTTGCCCAATGATATCTTCATATGAGGAAGCGTCGTTGACTTAAGTAGCTTAAGGGTTATGACCTTACTATTCTCTATCATCCGAGCAAGGCTGCTAATATTGTTGTAGATTTCTTGAGCTTGGAGTCAACTAGTATGGATAGCTTGGCATTTCTTTTGACCCAAGAGAGACCATTGGCCTAAGAGGTCCAGTCTTTGGCTAACCTGATGGTTAGTCTTGATATTTTGACATGTGGGTATTTTTTGCATTTATGAAGGCTAGACCTTCTTTGGTGGAGAAAATTCGGGCTCATCAGTTTGGCAATGCTGGTTTAAGGGTGATTTGGGATAAGGTATTGAGTTGCGAGGCTAAGTAAGCCTCACTTGACTCCGATGGTATTTTAAGATTGAAGTTCGAGTTTGTGTGTTAAGAGTGGATGATTAGGTGAGTTGATCTTGAAGAAGCCCATTGTTCTATGTATTTTATTTATCCGGGAGTGACCTAGATGTATCATGATTTAATAAAGCACTACTGGTGGGATGGTATGAGGAATAATATAATAAACTTTGTAGCTCGTTGCCGATTTTGCTAGTAGGTGAAGGTCGAGAATTTGAGACCTAGTTATTTAATTTAAAGGTTACCAATTCATGAGTAGAAGTAACAAATCACTATGGGCTTTGTGACTGGTTTGCCTTCTCTCATGGTTTTGATACTGTTTGGGTCACTGTGGATTGATTGACCAAATCTGCTTAGTTCATTCTTATTCAGATTATTTCAGTGCTGAGAAATAGGCTCGTATCTATGTTCGTAGGATAGTTCATCTTTATGGTGTACTAGTGTCTATTATCTTAGATAGAGGTTTAGTTTTCACTTCTCACTTTTGGAAGGTTTTTCAGGAGGAGTTGGGTACCTAGGTTGACTTTAGCATAACTTTTCACCCCAGATTGATGGTCAGTTAGAGTAGATAATTCAAGTTCTTAAGGACATGCTCTATACTTATATTATGGACTCTGGAGGTTAGTGGAAGAAATATTTAGCTTCGACGGAGTTTGTATATAATAATAACTACTATTCCAATATTGAGATGACACCTTTTGAGGCTTTATATGGTAAGTGGTGTCACTCTTTCGTCGATTAGTTTGAGGTTTTTAAGATTAGACCTTGAGGCACGAACTTGCCTCACAAGTCTTTGGATAGAGTTAGGGTCACTTAGGACAAACTTTGAGCGGCTTAGAGTAGGAAGAAGTGCTATGTCGATTGTACACTTAGTTCTTTTAGATTTAGTATGAGTGATCGAGTCTTCCTTTGTGTTTTGCCTATGAAGTATGTAATGAGGCTTAGCCCTAGGTATGTTGGGCCATTTGAGATCTTCAGACTATTGGGGATGTATCTCACGAGTTAGCCTTACCCCAACATCTTAATTCCATTCATTTAGTTTTCATGTATCCATGCTACAATGTTATATTCTGAATGAGTCTCATATTGTTCGTTGGTACATAGTGTAGTTTGATGAGATGTTGTCCTTTGTTATGGAGCCAATGTCAATTTTAGCCTGAAATATTAGGTAACTATGTTCTAGAGATATTTCAGTGGTTAACGTCTAGTGGAGACACCATCCTATAGATGAGGCTACTTGGGAGGACGAGTCCAACATACATAGTAGTTATCCCCAACTTTTTCCTGGTTCAAGTATTTTCCTTCCCTTCAGTTCGAGGACAAACTAAATTCTTAGTAGTGGATATTGTAAGGACTTGATTCTTTGAATTTTTCCCTTTTATATGTTTTTCATAGTTTACCCCTTCCCATGATTGCTACATGATGTTTCTAGTGTGTGGGAATAGTTGACATGGTTTCCAATGCGATTAAGAATAATTTGTGCGAGTTTGTGGTTTTTACAGGTTAAAAAACGCTCATAGTTGACTTTGGTCAATATTTATTATTTTCCTATTGAATGGCAAAAAAGACTGTGCCAATAGGTCTGAAACATTGATTTTTGGTTGGCAGTATAGTTTGTTAATCTTATGGCTTTTGGGTCTCATTTTGACCCTTGATTCGAAAAATCGTTAAAGTGGGTCTCGGGGATCAATTCTATGAAAATAGCCTCTTTTTAATAATCTGGTGCTACAATTGGGCCAGGAACATTGAATTTAGTCTAATAGCATATTTTGTTTTCCTTCATGGGATTCCGAATGAATTCCTAGCGCTAGATCCGCAACTTTGCAACTTAGCAAAGTTGCTGATGTAGCTATATTAGGTGTGGCCACTTTAGCAGACCGTTCTATTCCAAGAAACTACCATAAAGTGGAGGCTTGACCTCTTTAGGGGTTTCTGCTTTAGCAGCCCACCCTTTTTGGGTTGAATCACTTAAGTAGGGACCACTTAACTGACCATTTGACCACTTTAGCAGTTAGCTTTGGGAGTATAAGAATTTCCCTTTTCTCATTTTTCTTCCATTTTTGAGTATTTGAGCTTTAGGTTAAGAAATTTTTGATGAGTTATTCTATTTCTAAGCTTGGGTAAGCTCAAAATCACTACTAAAATTATTTTACTTCGTTTATTGTCCTCTAAATCCCGTCAAGTTGTAATTTCAAAACTAGAATTTGGAGATTTTGGACCAGAAGGCTTAAAATGGTTTCTTGGATTTGAAATCTATTTAAAACTAGTTTTCACTTGGGTTTTCTCCTACGTCTTTCTTTAATCATGGGTGAGGTTCTTATAAAAAAAAAAATCCTGTTTTATCCTTTCATTTCAAAAACCCATTTTGAGTATCCATTTTGACCTCGATTTGATAATAGGCAATATGGATATCGCTGGGTTTCTTTTGTGTGTATATTCTATTTTTAGATGTTTTAGTTGATTCTAAGACCGTTTGAGAGGGGAAAGCTCCGCATTGAAGGGATTTAGGCTTGGATTTTGTCTTCACAAGATATGTTATGGATTAACTTTCTTCAGATTGAAATAGGTAGTTAACATTTATATAAAGTTGTGCTATGGGTATGGGTAATAATTATGGAAATAATATTATAACTTTTGTGTGCCCATATGGGGATTTATATTGTTGTTAGTGGTGATTTAAGCTAATATTTACTGCATGTTATCTATGTAGGGTGCTTATGTGATATTATTGACTTTGTTTATGTATTTAGATGCTTTCTTCATGATAGAAATACCAATGATGGGGTTGGTGTAACTTTGTTGATGTCTTGAATTTTCACTTTGTTGGTACATTGCTTATATGAAAATTATGATAGGTTGACATATTGAGTGTATCTTGAGCTCATGTGTATATGTATTGAATTGATTTTGTAATCTTCATACCGATTTGGCTGTACGCATTACATCCTCATGTCACACATACATCATGAAATATTACTACAATTGTGGAAACACTGATTTTGATTGAAATAAGACATTTTTTTCAAAACCCTCAGTCGTATCCACGATTCAGAGAGAAGAAATAGATATTGAGATTGGGATTGAGTATTGAGATAGTATATAAGTTGCAAAGCTCCCATAAGTCCCTACCTGAAAGTGCTGAGACTCAGTAGGTATATAAAGAGGTTATGCGATAGCCTCAGTCACATGATATCATGATTCTCATCATCATTATATTTCTCACAAAATGGCTCGAAGGACCCTTGTGCTATTTCTATTTTGTAATATGAATACTCCTACTTACATGTTTGTCATTGGATCCTTAAACCCATTAAAAAGCAACATTTTAAACACTATTTTGGTGTGTGTAACACACTCGCCCCACGTCAGCTGCCACGTCAGCTTCTATGTCATTTTCATGTATTACATTAAATTCCATGTCATTTTTAAAATGCTACATAAGGAATTAAATATTAAAATAAATTTAATTAAATATTTTTTTTTATATATTATAGAAAATTCAAATAATCATATTTTGTTTTTGCCCACAAATTAAACATCAAATTTATTCCAAATAATTAAAATTCTTCTCCAACTAATTTAAATTTTTGACTATAAATTTATATATACAAACATAATGAATTTTGATTTTTAAATTTGAATATCTTTTACAAATTCACAAAACCTTTAAGTTTTTTTTTCTAGCTTATTCATGAAATTCACTAATTTTTCAATATCCACTATCACTCACTTTCAATTCAAATTTAAATTTTAATCCCAAAAAAATATTTAAAAAATTTCAAATTTAAAGTTTGATTCAAAAAAATATGAAAAGATTTAAATTTATAGGAAAATTAAGAAAATAAAATAAAAAGTGAATTCAAAGTTATTTTGGTTTGGGGAGGGGGGAGGGGCTGGACGCGGGGAGAGAGGCTGAGGATGCTGGATGGGATTGGGGATGGGGTGGGGGTTACTGGACGTGAGGAAAGAGATTCGGGGTAGGGTGGGGGTACTGGATGCGAGGGAGGGGCGTTGGACGGGGCTGGGGCTGGGGTGGGCTGCTGGATGCGGAAGATGAGGTTGGGGGTGCTGGATTAAGCTAGGGGTGGGGGCTGAGGGTGCTGGACGCAGGGGATAGGGATGGGGGTGGGGTAGTGGTGTTGGACATAGGGGTAGGGGCTAGGGGTGCTGGACGCGGGGTAGGGGGATGGAGGTGGGGTGGGGGTACTGGATGTGGTGGAGGAGAGATAAGGGGTGCTGAACAGCATTGATAATGGGGTGGGGGTGCTGGATGAGGGTGGGTGGGGGTGCTAGACGGGGGTCGGGTGGGGTGGTGAGGGGGTGCTGGGGCGGGTGCCTTTTTAATTTTATTTTTTAAATTTATTATTTTTAATTTTTAAAAATATTTTTAAATTTAAAAAAATAGATGGAAAAAGGACCTTTCTTAATTTTTTAATTTTAATATTATTTTAATATAAATATATTGCTTGTAATCGCTCATACATGCGTGTCTACATACACCATAACCTACTCAGCAATTTTAATGCCACATAGATCTGGTCGACAGTCAAAGGGCTAAAAATATTAAGTTTTATTAAGTTGAGGGGTTCAGATGACAAACATGTAAGTAGGAGTATCTACATTAGAAAACCAACATAGTACAAGGGTCCATCAAGCCATTTTGCCAATATTTCATACATTATACATCTTTTGTCTTGTACTTTTATGCGTAATTCAATGCATATCTATTATGTTTCTTTTATGTACCTGTATTCTAGTGTATGTGCTATATTTAGACCTGTTAGTGGAGACAGTGTGAGCCACCATTTGGGACATTTTTTGATTGTAGGTGACGTGCTCATTGTATATATTTTTATATCTTATTTTCTACTTTCCTCAGTTGGCCTATGATATCTATGAGTACAAGTGGATCGTACTCGTCCCTACTATGCCCTTTCGGTGTAGATCTAGGTATGAGTGCACTGTGCGAAAGTTGAGTTCGTGCGATAATCTTTGCACTTAGAGGAATTAGCCGCTCTATTCCTTCAGAATCGACCTCAAACCTCCTCCAACCTAGTTTATGTCTTATTTTTTATTTAGAGACAGACTTGTAGTTTTTTAGGTTTTCAGTTGTATTTTTTAGATTTTGAGTTGTATTTGGATTGTTCTTGCATTATGACACAAGGTTTTGGGATGGTTTATGGTATTATTATTATTCAAACTTTCTCTATTATTCTACATGTATAGTTCGCCTTTTCTCTAGAAGTTTTGTCTTGGGATTTGTGTTACGATTTTCTATTACATCTCAGTTTGGATGATTGGCTTACTTGGTAAGGCTTAGCCGCGATAAGTGCCATCTTGACCTAAGTTTTTGGGTCGTGACAACGTCCCTGTTTCCATGTCTATATATTTCCTTTTTGCTTTTGCTTATTTATATGTTATTTCTTATTTTTCCGATATCTTTTCAATTGTACATTTATTTATTTTTCTTATTTCTATCATTCCTTATATTGTTTAATGTGTTAGTGTTTTTCATTATGTGTTATGTGTCACTTCTTTATATAACAGACATTCCGCTCATATCTTCCTCCACTTGGGACCACTTTTTTTTACAATGCTTGTGTGGTTGTACAGATGTACGTTTTTTAAAACACCTTATCAAAAATGCGTTATGGATCGATCGATAACAGTGCATCTACAATATGAGCTTTCTCACTCTCATGTTGTGCGCTTGAGGGAACCATGTCAAGAAATCAGTCTTATTCCTAGATTCTAATCGCTTATTCCTTAACTAAGGAATATGCATCCCAAAGCCTAGGATGTCTGGTTAAGAAAAGCTTTACCCTAAGTTCTAAAGGTTTTCATAATCCCAAAAAGAACGTTTTCATAACTTATGTGCATTGTGAGACATCAATATGTATAATCTATTACTTCTTTAAACTTAATGTATATTTATTTCTTTATTTCTTTATCAATTTTCCTTCTTCATAAATTATTTCTCTTATTTGTTTTTTCTTAACTTTTTTTTTCTTAATAGTCCTTTTACACATTCCCTCTATATGTTTCTTGTTTGAATTTGTTTTTTTTCTTTGTAGGTTTTGCCATTTACTTAATACTTATCCATTTTCTTGTTCCTTTTATGTTCAACTCCTCCTTTATCCCTTATATATATATATATATATATATATATATATATATATATATATATATATTATTTCTTGATTAATCTACTTTACCTATGCTTTATTTATTCAACATTATTTATGACATCTTACCGCCTTCCTTATTTATGTATTTACTCTTTATGATTTTATTAAATATTTGATTATTCATTGTGTTACTTCTTTCCATTATATTCTACTTTTTATTTCTTTATATAAATTGGTATTTTGTTCAACTTTCCATTATATGCTCTTTTTATTGCTTTATATAAATTGACATTTTGTTCATACTTTCCTGACTTGGGAACGTCACACTTTCATAGACTATACACTATACTTAAATGTTGTGACTTGGCATTTCTTCAAATTGTCTTTGATACCTTATTTAGAGAGTCAACATAAACGTAGAATTTTGGCACAATTTGACTGTTTAGAGCTTTCTTATAGCTGCCCCAAGTGATTTGTGACTTGCTAGAGCTGACATGTTAGTTACTAGATAATTTGATTGATTTTTAGAGTCAATTTCCAATTTTAAAGTCTTCCTTGATAAGGATTGACTATCGGGCATAAACTTCAGTTTAATGATCTTATATTCCTATTTTGAAAATTCCATCAGATCTAAAACATCAATTTTAGGCTAAAGGAACCTTTAGTTCGGGTCCCAAGACCTCCAGACTCATTTTGGCCTATTGCTAAGATTTCTGTAAAACTGGCCTTTGGGTGAGGGGCAAATATTTTATCAAAAGTACCTTGGATCAAAATTTAAATGGTGCCATTGAGTGTAGAATATTAAATTTGATAGGGTAGCATATTTTTTTTGGTGTTCATGGGATTCTGAATAAATTTCAAGGGGTTAGTGGAAACATGAAAAATTCTAAATTTCAAATGATGCATAATTTAGATGGTGCATCCGCTAAAGAGAACCTTTGGTCGCTTTTGTGGTCATGGTTGGCCCGGTCGAGTCACTTAAGCGGGAGCTTGTCTGCTAAAGCGGATACCGCTTAAGCAATAACTTCTCCGCTTTAGAGGTAGTCCAGACCCAACAAGGTACCGATTTGGCAGTACTATGTTTCTTTAGCCTTGACTACTTATGCGGCCAAGTGGCTGATTAAGCAACACTTGGGAGGGAATTAAATTCTGTCCTTTTTCTAATTTTCTTCCGTTTTCACAAGTCTCAAGAGAATTAAAGCCCTAGAGAGTGTGAAAACTTAGGGGAGAGACATTGGGAGATTGTGGGGGTGTTTGGGAGGTCAAAATAATCATCCCTCATTTAATTCCTTTTATGTTTTCGTCTAATTATTGGTTTAATTCTTTAATTTAGTCCTAAATCCCAAGATTTTTCTATGGATTTATGTTGGTTCCATTTAAGCTCGGAATTTACCTAGTCTTGAGGATAAATGATCCTTGAGCATAAAGGGACACATTGTCGGTTTGAAAGTGTGATTCGGCATATGGACCCCACATGGGATTTTGACTTGATTTTTGAACAAAGCATTAAAATGCAATATGGATTCTGTTGTTCTCGTATTAATGAATAGATTACTATTCTGATAGCGTGACATCCTGAGAATCTTCTCAAAAGTGGATATTGCCAATTTAGCAGACTTTATAAGGTTTTCTTTATCGTTCAGGTAGACTAGGCATACCTTTCTCTTAGATTGGGATTAATTATAGTATATATATATAATATTGTGCTAGTTTTGGGTTGGATATTAGGACTTGGAGGTATATTTACTATGAGTTGGATTATTTAGCCAATTAGGAGATGGTAATTAGGGATAGTTGACTTAACTATTCGTTCCTTAGGAAGAATTACTACCTTAGGACACAATGAGGATTGATTAGTACCAACTTGTGAGATTGACACCTTAGTCTAGTTTGGAGTAGAATTTGCCCTATTATGAATTTTTGGGGTTTGAAGTGGTCCCTTCAGGCGCACTTTAGGCCAAGATTATTATTGTTAGTTCCTTGTAGGTCCAATCAACCGCTATACATTATATTGTTTATATTCTTAAGCCCGAGGAGGTTTTAGACATAGTATGTCTTATTTTAGACATGTACTTTGGAGATAGTGAGACCTATTCAAGTCTAGAAAATTATTATATTATTGCCGGTTCAAGTATGGCAAATAATGATATTACATTCAGTTCAAGTTTTGTATTCATGATATGACTTTTTAATTCAAGTATGGTTTAATGAAGCTCTAGGTTATTTTCTTAATTTGTATGCATTTTTTGTCTTTTGAGCCTCACCATAGAGGCTAAAGGTCATATATGACTCGTCGAAACGTTCGGTTCGATTATCGGACAATTCATTTGGGTTTTGGCTTATTTACCTGTTTTTGAGCTTTAGTTATTAAATAATTGGTCTTAGAATAAAACTCCTTGTAGATGATCTCGAATTAGAATTAGGACAGTGCCATTAGCTCTATAACATTGATTTTAATCTTGGGGGACCTTTGGTTCAGGTCTCAAGGCTTTCAGACTTATTTTGCACAATTGGATGGATTATATGAAAAATAGAACTATAGGTATAGGCCTCATATTTAGTCAAAACAATCTCGGATGAAAGTATTGATGGTTTCATTGAATCTGGAATGTCGAATTTTGTATAAAAGCATAGTTTATTTATATGCATGGGATTCCGAATGAATCCCGAGCACCCGATCGAAGTCCACTTTTAGACTTCACAAAATTTAGTGGTTGATATTTAGTATCACCGCTTTAGTGGCAAGAACTTTAGCGCCCATTAGCCACTTCAGCAGCCTTGGCCATTTCACTGAGGTCTGTTCTAGCAGTAAAGGACCACTTAAGAGGGAAACTATTTAGAAGGTAGGTGAATGCTTTAATGGTAATCACGACCCTGGTAAATGGTCACTTTATATGACTTATTCTGCTTAAGTGGTAGCTGCTTAAGCGGATAACTAGTCGCTTTAGCAGCACCTTAGGGATGTTAAATCCCTATTTTTCTCTCGGTTTTCCATCATTTTCTTCACAATTTTAAGAGCTTGAAGAGAGGAAAAAGTAGGAAACTATCCATTGAAGCTAAGGTAAGATAGTCAAACACTCCTTGGTCATTTCTCATTATTTTTTCTCGTCAATTTCTATCCCATTTCTTGGTAAATTCATAAAATTTAGGTATTTAAATCCCTAAATCTTAGGGGATGATTTGGGCACCAACTCATGCACCATTTGTTCTCAACTTTTAAGCACCCATTCCTTGTCCTTCGAGGACCTCATGACAAATTAAATTTTAAATTTCATTTATGGGCTCCACAGACCCATTCTTTACCCAATACTTTATATAGCTATATACGTCTTGTTTACTCTTTATGATGTGTAGATTACTACTTTGATAGTGCGGTGCCATTTTAGAAAAATGGATAAAATAAAAATGATTTTTGAATGATTTAAGGATTTACAGTTTGGCATCGAGGTAGGCTTCTGTCTACTCTTCTTCATAAGATAGTGTATTATATATATATTGCATGTGAGGTAAGGATGTTTAGATATGGGTAGAACACCATGACTTAGCGTAAATTGTGAGTTAGGGGATAGAAGGGTGAATCGACCCTTAAGATGAAATACTCGTTATGCCTATAGGATCCTACTAACCTAGGTTATAAGCATATTGGACATAGTTGAGACTAAGGACCCTTGACTCGGAGGATTATCATGGTTTTCAAATTATGGTATTATGGTTATGCTGGTTATATATTATTGGGCACAAGGTTGTGATTACATTAGTAGTTGAACTCTGGGTGAGTGATTTATCCTTGTAAAGGACGTTGCCATAGTCTATGGACATTTAGATGCTTAAGTTGTATTATTTAGATACTGGTGATGGCATGTATAGATTCAGTACATGCATGGTCACTTAATGCTATGATTCTAACTTAAAATATGGATTTATTATTTTTTTGCAAAAAAGAGATTTATTTCTACTCTTCACTTTTAAAATGGATTCTTTCATAACAGGGATCGTACCACCTTAATGGATGATTTTTCAAGCTTTTCGAATTAAAAATGATCTTTTAAAAATCCAACTTAGATCCAATCCATGGGTTTACCACTACTACTTACTTCGATCATGACAAATTCTGATCTTTTCTACTATATTATGATGATTTAATCTTGGAGTTGACCTCGGGCAATAGATTTACAAGCTTACACTCTTTTAGCCATAGTTTGCATTTGTGCATTATATATATAAATACATATCTGTGGTACAGGATGAATCAGATTGATGATGATGATTGGAAATCTTGGATTGGGACTAAGTCAGTGTATATGAGTACTCTCTAACCCCCTAGAGGCCCATTCATCTGTGAGCCCTCGTGCTGGAGAAAAGTGGTCACCGTAGGTCCTACCTCTATTGTCATTGAACTGGAGAAGGTGTATACACTGGCTTATGTTATGGAACTTTGATCAATAATAGTATTATGGATTTAGACACTTATATTGTATTGTTTGGATACTTGTGATGGCATGCATAAATCCGGTACATTCATGCTCACCTAATTGTACGATTCCAATTAAAAACATGGTTTTACTATTATTTTTCTAAAAAAGGGATTTATTTTTACTTTTCACTTTTAACATGGATTGTTTCATAACAGGAATCGTACCACCTTAATGGATGATTTATGAGCTTTCAGAACTAAAAATGATGTTTTAGAAATTTGACTGAGAGCCGGTCTATGGTTTTATCACTACTGTTGACTTCAATCATTAGAGATTCCGACCCTTTCTACTACATTATGATGATTTAGTCCTAAAGTTGACCATGGACAATAGATTTACACTCTTTTAGCCATGATTTGAGTCTGTACATTTATTATATATATATATATATCTCTGTGGTACTGAGAGAGTAGATTGATGATTGGATATCCTGGATTAGGACTAGGTCGGTGTATGTGGTATTCTCGAACCTCTTAGCAGCCTCTTTGTTTGTGAGCTATCGTGCTGGAGAAGAACGGTCACTGTACGTCCTACCTTTGCAATTCATTGAGCTAGAGGAGGTGTATACACTGTCTTATGTTATGGAATTTGGATCGATTGCGGTATTATGGATTTACTTTGCATTCATTCTTGCATGCACATTGCCTATCACCAGTATATTAT
Organism: Capsicum annuum; assembly: GCF_002878395.1. NCBI lineage: Eukaryota > Viridiplantae > Streptophyta > Magnoliopsida > Solanales > Solanaceae > Capsicum > Capsicum annuum. Next base: position 133,400,366 of record NC_061121.1, on the reverse strand, counting down.
TTTGTGCTTGTATCTGTCATCCTTATGGGGGGTTGCATAGGTATAGGTTCTTACTATTGTTCATTGAGTGTTGATTGAACCTTCCAGTACTATGGAAATGAGGGTTTATGAAAGACCGAATTAGGTATTATTTGTCTTGACTAGCTGATTAGGTTACTGTTATTATTATGGTTAGTTTGTTGCCGGTTGATTATGGGTATGTATTAAGATTTGAGGTATGATTTTGATCTTTTCTCTTTTATGGTTATTATATTACGAATAATTGTGTCATGGTTAGACATTGTGACTATAGGCCCAGATCCTGCTAGTACTAACTCTCCTACTTGGTTAGGATCCCCTGGAGGGTCTAGGTTCGCTACCCTAGGTTGTTACCTTTGAGTAGGTCCTGCATACCTCTGTATATATATATATATATATGTATATATCTATCTCTCTCTATATATACACACACATATGCATATATACATATATATATATATATATATATATATATATATCTACACACACACATACATAGATATAACATTACCATATATCCCTTTCTTCCTTCATTTATTTATGTTAAATATCCATTCCTTGACCTTGTATACTACTATATATCATTCTTCTACCCTTTATTTGTATATTGACCAGTGATATACAATATAGTGCTTTAGTTCCTGAGTACGGCTAGAATAGGATAGTTTATGCTTATTTCCTCTTTAACATTATTATTTTAGCTTCCCTGATATTTGGGTATAATTTGCATTCCTGCTTGCATGTTATCTATATTTGCATTATATTTAGAGATAAATCGGGAGTTTCCTATTGAGTACCACATGTTTGATACTCATATTATTATTTTGCAGCCTACAGATCATAGAATGAGTTCTATCTTTTGTTATATGCATCGTACGAAGTAGCTATGGATCAGATATTTAAGGTGAGCTCCTAGTTTTCAGAGTATTTCCATTCTCTCTCTTTATAATAGACTGATCTCTATGTTTTATTCAATGATGGGTTCTACCTGTATATCCATTAGTACTTTTTTTTGTATTCTTATTATATTAGAAGCTCTTGTACTGATTCCATCAGGTTTTGGGACTCTCTTATATGTATTAGTCTGGTATTATATTTATTTCACTATCTTCATTCATTTTTTTTGGTAGTCCATTACTAGCAGTTTTGGACTATGGGATGGCTTACCTACCAATAAGTTATTGTAGGTGCCATCACGACATGAGAAATTTGATCGTGATATCTGGCTTATGAGACACTATTTTTCAATTTGAGTTCGATAATGAGAGGTTATTTATGATGATTATAAGAATGGTTCAAGTTTAGTATTTATGGTATAGAAAGATCCATAGTTATGGTTTTGCGATATGGATAGTTAGCATAATCACTATTATCACTTATTCTTGATTGTATCGTTTGGGCTTATGTGGGGGCCCGTGTTAGGTTATTTAATTTGTTTGTGTCTTCTGGGCTTATGAGGAATCAGTTATGTTAGAGATAGCTCTGTCCTCATTCTTATTATTATTTTTGTTGTTTACTTTTAGTATTTGGAGCAATATTCCAGTTTGAACTTTTCCCTTTGCTTACTCATCTCACATTTTATTGTATTTATATTATGATTTAGCACAGTCGGTCGATGATGCCTACTGAGTACCCATGGCTTTGATACTCATACTACACTTCTGTACTTGGAATGCCCCAAAAATGGACCCCGAGATGTCACACGGTGCTCTAGAGTATAAGTAGTCTCAATCTAACCCTTTAATCCTTCTACTAAAGCTATAACTCATAATACAGGAATCTAAGCATCCATAACAATACTGAACTACTGAAGACTGTCTGAACTGAACTATAATTAACTAAACATAATGTCTGAAAGTGTTTAACTAGGAATTCTGAATAACCAAAACTGTAAGTCTAAATTGTATCTAATAGTTGGACAAGCCTCTAACACTACTAATTAGAGAGTTGTTGGGACAGACCCCCAGTTATCTCGAACTGACTAAAAATAACTAAATAAACTACACTAAAAAGTTAGAAATCTGACTAACTGGGTCCCCTAACTATGAGGACTCACCAATTGTTGGGATATAGACAGAGATGCTCGCGGTCAAACATGCTGCTGGAACTGAGCACCTGAACCTACATTATTAAATAATGTAGCACATATACATATATGTGGATCAATACTTTTGGAATGTACCGGGCATAGGGGTTGAATACATAAGTAAAACAGTGATGCGATGTTTATCTTTCTCATAAACAATGCACGCTAAGTATAAATAGCTCACCTTGGCTTGAGTAATTGAAAGCTAAAATCGCAAATCTTGAATGAAGAAATTTACTATATGAATTTTGTAAGCCACCACACTTAGTTCTAAGTCTATACTTGAAATATGTTTTCAAATCATACATGATAAGGTAGTAAGGACTCACTTTTATCATATGAAAACAAAAAATGAAAGTTCTATAAGTAATGTCTTAATTAGGACCATATATGAGTAAATTTGTGACCCATTACACTACTTTTCTAAAAGCTATTTTGTTATTCTGTTTTTAAGACTTAGGTTTAGGGAAGTTCTTCTAATTGACATACACTAAGTGAGCTATCATAGTGTCTAACGTATACTTTCGGTAAGGGAAACCTCACATTGGGGAGAGGTGTCATACTCTTGCCAAGGAGTATAACCTGAGCTAAGTGATCACAATCTGTGTCTGTCATTCATATACATGGGAATAATCTGAATCTTTACCTATGTTGGCTTGTAGTTATGGAGCACATGGACTAGGACACATACCCAACTCGGTGCTAAATACTACTCCCTTTAATTTATATGCTCATTCTGTAGGAAATCCACTTTAAGTCTAACATAAGGGTTTACAATGAAAATCGGTTATGCATTTGTTTACTCTAAATTATAATAAAACTAACTGTGTGGATTCCATATCTTAGATGAGGATCAAAAGATCAAATCTTGTTCAAAAACTGAATATAAACTAGTCTTAGGGTTCTTAAAAGCATAATCTTCTTGAAATATCAATACTTATACTTAGGGCTTAAAACCCATGCTTTAAGATCTTATCAAATCATCACAAAGTTCATACTTAATAATAAAATCTTAAAATTCTTTAATAATTTTAGACGATAATGAAATTTAATTCTCAATTCGTAAAATCATGCCACACGCATACAGATATGAAATAAAACATGCAACTCAATAGTTAAATCACTTGTAACATCAACATCTTTGAACAGTGATAGTTGGATGTGAACCCTAAACTAAAATTCATATAATTTCGTGTAAAATTCAACTCTAAAACTAGTTTTGAGTACAAGGATGAAATAAGTATCCTTGTTCATAACCGCACATACCTTATTTGATTATTTGAATGCAAAAACTTGAACTTTGAATTCCTAACGATGTTCTTGAAGCTTCTTCTTGAAGTTCTTGAACTCGGAAGCTTGAATTCTTGGTTATCTTGAAAAAGTAATGGTGAAACTTTGGATTTCTTGGACTCAAGGTTGAAGCTTTAGAGTTTTCTTGGAGAGAAATTTGGTGAATAACGAGTGTAATATGATTAGAATAAAGTTAAATCATTTTCACAAATTAGGGCGAGAGTAATTGACTTAAATGCCCTTTTGAAATTTAAAATTGTGACTAGAGTTCGATTTTGCACCTCGGCGCGATGCGGTGCTATTAAGTTGCTTTATTGGAAATGGACTAGTGCGAATTTGTACTTCATTGCGACGTAGTGCTATCGCGTTGCATCACTAGAAATGGATGAGTGCGAATTTGTACTTTACCATAATACGGCACTACCATGTTGCATCACTGGAAACGGACGAGTGTGAATTTGTACTCTACCGCGATGCATTATCTGTTCAACCACAATTTCAAAAGCTACTGCCTTACATGAAACATGCTGTAACTTCTCACCTGGGTATCAAATTAAGGCAAAATTGGTATCGTTGGAAATCTGACTTAATTATCTACAATTTGGTGGGTTTTGATCTGGAAAATTATGCATACATCAAGAGTAATACACTTTCAAAATTGACCCTTATAGAATCGAACATCAAACTTTGGATGAATCTAAGGTTCTTGGCTCAACTTTGCTCTAAGTGATTTCTATGAATATTCTTCACCAACTAAACACTTCACACACAACGAGATGAACTGAACTAGGAAAAGCATGGGGTATTAAAATATATCCCCTTTGGGAACATTCATCCTCGAATGAGACTAGTTAAGCTGAGGAAACTAAGGAACTGAGACTATATACTGGCGTGCACAACTGTAAATAAAACTACATGGGTGAATCTAAAACATAGTGAACGACTGAACTAATCTATAAATAGATGAAATGACATGAATATAATTACATGGCTGAAACTGAGAGTGGAAAAGAAATGAGTTACGGAAGACTGTTACCTTAGGCTGAAGTTGAGTTTTTGGAGAAGAGGTGAGGATACTTGTTTCGCATATCTGCTTCTGCTTCCCAAGTGGCACCCTCAACAGACTAATTTCGCCAAAGAACTTTGACCAAGGGAACTTTTTTTTCCTTAGTCTACAGATTTGGTGATCGAGAATCTCTACTGGAAGTTCTTTGTACGAAAGGCTATTCTGAATACCTGTGCTTTCTAGAGGGACTACAGCAACTGAATCGTCCATACACTTCTTCAATAAGAGTACATGGAACACTGGGTGAACTGATGACAAGTCTACAGGTAGCGTAAGCTCATACACTACCTTCTCCAAACGACCTGATATTCAGTAAGGAACCACATATCGGGGACTAAGCTTCCCCTTTTTGCCAAATCTCTTCACCCTCTTCATGGGTGAAACCTTTAAATAAACTAATTCATCGACTTCAAACTCAAGATTTTTCCTCCTTACGTCTCCATAAGATTTTTGATGACTCTGATCTGCCTTTAAAATCTCTCGAATTAACTGGACTTTCTCCATGGCTTATAACACCACATCTTCCCCAATCAAAGTGGCCATACCTATTTCAAACCAACCGACTGGTGGCCTACATCTTCTTTTATAAAGAGCCTCAAAAGAGGCCATTTGAATGCTATAATGGTAATTATTATTATAGGCAAACTCGATAAATGACAAGTTGTCATCCAAACTGCCTTTGAACTTAAGAACACAACATATTATATAGGGTCTGAATGGTCCTCTTTGCCTGACCATTTGTCTAAGGGTGAAAAGCTGAACTGAGATTAATTTGGGTACCAAGACTCTTCTGAAAGACTTTCCAAAATTAAGAGGTAAATTGGGTACGCCTATCTAAAATGATGGAAAAAGGAACTTTGTGTAATCTGAGAAACTCTCTAATATACAACTTAGCATAATCTTCAGCTGTGTAGGATGTGTGAACTGATAAGAAGTGGGCTGATTTGGTCAACCTATCTAGAATAGCCCAAATCAAATCATACTAACGATGCGAATAGGGTAATCCCATCACAAACTCCATGTTCACCTCTTCTCACTTCCAAGTGAGGATACCAAACTCCTGCAATGTGATAACGCTCAAACTATACCTCTCTAATGAGAATGTAAGAGATTGTTGTCAATATAAAATCCAACACTGTTGGGGTCGAATCCCACAGGAAATATGGTGTGAAATTAAGTCATTTGCAATTTAATCTACTGATAGCTGGATGTTTCCTGAAATGGGGGTTTTTAGTTTTGCAAGTAATTGTTGGTAGCTTTAGTCCAGTGTTCAAATCAAGAGTTTATGAAAAAACCAGAATTATGTTCACTAAGGGTTTTGGTACTTGACAGATGCTAATGGTGGTTCAAGATTCTTACAGTAGGTAGGACAACAAGTTATCTTTATCGAAGTTATGCCTAAATGTCTCTCGACTTACTTAAGTAGCTAATTACCTAATCCTCTCGGACTTAGGAAATTTATATTCATGACCAGATTTTACCTCAGGTTAATCAACCTTGTTACTATGTCAATTATTAAATGTATGTTTTTAGTGCTTCCAAGACCCTGTTAATAATTCACTTTCCACTATATTTGATTTCTTTCTCAAGAAACTCAAAATAGGTGTTATCTATTATTTGCAACCAATAGATGATAATTAAAACCTCAGTATTATCAAGGAGTCCTACCACTTTTTGAATCTTGAAAACTCAGCACCTTATCAAGACTTAATCCTAGATCCCATAATTCAGGTTAGAGGAATTTAGCCGCTCATGATGTAATAATCGAAACAACTAGTTATATTCATGATTTGTAAGATAAGCCTACCACAAGATGAATAGAAACTAGAGATTCTTAGATTAGATCACAATAGTAATCCCAAAATAATGATGATAATCTGTTCAAAATAATTGCTTGTTCATGTAAAGAGACTAGAGAGAGAAAATATCAAAATACGTGTCTCAATACTCAAGTTTTTTCTCCTCCCAAAAAAATATTCAACAATGCTTTAAATAGTTCACCCTAATTATGGAAACAAAATAATAAAGTTCAGAAATTCCTCGAATTAGGTGACGCCATTTGTGATAACCTATCAGGAGGTTGACGACTTATCACAAATGTCGTCAGCTCTTCTTTTCTTTTGATACTCGCTGCCTTAGGCTGATGACAACTTTGATGACCTATCATCTCCTTAATGGTTTATCATAAAGTTTCATCACAACTCTCAACGTAAGTGCATTCTCTGTCTGAGGTTGACGATGAAGCTGATAACTTATCACAGGGCTGACGACTTATCAAAAATATCGTTAGCCATACTTCTCTTTGAATTACTTCAGATTTCAACTCCTTTGCTTCCATCCTTGTTGGTTCTCTTGCATCATAGCTTCTACTGCAAAATCAAACATAAAACAATCAAAAATGACAAAAGTATCTTAAGACTTTGTAATTATTCTTAGTTAAAAGCTTCAATGTGTTAGCATTAGCTCACACATCATCACCCTTAACTTAAAATAATTGCTTGTCCTCAAGAAACTCATCACCACTTAGAGAATACAAAGTACATTTGGCAGTCAATTATCCATATCATCTCAAAACACTTTCACCCTCTCCAAGGTCAGTCAATTCAAGCACAATGAAGAACACCAATGCAACACACAGAAATCAATATACAACATTAATTCAGTTTCATTAACCATGCATATACCAGTAGTACACTCTCCAAACAAGTTAGAAACTAGCAACATATCTGGTGTGCCCTCACAGCAAAGAAATCCCCCTCATCTTATACCAGTAGTCCTATACGTAACCATGGGGACAATCAAAACACTCACTCTCAGAATGAAGTTCCAACTAATGTATGCTAAGTAACATAGGATTGCCCTTATTTTCATTACCCAGATCTTCAGATAGGTCAGCTAGGATCACTATAGGTTTTTTCTTAGGCTTGTGATATAGGTTAGGGGCTGGTATGATAGTCGATGGTATTTAAAGTGACTAAACTTCCTTGATACTACACTAGCTTTTTGGGGTTTCACTCATTAGCCTTTTTCACTTTTATTTTTTATTGATCACACTTATTTAGGCTGGGTGCGATATTTTTCATAATCCCTTATTCTTTTTAACAATTTTTATTTTTCTTGCTCTTTTCCTCTGCACCTAGCTTTGTTTATTCTTTTCTTTTGTGATACCTTTCTTCATACTCATTCTGTATCACACACCACTATGATAGCTACCTCAACTTAGGCCATTTGCCTAAGTCAAGGTGCACAGTGTCCAAGGAGGACCATGGCCAAAACAAGTTCATTGTGATCTAAATGGGAAGGTGACAGGTGTCATAAAAAGAAATAGGCTTATCAGGCTCAAAATAAGGATCAAGGGATATTATGCACATAGGGAAAGTCATTTAGGCTAAAGTGAGCTCATATCAAAACGACCTATGATCCTTTCCTAACCCCTATCCTTCAACCTAGGTAAGACTAACTGGGCAAGTTCTGGTTTCAGTATACAGAGGAAACTAAGTGACATCTCACACATACTTGGCACAAAAGTATATCACAATCTACTACTCATTTAGTTTATGCAGCTGTTTAGAAATAATTATTATGTTACTATAACTAATGCCATACAAAGATGCACAGTGGTCATACTTAAATGCAAATCACACAGTTAAAGAAGTAGACCACTTGAAGAGGTGTACAAAAATCACAAAACAATTCAACTGCCTCAAGTACAAGTATTTCTCCTAGCCGGCTACAAAATTTTACAACAATAATTTACCTTATTGGTTCTCGTTTTTTAGTTGAGCTTGTAAGTCCAAAGCTTGCACAGCAAACCTTAGCTCCCAATTTTCAGCCATTTGCAAGATAACTTGATTCAAGATTCTTGGAAACTTGGGTTAACCTTAGTTTATTACTTACCAATTGAAAAGAAGGGCTAGGTTTTGAGCATACCTAGTGGGTAGGTTTTGAGCATACCTACATGAGCAAGAGAAAGTAAAGAAATATTCATGATTTTGATTGTAAACCCACACACACAAGGAAGCTTTCTTTTGTTTTAGTTGGAAACACTTTGAAAAAAGGGAGAAAATAAACTATCAAAAGAAAATAAAACTTTAGATAAAATAGAGAAAATAAGTGGGAAGGTGGAAAGATAGTGTCGTGGGCCAGGTCGAATCTTTGTACCTAGGCCTAGAATTTTAGCTAATTTTTGTGTATTTTTGTGACGACATTTCTAATAATCTGTCACAAATGTGATAGCTTATCAAAAATATCGTCAGCCTTAACAGACCATACCTCAGAGTTAATGTCCCTGACGATAAATCTGGTGGCTTATCCCAATTGTGACAGCCCGTCAAAAAATATCGTTAGGAGCACTTGGACAATTACATCGATTCCACCTTCTTAGCACTAGAACTTAACTACAAAAATAAATAATTTGCTGGAACACAAAAATTTTGGGTTGCCTCCCAATAGCACTTGATTTAGCGTCGTGACAGGACTTGGTAATCTTGAATACTCGACTTCACCAACACAACCTATTGATACCTCTTTACTATCTATATAGAATACGTCCATGATTGACAAAAAATTTAACTCTTTTTGCTGTGTCATAAATAAGTGTATTTTGAATTATGCTTCTTTATCATTTCGCCTGTACTTCAGCTCATTCATCTCCATATCTACGATCACTCTCTCGGTTGCAAGGAATGGTCTACCCAAGATAATGGGCACTTCAAAATCCACCTCACATTCTAGGACTACAAAATTAGCAGGCAGAATAAAGTCGGCCACCTTTACCAATACATCATGTAATATGGCCACTGGCCGCTTTAAAGACCTATCTGCTATCACCAATCGCATGTTCGTCGGGGTAGAATCCCCTAAACCTAGTTTCTTATACACCGCAAGTGGCATTAGGTTTATACTGGTTCCAAAATCGCATAGCCATTTTGTGAAATTCAAGGACCTAATAATGCACGAGATGGTAAACGCACCCGGGTCTGCCTTTTTTTGCACTAAAGACCTTGTAGAGGTAGTGACACAATGAACAAGATTGTCCTCTGGCTTATGGATAACCTTCTGTTTCTTCGTGACAAGGTCTTTCATAAACTTAGCGTATCTTGGAATTTGCTCAAGTACCTCAACTAAAGGCACATTTATTGTCAATTGCTTGAGCATTGCCATGAATTTGCTGAATTTTGCATCATCAATTTTTTTCTTCAATCGCTGAGGAAAGGGAGGTGGTAGTATTGGGATAGTTTTCAACACTACCTCCATTTCCTTTTCTTTCTCTTTTTCGGTGCATCATCAGAATTATCCAACTTCTCAGATTCCATTGGACCTCCTTCATCTGGTTCATCATCAACTACCTCATTAAATATATGTTTGACCATAGAAGGGCCAAGTAATATCTTACCACTTCTAGTGGTCATAGCCATAGATGATCCATCATTCCATGGATTTTGGACCGTATCACTTGGTAACGTTCTTCTCTTCATCTAGTTAAATGTTGTGGAGAGTTAGCTCATTTGCTGCTCTAACTGTTTGATTGCGGTGGAGTGCGAGTTTACCAACTAACGAATAGATGATAGATCAGTCTTTATGGTAGTCACACCATAGTTGGTAGTTTCCACTCCCTTCAATAACTTAGCCATCATGTCCTCCATAGATATCTTTTCAGAACTTGTTGTAGCAGCTTTACAATTTCCAGGAGGGACGTTGAGCCCGCTCCTATCATTGTGGTTTCTCTAATTTCCCTGCTCCCTATCTTTATAACCAGGCTTATCATAATAATTTCGACCTTGATTCCCGTGGCCATTGCCTCGGAAACCCACTGATTATTAACATAGTTTGCCTCTTCTTCTACATCAGCATCAACTCTATCCTGAGATCCCACAACTTTTACCTTCTCAGTCTTACCTGATAGAAAGTGCTTGGTTAGCAAGTCCATCTGCATATTAAGATGAGCCATCTCTTGGTCACGCTCCTCATCTCTTCTGCGTTGTTCCATAGTAATACCCCCGGACTCAGTAGGGCTAGTTACCATAGAGTCTCTAGTATGCCATGCTCGACTTTATTTGGTCATTCTTTCTAGCATCTTTGAAGCCTCTTGGAATGTAAGATTAACAAACGAACCACAGGCAACATTATCTACAATTGGCTTTGTGACAGATTTAAGATACCTGTACAAATTCTCCATCAAGTGTATGTCCGTCATATTGTAGTTCGGACACTATTTCAACTTCTTCTTGAATCTTTCCCAGGTTTCATGCAAGGCTTTAGTTGGGAGCTACCAAAAGTTGCTGATATCATTCCTCAACTGTACCCTTCTGGAAGGCAAAAAGAACTTTTCTTGGAAATCTCCTTTCAACTGCCTCCAGTTGGTTATAGAATCGGGTGTCAGCTTGTTTAGCCGCAAAATTGCCTTCCCAGACAGAGACAACAGAAACAATCTCAATCGGATGGCATTCTGGTCCACTCCTGGGTTATCAAAAGACTTATAGATGGTGACAAAATTCACCAAATCCAAGTTTGGGTCATCCCTAGGAAGGCCACCAAACAAGCCCTTCAGATTGAGGAGTTAAATCATAGTACTCGTAATGTTGAATTTAGCACTAGGTGCCAACAGTGGAGGAATGATTTCACCATTTCACCTTCTCCATCCATTCCATCATCATTATTATTGAGGTCATACTCTTGCGTTTCTCGAAACAGACGATTCCTATTAACATTACGCTGTGTTGGTGCAGCTACTTGGTCTGTACGCCTTGGCTTACCAGGATTTAGCAACTCCTCGTCTCCCAAATCTTCATCCTCAGGATTTTGATATCATGCTTGTTGACCAATATTTTGCACATTCACCTGAGCTCTAGCTAAAGTTGCCAATCTGTCAGCCTCTTGCTGTTCTGCCATTCTTCCAATTCGTTATGGTTTTGGATTAAGTGGTAATAATGGTTCTCTGGAACTTCTGGTGCTTGGCATACACTACAAAGATCCTGCAAAAAACAAAAACAACAAATAAATGTAAAACTAGGAAACTTGACTAACAGTCAATTAGCGCGCCCAACTTCAATTTACAACCATATTCCCCAGCAACGATGCCATTTTTTATAACGCTCAAACTACACATCTCTAATGAGCATGTAAGCGATCGTTGTCAATATAAAATCCAACTAGGTTGGGGTTGAATCCCACAGGGAATATGGTGTGAACTTAAGTCATTTGTAATTTAATAAACTGATAGCTGAATGTTTCCTGAAATGGGGTTTTTTAGTTTAGCAAGTAATTGTTGGTCACTTTAGTTATAGTGTTCATAATCAAGAGTTTATGGAAAAACCATAATTATGTTCACTAGGGGTTTTGGTACTTGATAGATGCTAATGGTGGTTCAAGATTCTCATAATAGGTAGGACAACAAGTTATCTTTATTGAAGTTATGCCTAATTGTCTCTCGACCTACTTAAGCATTTAATTACCTAATCCTCTCGGACTTTTGGAATTTATATTCATAACCAGATTTTACCTCAGTTTAATCGACCTTGTTACAACGTCAATTATTAAATGGAAGTTTTTAGTGCTTCCAAGTCCCTGTTAATAATTCACTTCCCACTATATTTGATTTCTTTCTCAAGCAAATCAAAGGAGGTGTTATCTATCATTTGCAGCTAATAGATGATAATTAAAACATTAGAATTATCAAGGAGTCCTACATCCTTTTGAATCTTGAACACTCAGTAACTTATCAAGACTTAACCCTAGATCCCATAATTCAGGTTAAAGAAATTTAGCCGCTCATAATGTAATAATCGAAACAACTAGTTATATTCATGATTTGAAAGATAAAAATACCACAAGATGAATAGAAACTAGAGATTCTTAGATTAGATCACAATAGTAATCCCAAAATAATGATGATAATCTCTTTAAAATAATTGCTTGTTCAAGTCAAGAAACTAGAGAGAGAAACTATCAAAATATGTGTCTCAATACTCAAGTTTTTTTCTTATCCCAAGAAAATCTTCAACAATGCTTTAAGTAGTTCACTCTAATTATGGAAATAAAATGATAAAGTTCAGAAATTCCTTGGATTAGGTGACGCCATTTGTGATAACCTATCAGGAGGTTGATGACTTATCACAAATATCGTCAGCTCCTCTTTGCTTTCGATACTCGCTGCCTTAGGCTACAACAACTTGGACGACCTATCAGCTCCTTGACGGCTTATCACAAGATATCGTCACAACTCTTAACTCAGGTGCATTCTCTGTCTGAGGCTGATGATAAAGATGATAACTTATCACATGGATGACGACTTATCAGAAATGTCATCAGCCACACTTCTCTTCGAATTACTTTAGATTTCAACCCCTTTGCTTCCATACTTGTTGGTTCTCTTGCATCATAGCTTCTTCTGTAAAATTAAACATAAAACAATAAAAAATGACAAAATTTGCTTAAGACTTTGCAATTATTCCTAGTTAAAAGCCTCAACTGTGTTAGCATTAGTTCACCCATCACAATGTGCCATCAGGTCTTTAGTTTTCTACCTCAACCTATTGGCAAGTAGCATACTTGGCCACAAATTTTATGGTATCTTTCTTAATAAAACTCCACCAATAGACTTCCCACAAATCGTGGTACATCTTGGTATCTCCTGGGTGAATGGAGTAACATACACCATGCGCTTCTTCCATAATCTGGTACCTCAAATCTTTATTGCATATCACACAAAATCTACTCTAGTATCTTAACACACCATCTTCTCACTGGGAGAAAACCTCTATCTTTAGGTCTTTAATTGAGCCCTTCAGCTTGACCAAACTAGAGCCCTTATCTTGCTTCTCTTTCACTTCAGTAACTAAAGAAGATTCTGAACTAATATAAACCCAAACATTACCCTTAGCTGAGTCAACCAAAATCACATCCAATATTGCTAACCGGTGAACTTCTTGAACTAATTTTCTGTTATCATTCTCCATATGCTCAACACTGCCCATAGACAGTCTACTAAGGGTGTCTGCCGCCACATTGGCCTTGCCCGAATGATATAATGTACTCATGTCATTATCCTTCAACAATTCTAACCACCTTGTCTAACAAAGATTTAACTCTCTCTGAGTAAACACATATTGCAATCTTTTATGGTCCGTGAATACATCAACATGCACCCCACAAAGATAGTGCCTCTAGATTTTCAATGTAAATACAATAATAGCTAGCTTAAAATCATGGGTAGGGTAGTTATTTTCCTGAGTCTTAAGCTGTCTAGAGGCATAGGCTATTACCTTACCTCTCTGCATCAACACACAACCCAGACCAACTCTAAAAGTATCACAATATATAATAAATCCATCTGTACCATTGGGTAGTGCTAAAACTGGGGATAAAGTGAGTCGAGCCTTCAACTCCTGAAAAATCTTCTCACAAGAATCTAACTACTGAAACTTAACTTTCTTTTGGGTCAATCTAGACACGTGGGACATAATAGATGAAAACCCTTCAAAAAAACATCTGCAATAGCTAGCTAAACCCAAGAAACTCCTGATGTCTGATGGAGAGATAAGTCTAGGCCAGTTTCTCACTACTTTAGTGTTTTGGGGATCGACTCTAATTCCATCACCAAAAATAATATGGCTGAGGAAAGATACTGATCTTAGCCTAAATTCACACTTGCTGAATTTAGCAAACAACTGCCAATCTGTAAATGTTTGTAACACAATTCTAAGATGGTCTGCATGGTCATCCTCACTACGAGAATAGACGAGAATATCATTGGTAAAGACTATGAGAAATATGTAAAAATACTATTTAAACACTCTGTTCATCAAGTCCATGAAGGCTGATGGGGCATTTGTCGGCCTGAAGGACACGACGAGCAACTCAAAATAACTATTACGATTTTTGAAAGCTATCTTTGGAATATCATATTCCCTTACTGTAAGCTGATGATAGTCGAATCTAAGGTCTATCTTAGAGAAGTAACTTACACCTTGGAGTTGGTTGAATAAGTCATCAATCCTAGGAAGAGGATATTTGTTTTTGACTGTGACTTTATTCAACTGGCGGTAGTCGATGCACATCCGAAGAGATCCATCTTTCTTATGCACAAACAGAAATGGAACGTCCCTTAAAGAGACATTGGGCCTTATGAAACCTTTTTCTAAGAGGTCTTTAAGAAGCGTTTTTAACTCTTTAAGATTGGCTGGAGCCATGCGATATGGAGGAATGGAGATGGGCTGAGTATGGAAGAAGGTCAATACTGAATTCTATTTCCCTATCAGGAGGTACCCCTGGTAAATTTTTGGGAAAAACTTCAGGAAACTCATTGACTACGCGGACTGACTGAACTGTTGAAGCCTCAGACTTAGTGTCTTTGACTCGAACTAGGTGATAGATATGCCCTTTTGATATCAAATTTTTGGCTTTAAGATAGGATATGAAATGACTCTTAGGAGACACTGAATTACCTTCCCACTCAAAGGCTGGCTCGTCAAGAAACTGAAACTTCACTACTCGAGTGAGATAATCTATAGATGCATAACAAGAATGGAGCCATTCCATACCAAGAATAATGTCAAAATCGACCATGTTTAACTTATCAGGTATGCTAATATGATTTTATGAAGGACAGTGGTAGGATACTTTCTGTAGACTCGTTTGGCAATTACTAACTCACCCAATGGGGTGGAAACTAAGAAGGGCTTAGGGAGTTTTTCAGGGCCTTCCCCATATTTCACAGAAACTAACGGGGTCACATTAGAGAGATTCGACCTAGGGTCCAACAGTACATAAAAATCAAGATGAAATACATGAAGTATACCAGTAACAATATCTCGCAAACTTTCCTTCTTCTAATCGGATGGTAAAGCATAGAACTGATTCTGGCATTAACCGCCACTTGTACTGGATGATGCACCCTAAGAAGGGATTGGGAGACCTAGAAGAGCTTGTGCACTAGTAGACTAAGTCTGGGGACGAACATCCCCGTTTTCCTGCTTAGTATGTGACACTCTTTGATTCTGTGACCCAACTTACCACATCCATAACAACTTTTTTATCCTAATAAGCACTCACCAATATGATTCTTACCACACTTAGCACATGAAGGATAACTTGGGTTTCCACCTACATTGTTTTAAGACTTAGCCATAGAAGTCCTACCCTACGGTTCCTTCCTAGTTCTGGGTGCGGGATCAGTAACTGAAGATGATGCTGGTATAGATGAGTGAACCTAAAACTATGAACGATTTCCCCCTTCAGACCTTATCTGGCTATAGTCACTGCTTGGTTCTAGCCTTCTCATTTTTTTCTCTCTCTCTTTTAACTTTTCTACCTCAATCTATTAATAATGAATCATCATCCTAGCAAAATCCATATCCCCAATAAGCATGGAAGTCATACACTTCTTAACCACTAAACTAGACACTCCAATAACAAATTTACTCATACCCGGCCTAGGGTCAGCCATCGTATTAGGGGCAGACCTAGACAACTGAGGCAATACTCCTTTACTGACATCGATTCCTAAGGTTCATGAACTCCTCTAAGTTATCTTCTCTCAACTCATGCGGAAAGAACCTATCTAGAAATGTATTCTGAAATACCTGCCAATTCATAGGAGTTGCATTCTCACCTCTACCAGTCTTCCACAATACCACCCAATCATATGCCACATTCTTCAACCTACATGATATTAACTCCACAGTCTTCTCCTCAGTAACATACATAATTTGGGTAATATTTCTCATTTCATCTAAGTAAAACTATAGGTCTTCACCTGCTTTTGACCTAAAGAACTCAAGCGGATTCATTCTCATGAAGTCATGAATTCTGGCTGTAGCTAAATCACCATTCCACTGATGTGGGACTGTAGCCTGATGGTTTTCCTAAATATTGGCAGTCACAGCTTGGGCCAATGCCTGAAAGGCAGCCCGAAATTCAACATAGGATAAATTCTCATTCAGAAGGCCAGCAGGTTAGGTGGCTGGTTATCATTTCTATGTTCATTAGCTCGGTCAGAAGACATATTCTATCCCGTAAGAGCATGAGTTAAAAGAAAATAGAGATATTGTAAGCACAGTAGATCACGAAAGAAAAGTATGATTTCCTAAATAGTTCTATAGCCTCTTGCTCATAAATGGGGCGCGCTTCACACCCACTATCAAAACTCTATGTAAAATGGCTTATTTGACTCCCTAGGACTCTTTAAACCTTAGGCTCTAGTACCAAGTTTATAACACCCCAAAAATTAATCCTGAGACGTCACACGGTGCTCAGGACTACGAGTAGTCTTAAGCTAACCCTTTAAACTTTCTACTAAAGTTGTAACTTATAATACAAGAATCTAAGCATACAAAATAATTTTGAACTGTTGAACACTGTCTGAACTGAGCTAGAATTAACTAAACATAATGTCTGAAAGTGTTTAACTAGGAAATTTGAATAACCGACACTACAAGTCTAAAATATATCTAATAGTCGAACAATCCTCTAACACTACTAACTATAGAGTCACTGAGACAGACCCCCAGCTGACTTGAACTGACTGAAATAATTGAATAAACTACTCTAAAAAGCTAGAAATCTGATTAGCTGGGATCCCGAACTATAAGGACTCATGAACTATCGGGATATAGATAAAGATATTCATGGTCAATTACACTACTAGAACTAAGCAGCTAAACCTACACTATTAAACAATGTAGCATATAGACATATATATGAATCAGTAATTTTGAAATATACCGAGCATATGTGGGTGAATGCATAAGTAAAGTAGTGATGAAATGTATATCTTTCTCATAAACAATGTATGATAAGGATAAATGGCTCACCTTGTGTTGAGTAATTGAAAGATGAAATCATAAATCATGAATGATAAAATATACTATATGAATACTGTGTGCCACCACACATAGTTTTAAGTTTGTACTTGAAATCTATTTTCAAATCATGCATGATAAGTGTAGGAAGGACTCACTTTTGTCATATGAAAACTAAAGCTTGAAGTTTCGTAAGTAATTTCTTAAGTGGGACCATATCTGAGTAAATTTATAAGCCTTTACACTTAGTTTTCTAACAGTTGTTCTATTATTCTATTTTTAAGATGTAGGTTTCGGGAGGTTCTTTTAACCAACATACACTATGTGAACTATCATAGTATCTAATGTCTAGTTCCCATAAGGGAAAGCCTCACATTGGGGAGAGATATCATACTCCTGACAAGGAGAGTAACCTGAGCTAAGTGATCACAGTCTGTATCTGTCATCCATATATATGGGAATGATCTGAATTTATACCTATGTTGGCTCATATTCTGGGGAATGTAAACTAGGATACATACCCAACTCGGTGCTTAATACTGCTCCCTTTAATTTATATGCTCATTTTGTAGGAAATTCATTCTAAGACTAATATAAGGGTTTACAATGAAAACCAGTTATGCATCTGTTTACTTTAATCTGTAATAAAACTAACTTTGTGGATTCCATATCTTAGCTAAGGATTAAAATATCAAATCTTGTTCAAAATTTGAATATAAACTACTCTTAGGGTGCTTCAAAGCATTAGTTTCTTGAAATATCAATACTTATAAATGGGGCTTAAAACCCATGCTTTAAACTCATATCAAATCATCACAAAGTTTATACTCAATAATAAAATCTTGAAATTCTTTAATAATTCTAGTCAAGATAATGAAATTCAATTCTCAATCCATAAAATCATGCTACACACAAAAAGATGTGAAAGAAAATATGCAACTCAATGTTAAAATCACTTTTAACATCAATATCTTTGAACAATGATAATTGGGTATGAACCCTAAATTGAAATTCATATAATTTCATGTAAAATTCAACTCTAAAACTAGTTTTGGGCACAAGGATGAAAGGAGTATCCTTGTTCATAACTCCACATACCTTATTCGATTATTTGAATGCAAAATCTTGAACTTTGAATTCCTAACGATGTTCTTGAAGCTTCTTCTTGAAGTTCTTGAACCCGAAAACTTGGATTATTAGTTATCTTGAAAAAATAATAGTGAAAATTTGAATTTCTTAGACTCAAGGTCAAAGATTTAGGGTTTTATTGGAGAGACATTTGGTAAATAAACAACGTAATATGCTTAGAATAGGATTAAATTGTCTTTTTTCATGAATTAGGGCGAGATTAATTGACTTAAATGCCCTTCTGAAATTTAAAATTGTGACTGGAGCCCCATTTTACACCTTGATACGATGCGATGCTATCGCATTGCGTTACTGGAAATGGACGAGTCCAAATTTGCACTTCACCGCGATGCGACGCTATGGCGTTGCGTTACTAAAAATGGATGAGTGTGAATTTGTACTTTATCGTGATGCAGTGCTATCGGATTGCATCACTATAAATGGATGAGTGTGAATTTTAACTTCACCAAGATGCGTTACCTATTCTACTACAATTTTTGAAGCTACTATCTCACACGAAACATACTACAGCTTCCCACCTGGATATCGGATTAAGGCAAAATTGGAATTGTTGGAAAGCTGACTTAATTATCTACAATTCAGTGGGTCTTGAGCTAAAAAATTATACATATATCTAGATTTATACACTTTCAAAATTGACCCTAGTAGAACTGAACACTAAACTTTGGACGAATCTAAGGTTCTTGGATCAACTTGACTCTGAGTGATTTCTATGAACATTCTTCACCTACTAAACACTTCTCATACTAGGAGCTAAACTGAACTAGGAATAGTATGGGGTTTTACAATTCTTTTTTCTTACAGATTTAAGTACTAGCTATCACCGTTGATGTTGTGATTGTGCTGGTCAGAGTTTAGAGACAGAGTGAGCTAGAGCTGGAGTTGACCTTTTCTCCATCTTTTATTTTTTAATAGTCTTCTTATTTCAATAATGTTGTGCATTGGACTTTGATAGTACTTGTATTCTTTTGATTAGAGGATCTTGTACCAACTTTACTAGGTCATGGAATATTATCACTCTTTTCTTTATTCCTTCTCAGTTATATTATTATCCTTACGTTTTATGGCTTATATTCTATTTACTTGTATAATTCTAACATTCATCCTATTTTACACCAATTAGTACATTACTTGGAGGTTTGGGATACAATTGGCTTACCTATTGGTGGGATAAAGTGTGTGCCATCATGACTTAAGAAATAAGGTTGTGACAGAATAGTTTACTATCATAAGACCATGTGCCTTCTTGCATAAGAACAACCTTGATCCGTGTCTACTCAAACATTAGAAAATTTTAGGCCATGCATGCATTAACCGTTATATGATATGTGCTTATTTAAATTGTCATTGATATCCTACAACGTTTCCATCCACAATAAAAAATTTCTCTGAGTCTTAGATTCTGAACTACGTCTGACCTGATTCTTGTCCAACAAGATACATAGTCAATTCTATATAAGAATGTGGTCCTCCTTTTCATTCTTTTTCAAAAGATCCTTACGTTTTAAAATATGAAAAATCTTCATTCAACTATATTTTTGTTAAATCTTATATTCTTCATTTCTTTCACCTTCCTATAATGCCATAAGAGTGAAAACTCTTCATTTTTGGGCAACTCAAATGATTTTTCACAATCTTTCAAATTCTCAAACGTTTCAAAATAATGTCTCAGTTGAGTTAATTCTTAAAAAATTAAAAAATTTCAAATATTCAACCCTCCTATTTTTATTCCAAAACAAAATTTCTTTAAATATTATATACATATCTCTTAAATATCTTATTATAATTTACCTGTTCACCTCGTCATCTTTAAGTACAATCTTAGTATTTAGGTCTTTCTCTTCTATCTTTTGATATCAATTCTCTTCTTAAGCTTAAGTTCATTTCTAATCCACCCATTAAAGTCCTCCTTGATGAGTAACCCATATTTTGATACAAGTGCCTTGAATTTTGTGTATTGATTCTTGATTTATTTGACTTATTTATGTTATCTTAAAGGTTGACTATTATTTGATCATCTACTCGATTGAAAATCTACAATATGAAAATATGCCTGACATCTAAAAAGTCTAACCTTCATTCTCCTCGCTCAATGCAAATCACTTTTAAAACTATACCTCCTCATTCCGGTCTAAATCTAGTAAATATTTTTTTACTCCTTCATATTCAAATAATAACAACTTTTGACAAGCCTCTCTATTTGATAAAGATAGATTATTTTAGCCCATAACATGGCCTTCTTATTGACATAATGCATATTCAAAATTGAAACTTCACGGTTCAAATATAAGACAACCATTTCTATTGAACTATTTATTTTCTATGAGTATAGCAAGATTTTAAGACTCCATGAGTGTAAGCTGGGGAAGAATTATTGAAAGGACCTCAAAATTTCATGAGCAAGCAACATTTCAATTTACGGGGACATGCATAAAATATCTTTATTCTAAATTAAGGAAGAAATTCTTGAAAATTCCTCAAAAATTTGACCATAATGGATTTCTCCATCTATGAAATCAAATTGACGAGAAGGAGCTAAGACAAACAAAGGTATGAGTTAATCTTACTTTTCAAAATTTAAAATTTTTGTTTGAGTGTAGACAACAGGTGCAAATGCAATAAGTAAATTATAATGCCTGAATGGTAATAATAAAAGGAAGACCAAACTACATCTCCTAACTTGGAAAGATCCTAAGCTCTTCTATCTCCGTAAAATTAATGAAAACCAGTCTAAATATTGCATTGATAGACTCAACAACCAACCTAATAATATATTTCATTGATAGGATCAATAGCTAACATGATAATACATTGCATTGAAAGGCTCGACAACCTACCCTACACTATATTGCACTGACACTCTCAATAATAAAAGACATTTAGGTTCCTCCATCATAAAGTAAGACATATCAAGTTCGTCTTCCCTATAATAGGATATACCGGGTTCGTCTATCCTAAAACTGGATCTATCGAGTTTGCTTGTCCTATAATAGGATATATCAGGTTCGTTCAACCTAATATTGGATATATCAAGTTCGTCCGTCCTATAATATGATATATCGGGATTGTTTGTCCTAAAATAAGATAATCGGGCTCGTCCACCCTAAAATAAGGACAATTGATTATGCAGGCATACATTCAACGTGATTGTATTCGTCGTAAAAATTCAAAATTGGGGAACATTTTTGAGTTTCCTCAAAAAAATTTGAGCCACAAGCACAACGTCAAAATATATGTTTTCTTGTCTCCTCTCATTGTTGTTGCTATTTATTACTAAAAATTTTCACCGCATTACTTAAACTTCTATATGTTTGTGAACTAACCATTTTATCTAGTTGTTTTAGAAGCTGTATTCAAGCCCCATAAAGCATAATAAAAGATGTTTGAGAACTATTCTCCACCCGCTTTTGAAATATAATTCTTTATCTTTATATTTTGCAACATGGCCTAAATCATGTTCTTACTCCATCTTTTTAAATAACTCAAAATCTAATCTTCTCAACTCGTGTTGTTCTCATTTAAATTTCAATTTCTTTAGGAATCTCATTCATTCCTAAATCTAGAACTACACATGACTTGATTATCGTAAAAGCAGAGATATGTAGGTGACTTAAAACCAAAGTCCCGATCACACAATTATCCACAACTACCTTTTTTTCTCTTGATCCAAAAGAGTCATCCTCTCTCGGCCGGACAAAATTGGGTACTCCGCCAATGTTCTTTGAATGACAATTCATTCCTCATTCTCGAGCAAAGAAGGGACAATAGTTGACACTCAATTTTGTCCCCCCCTTTTGATATTTTACTCATTTGAGCATCGATTTTGATCGCGAGGCCAAATCACTATTTTTACTTACATTTATCAAAAGTTGTGAAAATAGATACTATTTACATTATTATTATTATTATTATTATTATTATTATTATTATTATTATTATATTATATTATATTTTTCACTTAAAAAGGTATTGTTTACTTACTCTTTTATATTTCTCTTTTAATTTATTTAATAAGTATTTGATCAAATATTTTAAGAATTATTATTCGTTCATTGTGAATTACTATAATTAGATCTTTCTTATGTTTTCCATCAAAACAAAAACAAGTTGATCTTTCCAATATCTACGACATAGCAATCCCCATAAAATTTCCACTTATCTGAGCTTGTTGTTGTTGTTATTATTATTATTATTATTATTATTATTATTATTATTATTATTATTATTATTATTATTATTATTATTATTATTATTATTATTATTATAAAATATAATGGTTGATTTAATAATTTAGTCTTATTTTCCTTCACTGAGTAAGTTTGAAGCGAGGCATTTTATCTATTTTTTCTTGAAAAAAGTTTATTTAGACCTAATCAAGCTCAAAATTCAAATTTCAAAGTTAAATTTTGTTAAATATTTTCATAAGTAGAAAGATCCCCCTCGTTATCTTGACTTTCTTGTGAAGAATGTTTTATTCTCAAAATCATTTCAAATCAATTTTATCTATTATATTTTACTCTATTTATACCATATAATCCTCCTATAAAATCTAAATATCCTTTGATTAGAGGGAAGAATGATACTTTTTCCAATAATAACTATTGTCCTTCCATTATACTTTTTCCAATAATAACTATTGTCCTTCCATTATATAAAAAATAAATTTTCCTTTGACACTCTCACTCACACTTTGAATATTATTCTTTATACATAAAAAATGCTTTAAAGTTCTCATCCCCAAAAGGCCAATTTTTTATTTTTGTTTTCTTGGTATTTCACTGTCATTACTCTCGATATTGTGTGTTGCTTTTAATTTCATTTTTTCAATTAATTTTTTTGCCAGCAGGTTAGCCTCTATCGACATATTTTTCATTTCTTATGTGGCAGTTTTCTTTTAGGTTGAACCTAGAAAACATGCTTATAAGTCTTAATCCAAACTAATTATCTTTTTACAAAATTTACATGTATACCTGTTTCTCTGGTTTTGGCCCTGCCTAGTTCTTTTCAATTCTCTATGCTGGTTTGGCTGCTTTATTTTCTTTAATAGGTGCCATTAAAAGGTGAATGTTCGAAATAAGTAAAGAGCCGCTTGGATTTGAGATGCTCTAAAGGTTGTTCGAACAGTTTTTCATTTCTTTTTTTTATTATTATTTGTTTCATATTCGTTATTGATATGTAATAAAAATTATATAAACTTTAAGACCTAATAAAAGAGCTTGAGAGCTTCTTATAGAGGGCGGGGGTTATGTAATTATCATTATTATTATTATTATTATTATAAAATATAATGGTTGATTTAATAATTTAGTTTTATTTTGATTCACTTAGTAAGTTCGTAGCTACCCATTTTATATATTGTTTCTTGAAAGAAATTTATATAGTCCTAAACAAGCTCAAAATTTAAATTTCAAATTTAAATTTTATAAATATTTTCATAAGTAGAAAAATCCTCCTCGTTATCTTTAATTTCTTGTGAAGAATATTTTATTCTCAAAATCATTTTAAATCAATGTTATCTATTATATTTTACTCTCTTTATATCATAGAATCCTCCAATAAAATCAAAATATTCTTTGATTAGAGGGCAGAATGTTGCTTTTTCTAATAATAACTATTGTCCTTCCACTATATGAAAAATACATTTTCTTTTGACACTCTCACTCACACTTTGGGTATTAGTCTTTATACACCAAAAATGCTTTAAAGTTCTCATCCCTAAAAGGCCAATTTTTGATAAAAGAGTTTGAAAATGAGGTGTAGGTGACTCAAGTCTTAATAATTGAGTGAAGATGTCAAATAGTTTATTATGAATTAAGCAAGTTGAAAAAATTTGAAAATAATCCACAATTTTTTAAATTTATAATTTGATCTAAACATTAGTTAATATAACAAGAAACAGAGGGAAAAAGACCTGTTTCTCTCTTTTTTTATCCATTGTTGTTTTCTCTCTCTTAATAAAATTTTGTTGTTCATTGGTGTTACTGCTTTATTCATAATCTTATGCTTCATTATAATCATCTTCTAATTTATTATCATCATGTTCTTCTTCTTGTTGACCATTGTTGTTGTTGTTGTTACCACTAGTACTGCTCCTTGACCAATTTCTTAGGTCAAATTTTGTTTCGTACATTACTTTCCATTTTCGCATTACTTTATAGGAGACTTTGGTAAGTCAAATTCTAATTTTTAGTTTTTGTTATCTGGGTAACTGCTATTGTACTATTTTTTCAACAATAGATAGAACGCGAATATGAATGCAATAAAATAGCCATCTATGCAAATAGATCACTCATCTGTTGTGACAGATGAGCGATCTGTTGCAACGGAAGACTCATATATTGGATTCATGTTTATGGTTCTATAGTGTCATAACATGAATCGAATAGATGGGGTCTCTGTTGCAATATATGATCCCTCTATTGCAACAAACTAGTTATCTATTGCAATAGGATAAATATCTGTTGTAACAGATTAATAACTTGTTGCAATAGAACTTGAACTTGATTCCAACAAACGCTTCATTCGTTTCAACAGGTAAG
Organism: Capsicum annuum; assembly: GCF_002878395.1. Classification (NCBI taxonomy): domain Eukaryota; kingdom Viridiplantae; phylum Streptophyta; class Magnoliopsida; order Solanales; family Solanaceae; genus Capsicum; species Capsicum annuum. The sequence continues at coordinate 133,375,418 of NC_061121.1, read as the reverse complement.
TCATCTGTCGCAACAGATTAGTCCTCTGTTGCAACAGAACTTGAACTCAATTTCAACAGACGCGTCATTTGTTGCAATAGGTAATTAATCTATCGCAATATGTTAATTATCTATTTCAACATGTCATTCATTTGTCAGAATCAACTTCAAAGGTTCTTTAGTACTATAACATCTATCCCAATAAATGCTTTATCTGTTGCAAAAAATGTATAGTCTGTTGCAATAGATGATTCACCTGCTACAACAGATGACTCATTTATTGAAATTAGCTTCAGGAGAGTAACATGAATCCCAATAGGTAAGTAATATATTGTAGCTGATCATTTACCCATCGAAATATATTTTTTACCTATTGCAACAGATTACATATCATTATTAATTTTATTATGATATCATTATTAAATTTTTTTGAAAAAATGACTTTATTTAGGTACCACAAGGGAGGGATCAATAACAATAGGGGTGGATTGTCATGGACAATGGATCGAGAAAAGGAATCGATATATATGGCATTAGAAGAAGGGTGAAATGCAAGAGACGATAGCTATGATAATCCAAAGTGATGTTTCGTGTGATGATTTTGTGAACTTAATCATCAGTTATTGTGGATTAAATTTTCAACTAGAAGAACTCATCATTAGCTACATGCACAGCTTCTTTGAAAATCATAGGGTAGTACTTTTCAAGATAATCGATCATGCTCGGTTGCGTGCTTATCTTAGTGATTTAGCCAAGCCGGTGTTAAAGGTGTATGGGGTTGAAAAATCGTGAGAGAATGAGAACCAGAATGTATAAGAAGAAAAACAATAAGACATCTTTGATGATGAGTTGGATGATATGGGCATGAATATTCTAGATGATGATCAAATACCTACGCCTATTGGTGTGAGCAATAAGGTGGAAAGTTTTTCTCAATCGACATAGTCTGGCAATTGTCAAGACGACGAGACTGACTTTTACTAAGGAATGTCATTTAAGGATAAGGATGAACTATATACTTCTTTATTTATTGCTTGCTTGAAAAAAGATTTCAAAATAATAAAGGTGATTAATCGAGCAAAGTCTTTTGCTTCAGATGTGCTAATCCGAACTGCAAGTGGTGGTTGTGAGCGGTGAAGTGGTTAAGTTCTGACAGATTCATTATTCATAAATATGAAAAGTATAACGCATGTGGTATAGAGCACATTTCAAGCCAAAATCCTCACGCCATAACAAAGGTCCTTAGTCAATATTTCAAGAATAGATTCCCCAATGGCAAATGCCCTTCTATAAGGGATATGGCCAATCAACTCCTTAGGGAATTGGGTGTCATGGTCAGTTATTGGAAGATATATATAGCCATGGGTATTGCTAAGGATTTGGTTAAGGGGACACGCGATCACGGGTATGCATCCATCGATGCCTACCATTACATGCTTGAGTCCAAAAATATAGAAAGTAAGATAGCATTTCATGTTGATGAAAATGGAAGGTTCAAGTACTGTTTGTATTCTATGGTTCTTGGATTTAAGGTATTCAAAATTTGTGAAAAGTCATAGCCGTCGATGGGACCTTCTTGAAGAGAAGGTATAATGGAGTTTTGCTAGCGGTGGTGGCATAGGATACGGAGAATCACATCTTTTCTGTCTCTTTTTGTGCAGCAGACAAGGAATGTGATGCCTCTTATATATTATCTCATATTGTGTGCTGTTGTGTGCCTGTGCAGGGGCTTATATTCTATTGTTGTTAACTTGTGATATCTCATATTGTGTTTTGCCTGTGTAGGGTCTTTATTTGACATTATTGGCATTATTTGTGCCTTTTTATGCATTCATTCTAGATATAATGCCTGTGTGGAGGTTTAATTTTGTAATATAGGTTTTATTTGAGAATTAGTTACTTTTCTCATGATAAAATACCCGAATTAGGGGTTGAAATAATAATAGTGTGATCTTGCATGTATATTTATTATGATTGTACCTATTTGGAGTTGATACACCATTAATTATGGATATATTATGTTGATTTCGGGGCTCACTCATATATACTTACATGTCTATTGAATTGGATATCCTCATTTTGGGTTGATTGTGAGCACCCCATCCTCATTCTATACATGTACATTCATGAGATATTGGTACCACTGAGACATATAGTTTTTGAATAAAAATGAGACGCTTTTATGGAAACCTTCTCTATGAACATGAGATGTAGAGGAGAGTTGAGATTGATATTGATATTGAGATATGAGATATAGTAGATGGGTTGAAAACTCCCCATAGGTATTTCTTGGTATCTGTGATCTCAGTGGAGTTATATGAAAGTCATGTGATGCATTTCACCATTCATTCTATCCATATTGAATTGCATTACAAACATGTCTTTCTTGCTGCATAAATTTCTTTGAATTGTGTGTGGTTTTCATATATTTCCTCCTTTGTATCTATGTTATTACTATCTTGTATTGTCATATATATGTTAAAATTATTAGTGGGGATGATGTGAGCTACTGTTTGGGGCATTTTTAGTTTGCAGGTGATGTGCTCATAGTACATTTTACTTATTTTCTTTCCTACTTTGCTTATTCGGCCTATGATACTTATAGGGTATAAGTGGACCATACTCACTCCTACTCTATCCTTTCGGTACAAATCCTAGTACGAGTACGACTCACAGAGACTAATTCATGTGGTGGAGTTAGTAACATTTTGAGGTATTAGCCACTCTAGGCTTATCATAGTCGACTCCGGTCCTTTTTCTATCTATGAGTTATGTTTATTCCTACTTCCAAGATGAACTATGTATTTTAAATTTTGGACATTGTATTAGATGTTCTTATGTTATGACACCAGATTTTGAGAATGGATTTTATGGATTTTCTTGCATGTTACATTGTAATTATATTTTAGGATTTGCTTGACTTTGTTCTAGGAGTCTCGCCTGCATGTTTATTATTGTATTTGTGCATTCTTTTATTAGTTTGGGTGATTGTCTTACTCATCAAGGCTTAGCCATGATAAGTGCGATCATAACCTAATTTTTAGGTTGTGACACATGTTTAGTTTATTCTTTATTTTTCATGTATTTGCACTTAGCTAATATTAAGATAAAAATAATTGACTTTTTGCTTTTCATGTAGAATTCTTCACGTAACATATGGATTCGGATGCTACCCACATTGTTGGACCTCAAAAGGTTCTAAACCCCTTTCTTTTGTGGTGATGTTGGGTGTATTTATGCATTCTAGCATCACTATTCCAGCATTTTCAGCATTGTTTTGAGGATGATTCATGTGCTATATAGGTTAATAATGAGATAAATGTGTATCAAAGTGTTTAAGCATGTGTTTATGATGTTTAGAGTGAGTTCCAAACAAGTTTGTACCCAAAAGATTCATTTAGAGTTCAACCCGAAAAACTAGTATTACTAGCTTGAGCTAGGTGCTTGTCTAGTTGATTCCGATGGATTCTATTGTGGTTAATGTGTTCCAAATGATTTTTATGAGTGATTATGAGAGGAATACCTTGTTGGTTGTGAGAAAATTTCAATTTGAATGAGTATACAGCTGGAACAATAGGTGAAAGATCAATGCAAACTAGCTATGCTTAACTCTTGTTTTGATTTGTCGTTATGGATATTGTGTTGGGTTTCTATTTTAATTCATGTGGTGTGATAATATATGAGGCATTTGTATCTGGACATGATGATAATTTGATGTTAAAAAAGCTTGGAATTCATGGGAAAGACGCCACAAGATAAGGAATTAAGAGGGGAGACTCAACACTTAACCAAAATTCGGAGAGCAAATTCCTGTAGCTCAAGGCTATGTTGAGGTTCCGCGCTAACTGGAGCGGGGATATAAGTAGGGCTCAGCCTTGCCTGGAGTGGGGATATATCCAGGGTGCATCCTCATTTGGAGCAGGCCTATAGCCAGGGCAATGCCCCACCTATTCCCGTGCTCACAAATTGCTGAAATTCGATTCCAACACAGACTTGGCTTACTCCTATACTATAAATACATGTTATATCACATTTTTACATACTTTTGGACGTCTTTGGAGAAGTGGAGGCTGCTCTATACATTATTTAGGTTTTATCATTTTTTAATTTAGTTTCTTCATGGTTTGTATCATCAATCCAAGGAATTGGATGATGAATATTTTCATAGAAGGCTAAACTCTTTTCCCAGGGTTAAGGCCACATTCATGATTACCTTTGTTTTGAATTAAGTTCATCAATTTTGTTTATCATTATTGGTTGTTTATTTATTCTTGTTTTTAACTATTTTAAGGATTAGCTGCCCTTAGAATACATCCATTGTCTACCTTGTGATCTCGGGAGGGGGAATAGGAAGATAGAACAAGGGAACAAGCAAGGTAAGGTTCGTAGTCTTTTATAAAATAAGGATTTCGAATTAGCATCTAGGACAGGAATGTACCTATAAGCCTTATTTGAATCACATGTAGGTTTATATTCGTAAAGAACTAAACTGAACTATTATATCCCCGCTCAACAATGTAGTTGTAAGGTTCAACTTAGGTAAACGGTTAGAGGTCGGGAAATCGTAATCATGCAATTAACCCTACGAATCAACAACCAAGACAAGCAACTTAACGAATAAATTTTAATAACATAGTATGATTGTTTGTATGCGTTAACCCTGGACTACTATCTATAGATTGTCCTAAGTCATTACTTTTTTGCATTAGTTTAGTTTAGTTTAGATTAACAACTTTAAAAATCTATTTGCTCCTCTCCTCAATTAATTAAACTAGAATTGGATAGGCACGAATGCAAGTCCCTGAGAGATCGATATTTGGAATTCCTTGAAACCATTTGACTACTTGATAAGACCACGTACACTTACGTGTGCACTTGGGCGCTGTCATGAGGTAACTTGAACCTTACCCAAATTTCCGGTTATGTAAACTAATAATTTAATAATTTTTAATTAGTTTATAATGGTGCCCTAATGCACCTCAATTGGTTAGGTGGCAACTCTCCTCTTATAAAATATCCTAAAAGAGTTGTCACTTTGATTTTGCTTTTTCAATGGGGCGCGATAAGTCTTACCACTCCCTTATTTATGATGTTTTAATCAAAAAACCACTTTAACAAATCATAACTTTTAATCCCATTTTACAAAATATTATTTTTAATAACTTGATACTTTTAATCCTGATTTGTAAATTACTTTAATAAGATGTAATTTTTATTATTTTTAATAAGTTAAAATTTTTAATTTTTATTTGTAATTCAAAATAAATAATTTCGATCAATAATTTTAATAATGTTTTACAATTATCGGCTCCATTAAAAAGTTGCATAAACAATTCCAAGTTGCTTATTTTTGGAACTTTGAAAATCGAGCATCTTCAACTTAAACTCCATTGAATAATGTAAAGAAAAAAGTGGGACAAATCTTATTGAATAATCATAGTTGTAAAGTTACATAATAACTTCCTCATACCAGCTTATATAGATGAGGAAGAGAGACTAAAAGAATATCTTCTAACTAACTTTAATTGACAACTAAGTAACAACTCATTTACAACTCACAACAACTAACTAATCAACTAAGTCGACTTAACCAACAAACTGGGACATTGATCATAATAGACTAGAGCTACAATAACCAATTGAACTGTAATTGTGTCTGTGATAGTGAAGTGTATCAGTATAATATGCATCTATTCAGTTATTTTTAACGTACTGCTTCAAGTTGCAGAGTGTACAAGCTTGCTTAGCAGGTGCTGATGTTGAGCATGAATCAATCCTTTGGTGAGAATGTTGCAACCTAATGTTGAGTTCAATGTAGTATAGTTGAATCAGATCTTTGATCTTGTGTCTAATAAAGTGACAGTCAATTTCAATATGCTTTATTCTCTCATGGAACATAGGTATAGTAGTGTTATCACTGAGGATTGCAACAAGCTTATGAATAGGGACTCCTAATTTAGTAAAAAAGACCTAATAACCAATAACCTTAGCTGCAACTGACGCCATACTCGTATACTCAGCTTTAGCTTAACTTTTGGATGTAGTCTGTTGCTTATTGGACTTTCATGAAATAACACAATCACCAAATTTTACCATGTATATAGTAATGGATCTTCTCATGTTTGGATAGGCAGCCCAGTTAGAGTCATACCAATACATCAATGTGGTAGCTGGTTTAGCTTGTAACCATATCCCTTGGACAACAATCCCCTTTAAGTATTTTACCACTCTTATTGTAGCATCCTGGTAAGATATCTTGGGACATTCCATGAAATGACTAAGAGTTGGGACAACATTGCTTATATTAGGTTTAGTAATAGTGGCATAAAGAAGTTTACGTATCAACTTTAGGTAAGATATAATGTCATGCAATATAGAGTCACCAATGATCCTATTTATGTGATCATAATCTACTGATGTCAACCTTATATTAGATTCAATAAGAGTAACAATAGGTTTAGCATTACTTAATATAACATCAGAGATGAGTTCTAAAATTTACTTTTATTGATATAAAATCACACCTGCAGAGGACCTCAAAGTCTCAATACCTAGGAAGTATTTGAGCTCTCCTAGAAATCTTAGCTTGAACTGTTGATGGAGTGCCAATTTGGTGGCATTAATGAGGTGAGCATTACTCCAGTAGTTAGCAAATCACCAACATAGACCAAAAAAAATACCAAATCTGCATCCTTCTTAAATATGAACGAATAATAATCACTAAGGTACTAGTAAGCTTGCTATTCTATTATTTTGAAGCTTGCTTCAAACCATATATGAACTTAAGTAGTATTCATACCTTAGTCTCACCGAGTTGTTTAAAACCTTCAGGAATTTCCATACAAACTTCCTTATCCGATGACCTTTGATGGTCCTTCTAACGGGTCTAGAAAAGTCGATTTTTATTCCACCAAGCATAGCAATTTCTAGACCATATTTTATCCAACGACTTTCCAGTGACAATATTTCAGCAACCAATTTTTGCACCAATTTTTTCCAGAGTCCATCAAAGCAAGCAAGAGAAGATCCCTTGATCTCTAAGTGTATCACCATGACTTCTAACCTTTAATATTTACTCTATCTCACTATTTTTTTATCTCCTTACGTTTTTTTTACTTTTTTGAGTCTTTTTGCTTTCTTGTACTAGTGTTTATTGATTGTTGTTTAGGTTATTTTTCCTTATTGTGTGCTTTGTGTATGCCTTCTATTTCTATTTCTCTATTTTATTTTAATTAGTAGCTTTGGTGGTTGATGGTAGGCTAGGGTCATGTCTAGAGGGTTGGGGTTGGGATCTACTTTAGGTGTTTAGGAAAGGGAGAGTGTGGGCTTAGATTTTGGGTTAGGGGTTTAAGGTTAGGTTTAGGGTATAGGATGAGGAATAGTAAAAGTAAGCGGGATGCGAGAGCTGACAGTTGAGGGTAGGGTCTTGGAACATAGAGATCCTTCAAGGTAAGTCCATTGAGATCGAAAAGAATCCTAGAAAGAAGAGGCTCAATATTGTGTGTGTATAGGAGATAAAGTGGTAAGTTTTAAGGCTAGGGAAGTGGATAGGTATAAGTTGTGATACTCAAAAAGTGAGAGATATAGAAATAGGGTAGGTTTCTTATTAGTCGAAGAGTGTAAGAGGAAACTAGTATAGGTTAAGAGGGTAAATAATAGGTCGATGACAATTATCAGTAGAGGGTTTACTCTGAGCATTTCTAATTCCTATATTTAACAGATGGGATTGGATGAGGAGAAAAATAAGTGACTTTAGAGGTTTTGGATGAGGTGGTAAGAGGTGTGCCTATCTTTGAGATGATTTTCATAGGAGGGGATTTCAATGGGCATATTAGGTCATTACCAAAAGTTTATAATGATGCACAAGAAGGCTTTGGTTTTGGGGATAAGAATGAAGGGAGAGCTGCTCTTTTCGATTTTGCTAGGGCCTTTAGGTTGGTAGTAGAGAATTTGAGGTTTTTGAAGGAGGATCACCCAATTATTTTCTAAATCACAGTAGCCAAGACTCAGATTGACATTTTGCTACATAGGTAGGGGGATAGAACATTGTGTATGAACTATGAGTTCATTTCATTTGAGAATCTTTCAATCCATAATAGGCACCTAGTTATGGATTTGGATATCAAGAAGGACAAAAAAATAAGGGGTGGGGAGGGTAGATCAAGAATTAAGGAGGGTGGCTTGACTCTGGTTAGTGCTCTAGAGATAGGAGAGAAGTAGGTAATGATGGGGGTTGCTGCACCCAAGAACACACATAAGTGCATGTGGTCTCACCGAGTAATATAGTGGCCTTACATAAATCCAAATATCAATCCCTCAAAGACTTGTGTTAAACAACTATCCAATTCCAGTTTAACTATTTAGATTAAATTAGTGCCAATTTAACCAAAAGAATTTTTAAAGTTTATAAATAAAAAGTAAACTAGAGTAATATGTAAAAGTAAAGACTTTGGACAATCCATAGATGAAAGCCCGGGGTTAAAGCACTATGAATAATCATACTACGCTATTGAACTACACTCTTTAGATTACTTATCTTGGTTTATTGATTCATAGGGTTTATCGTATGATCATGGTCTACCGACCTCTAACCTTCTACCTAACGAGACATTTCAACTACATCATTGAACGAGGATGTAATAATCCCTTTCGATGCATTAAGATGTAATAGTACATGTGAACCAAGCAAGACTTCTAGGTATATCTCTATCCTATTCTCTAATTCAAATTTCTTACTTTATAAAAGAATAAGAACCTTACTCTACTTATCCACATGTTCTATCATCCTATTCCCCTTCCCGAGCTCACAAGGTTAACGATATCCATATTCTAAGGATTGCGAATCCTTAAAATAGTAATAAAAATGATAAATAAACAATAAAATATGATAATTAATCCAAACAAAGTCAATTCAAAGCAATCGTAATCAAGGCTTTGGATTTAACCCCGGAAAGGGGGCGTTTAGCCACTCATAGACATAATCGTAATCCAAATAAATCAAACAATGAAAAAATCCATAAAAAATCTAAATTAAATAGATATAAACCCTAATTAAAGTTTTTATAACCCCCTCACCAAGCCTCTAAGACGTCCAAGGTCAATTACAATGTGCACAAGAGTTGTATTTATAGTTGGAGAATTTTGTTGCCTAGGGAATAAGGCTCGCGGTGCGTTGGACAGTCCATGGGATTGGGGGTCACGGTGTGGAACCCATTTCATGGTATTAGGGGTTGCTACATGACACCTAGTCCATGGTAATGGGGGTGGTGATGCGCCTCTATTGTGAGAGCTCTTTGGAAACTCTCCTTTGACGTTTAACTTTATCTTGTGCATTTTTCCTTAAATCCCAAGCCTTGTGGTGTTGTTACTAGGTTATTTACAGCTTTTTAATCATCCGTATATAATAAAAATCAACTCACCTAGAATCCTATAAGATCAAACACCACAGATTAGATCTCAAAACAACAAACAATCCATAACGGTGAATTAGAAACTCAAGCTAAGAATTAGTTTCGTCCACTTTGGTCTTTACTTAGATTTGACACTTGGATTGATTCAGTTGCACTTTTAAAATTATGAACAAGTTTTCACACAAATAATTACACAATCAAACCTTTAGGAACTCATCACGCATATTAGAATCCATCGCGATAGACTAGAATGACACTTAGCTCAAGCTAGTAACACTAATTTTCTTGTTTGAACTCTAAGTGACCAAATTAATTACAAACATATTTGAAAGACACCATGAAAATTTTAATAAAGTTCTAAATACTTATATGCTTAATTATCTCATCATTAACACATGAAGCACACGAGAAATCTTTAAAACAAGGCTAAATAAGCTATGTTAACACACCAATATGCATAAAACTACCTTAGATTAGGGGTATGGGAGTATAAAGGGGATATGGATAGTATATGGGATATGGATTCCTATTGTATCAAAGATATAGATAGAAAGGTGTTGGGGGTATCGAGGGGATGGTCTGGCCAGCACCAGCGAGATTAGTGGTGGAAGAGAAGTTAAAAAGAAGGTGGATATTAAGAAGATGGATTATACTAAGCTAGTTGAAAGTAAGGATGGAGAGGAGAAGTGGGAAAATAGGAAAGAGTCCAAGTTTTATTTAAAGGAGGCTAAGTTGGTGGTTATAGAGGCTAAAATAATAAATTTTAAATTCTTGTATGTGGGATTAAAGGAGAAAAAGTGAGGAAAATAGGTTGTATAGGCTTCCCAAAGCTAGAGAGTGAAAGGTGCATGACTTTGATCAAGTGAAGTACATCTAGAGAGAGGGTGGAAGAGTATTGGTGAAGGACATTCCCAATAAGAGAAAATGGAAGTAGTATTTGTATAGACTTTTGAATGGCAAGGGGGATAAGGACATTATGTTAGGGGAGTTGGAGCATTCATAGGGGTGTCGTAATTTTAGTCATTGTATATGTATAAAGGTTGAAGATGTCAAAACGGCTAGTTATAGGATGCATAGAGGTAGGGCGATGGGGCCTGATAAGATCCTGGTAAATTTTTAGAAGTATATTGGTGGGGCAAGTTTAGGGTGGCTGACCAAATTATTTAATGACATTTTTGGGACTGAAAAGATGTCTGAGGCTTGGAAATAGAGTACAATAATTCTTTTATGCAAGAGCAAGGGTGACATTTGGAGTTGCAACAACTAAAGGGTATTTAGTTATTGAGTCATACCATAAGGATATGGGAGAGGGTGGTCGAGCATAGGTTTAGGGGTATCATGTCTATTTTTTAGAATCAGTTTTGATTTATGCCAAGTAGATCGATGATAGAGACAATTAACCTTGTGTGAAGACTAGTAGAGCAGTATAGGGAGAGAAAGAGGAACTTACACATGGTGTTCATCGACCTATATGAGGCTTACAACAAAGTTCTTAGGGAGGTTCTTTGAAGGTGCTTGGAGGCTAGAGGTATCCCTGTGGCATACACTATATTTATTAAGGACATGTCTAATGGAATGAAGACTCGAGTGATGATGGTAGGATGAGATTAAGAGCATTTCTTTATTTTGTCTGGGTTGCAAAAGGGGCCAACTTTTAGTCCATTTTATTCATCTTAGTGATGGATGTTTTTATGCAGCGTATTCGAGGAGAGGTGTCTTAGTGTATGCTATTTATGGATGATGTAGTTTTGATTGATGAGACCTAAGGGGTATTAATGATAAACTAGAGTTTTGGAGACAAACCTTGAAGTCTAATGGGTTCAGGTTTAGTAGGACCAAGATAGAGTACTTAGAATGCAAGTTCAGTGATTTGATGCATGAGGATAAGGTGGTAATGAAGATGAGTTCCTAGTTTATTTGTAAGAGGGATAGTTTAAAGTATCTTGGGTCTATGATTCAGGGAAATGGAGATATTAAGAAGGATAACACTCACCAAATTACAGCAGGGCAGATGAAATAGAGGATCACCTTTGAGTTTTACATTATAAGAAGGTTCCTTCAAGCCTAAAGGAAAACACTATAGAGTGATATTCCATTCAACCATGTTGTATAGAATATGGTGTTGGTAAGAACTCTCATATCTAAAAGTTGATGGTGGCAAAAATAAGGATATTGCATTAGATTTGTGGTCTTACTAGGGGAGTAGGGTTAGGAATGAGACTATTCAGGAGAAGGTGGAAATGGATTTGGTGGAGGACATGATATGGTAAGTGAAGTAGAGATTGTTTGGACATGTGATGAGGAGGTTCATTGATGCCCCAGTCCATAGGTGTGAGAGGTTGGTTAAGGATGGTTTTAGGCGGGGTAGAGGTAGGCCAAATAAATACTAAAGAAAGGTAATTAGACATGACATAGAGTAGTTATAGTATACTGAGGACATGACCCTAGATAAGAAGTTATGAAGGACATAAATTAGGTTATAGGGCTACTATATGTGGGTGATTCATTGAAAGTAGGTAGGAATGCTTTAGTGTAACTATGCTAGTAGTCATAGGTGTTTGCTCGTAGGTTGAAGTTTCTAGTTAGGAGGTTTTGGGTGAGGGGTGTGCTTTCAGTTAGATAGTGCATAGAACTACTTTGTGGGTGTTTTATTTCTATTATTTCATCTTGTTTTATGTTTTATTATGACTTTGTTTACTATTTTTTTGTTCTAAGCTGGGGGTTTATCAAAAATAAGCTCTCTACTTCTTCAGAGGTAGTGGTATGTATTGCCTAAACTTTACTCTCTCCAGAACCCACTATGTGGGAATACACTAGGTATGTTATTGTTGTTGTATTATTTGAAATAAACTCCATCTTTTGGAGACTAATAAGACTATGTCACACCTGACAGTCACCATCTTGGCCACATGAGATAAAATATCATGATAATCAAGAACTTACTGTTGTCGATATCCTTTGGCTGCTAGTCTATCCTTAAGCCTCTCCACTTTACCATTTTCATGATACTTGATCTTATACACCCATTTGAACCAACTGTATTTTTACCTGCTAGTAACTAAACTATCTTCAAAGTCTTGTTGATTTCAAGAGATTGAATCTCAAGATTAGTGGCTTGTATCCATATTTCATCCTTGGAAACCTCTCTAAACTGTTTAGGCTCCTTGAGATCATACAACTTAGTGAGATAACTCTGAGAAGTATGACTAGTATGTGCATAAAAAAGATAGATAGTCATGGGATATTTGGTGCTGCTCTGTCTTACACCATAGTGGTGTAATCTATTATCTAAGTAGGCTGTTTAGATGTTCTTGCAGTCCTTCTACAAGGTAGTATAGTTACTAGTGGAGCAACAGATGGACCAGATTCAATAGGAATTAAAGAATCAATATTCTTATTTGATCTTATCGGTATATCTGATGCTAATTCAACTGGAATAGATTGAGTTTCTTTATAAAAGGTCATAGCTTCACCCTCCTCCAAATGACAACCTACTAGTATAGAAGAATGATTAATATTAGTGGTATGACTAGTAGAAACTTGACCAAAAGGAAATACATCTTCCTTGAAAACCACATCTCTATTCACAAAGAACTTCTTAGATTGATTATTTAAAAGTATATAACACTTTTGTACTTTTGTATGTCCCATCAAAATGGCAGGAAATGCTCCTTTTGAGAATTTATCACTTCATGGCAAAAATGAGTAAAATAGACAACCTATAACCCTTAAGTGCGACAACATTGGTTATTTGTGATACAACAATTCATTAGGGCTCTTATTGTTCAAGGTTGTAGAAGGTAACAAGTTTGTTAAATAAATAGTTGCCTTGATGCAATAGACCCAAAATCTAATGGGCATATACGGTTGAAACCTAATATTTCTAGCCATATTAAGAATGTGACGGTGTTTCCTCTCAACCACACAATTTGGGGTGTATAAGGGAAACTACTTTGATATAGGATGCATAATTGACTTTAATTGTAAGAGATGAATCCAAAAAAATCTACTAAAGTCATCTACCATAGTCAAGAAATAATACATTTCATCCACAATATGTTTTTTAAAAGGTACTCATAAGTATATACGAACAACTTCAAACTGTATGGAAGCTTTAGAATAACTTACAGAAAATAGAATTCAAGTGTGGTCAGCTAACATACCGATATAACAATCACTAAGCAATGCATGATCTCTTATATGATGAGTTAGACCAAGGTGATTCATGGTTTGAATAAAGGATGACCAAGACTCTGGTGCCATATAATGATATCATGACTTCTTGTTGTTATAAATTTCCTCTTCTGATCACTTGTTAGCCTTTTATTCCAAATTTATTCTTGAATATGTACAAACCACCTTTCTATTTACCAATCTCATTCACCCTACCACTGAATAGGTCTTGGAACATAGAAAAGTTAGGATAAAGGATACAAAATATAACAAATCCCTTGTCATCTTGGAGACTAGATACAGTTTCAATTTGAAATAAGGTACATATAGGATGTTCTTCAGACAGTTATTCTAAAAAAACCGTGCCACCAATATGTTAATTCTCTAATTCAGCACCTGTGAATAAATTTAATTGATCCTTTGATGACTTGGTTAGTGCATAACTCTTAGACAATAATTTTGTATTTGTTGTTATATGGTGTAAGGCACCTAAATCTACTATCCAATCATGTGTGGATACTTATGTTAAAATACAAATTGTAATAATTGTCATATCAGCCTGCTTGGTATTTTGCACATCCATATTCAACATGCTCCTGATCTTCTCATATTTATCTTAAGTAAATTCTTGACCTTTAGCCAAGACAACATTGTTAGCTTCATAACTGGTTGAAGGCAGCCGTGCAGAATTTGGTACACTATTGGGATCTTGACCTTAAAAGGTCCAGATCATCTTTTCATATGAAAGCATGAGATAGAGTGTTACATACATTGTTTGTTGATGATTAAGTTCCATGTCTTACCACACCTATATGTCCTTGTTAAACAATGTGACCAGCAGGTAGATAATGTTGATTACTATAAGGGGTCGTTTGGTTGGGGAAAAGTTATTCGAGGAAAATTAATCCTGGGATTAGTTATTCTAGGATAACTTATCCCACCATGTATATGAGATAATTTATTCCACCACTGTGGTGTAAATGGTGGAATAAATAATCCTGGTACTAAGTTATACCTTACACCAAACATGGGATAAAATAGTCCTTCATTTTATCCTGAGACTATTTATCCCTTATACCTGATACCAAATGATCCCAAGAATGACCCTGACATGTTGACTGACCTCTGATGCTATTTTACTCACCATAGACAAACTTGTTCCTATTCTTTCAATTTGTAAGATAGCCAATCAACTTGTAACAATTCTCATTTGTGTGACCTATAAAGTGAAAATACTGACATATCCTTCCATTAGAATAGTATTTCCCCAAAGTCTTACTAACATGCATCACTACTAGTTCTGGATTGTCAACAACACTAGCCATACATGCTGAGTTTTGTAATTAATCTTCAACTATAATATCCCGTATTTTGCTAGCTTAGTTTATCTCTCAGAACACAAGAATTCCTATATATACTTTCAAAAATACCTAGAATTTTTCTAGCTTAAGACCCATCATTGTGTAGGAAATTTAGTCATCTTTCCAACGATATAAATTTTGCCCAAAATTGATATCCGGGTGAGAATTTGTGTCACTTTTAGTTAAAATAGTATGTCAAATTGAGCAGCACCGCATCGCGGAGACATGGCAAATGGAATTCGTCAGTTTCCAGTAAGACACCACAATTACAACACATCACATTGAAGTTTGAGTTCCCAATAAGCTTTTTCTAGTGTGTCAACGCCATATCGGTGTGTCGTGCCAGAGTGCCATTTTGTAATTTACACTTTCCAGTAAGGCTCCGCGATATCTTTGCATCGTGCCAAATTGTATTTTTGCAATCGTCCTTGGACTACACTAGCCGACAAAATCCAGTTGCTGACCGCGATACCACCGAATCACTACGAAACCCAAAATCGAGATTTTTAGTGACGGAAATTTAATTTCTTATAGGGGTAACTTGGTCTTTTCCATGGCCCTAATCAATTCAAAACACTTTAATTAACCCCTAATAACCTAATTAGATCATCATTTATCCAATTTTCCTTAAATCAAGATCATTCTCTCTTTTTATTATTAAAACCCTTGCCTTCAAGAATCAATAACAATCTCAAGAACCTTCAAGAATTAAGCCTCCCAGGTATGTTAGATGTTCATCCATGGGTCCTTACCACCCATAGAGCCCAAGAATCCTTTTTCAAAATACAAGATTGAGATTTCATGAATTACATGCTTAAATTGGATTGTGTTCATATGTGTATTATTATATGGTTTTCAATCTATGATTAATTACAGGCTTTATGAAATTAAGATAGCATGTGTTATGAATTATGTGATTCTCATGTTAAATCCTTGAATTTATAGGTTGAATATTGTAGAAATAATAACTATATATGTTTATTATTATGTGAAATAGTCATGCTCCCCAAGTGTGTGTTAGAATGCCTATGTAAATTGAATAGTTAAATCATGACATGTTAGGATGTCTTCCCATTCATGTAAAAGTTCATGCCTTGCAAGTGTTTGACAAAATGTCTCAATGAATGAATCATAACTAAGTGACTAGCTAGTATGCTTTTAAGATTGTGCCATGTTTTACTATTGATGCTTTCGAGTCTTAGGGGTATTTAATACCCAAAATCTAGCTATTTACCTAGAATTAATGTAGCTACAGAATATTCTCCATAATGTCACAAACAATAGTACTTTATCAATTACAAAACTCAGTCTAGTTTAATTTAGTTTAATAATCAGTACCATTCAGTTGGGAGTAGAATTTAGCACTGAGCAAACCCAAGGATGGGTGCTCACCAGTCAGTAGGGGGTAATCCTTTATAGAAGTCCTTGTATTCTTGAACTACGTAGCCAGCGTAGGTTGAGACATCAACCAGAAAGTTGAGGGTTGATAAGGTGTTTACCTATCAGTTAAGAGTAATACTGCTCTCATCAGGGAACCTGCCAGTAGAGGGTGACCCTTAGTCCTTCGGGATGACATTTTTGTAGATCCATATAGCCAGTGTCTGTACCTGTGGCATGGAATTGACACCTTTCCAATTGGGGTTATAGGTTTGACCCCAATCAGTACAGAGCTGGGCATGTTGATTAGATGATTACCTCCCATAGTTTCAGTTTCCATTTTCAATATAGAACTCAGTTTAGTTCTGTAGAATCAGGATTGTCAGAAACAATCACCTAGTTATCAGTAAGTTAGTTATCAGTAATCTCAGGTATCAGTTACTCAGTTATCAGAACTCAGTACTCAGTTTTAGTATAAATCTTAGACGCAGTATATATATGTATATGCACAGTATTGCATAATCAGTGTTTATAGTAGCTTCAGTTACACATGTGCTCTCCTTCAGTTATATTCATATCACTCAGTCAGTTATTGCTCATGCATATAAAACCCATAAATTTTAGCCTTACCTCATCTAGGATACCAGTACATTCCATTTAATAATCGCATACTCTTTTCTTGTGCTATGATGTCTCATATCGTAGGTTCGGACACTCAGGTTCCCAACCATGCTTAGCCAGATTCAGTCAGCAGCAGCAGATTCAGTAGTGAGTCCTTATTAATCGAGGGTATTCTTTTATTTCAGTATTATATTAGATTCAGTATTTTATTAGTCAGAGTTAGTTAGGGGCTTGTCCCATCAACTCCACATTTCGATAGTTCAGTTAGAGGCTTTTTAGACTAGACTAGTTCAGATAGTATTCAACTTACAAATTTTATTATCAGTTATTATATTTATCAGTATTTAGATTATGAAACTTATGGAATTTCATTCTAACTTCCGCATTTTTTCTATATTATTATTTAGTTCTCATTGCAAGTACCATTCATGGATTAGCTTGTGTCCTTCGGGGTCGTAAGCACCGAGTAGCGTTCGAGGTGGAGACTTGGGCTGTTAAAAACTTGGTATTAGAGCCTAAGTTTTATTAGAGTCCTAGGGAGTCTAAAACCCATGTCAAGTAGAGTCTTGTTCATGGGTGTGTAGCGCACCACACTTATGGGCAAGAGGCTATGAGGCATTTTTAGGAAAGTTTCCCTTCTTTCAATATTCATGTCATGTGAATAAGCATGATGTCAAGTTAAACTCTCAGTCTAATTCATTTCTTCCTTCTGTTTACCGAACATGCCACCCCAAAAGACCAATGGAAGAAGTATTGGAAACCAGCCAACACCTCTCCCGTTTAGGAAGATCCCCTAGATGAGCATGTCTCTTATGCAGAATTTAGATTAGCCTTCACCACTCTATCCCATACTATAGCAGATCAAAATGAATGATGAACTACTATTCAGGCCAACCCAGTGGCCAATACTGCTACAGCAAGGATTTGGGACTTCACCCGAAAAAATCCTCCCCTATTTTCAGGATCTAAGTTTGAAGGGGGTCTATAGAAGTTCTTTAATCAGGTGCAAAAGTCACAGATATTATGGGAGTGACTTCTAGTGAGATTTTTTAGTTAGCTTCTATTAGCTACAAGATTCAGCTTATACGTGGTTTAAGAAGTGGAAGGTAGACAGGGGCACAGATGCAGAGCCCATAGAATGGGAAAAGTTTGCTACTACTTTTCTAGATAGATTCTTTCCCTTAGAGTTTAGGGAAGCCAAGGTGTAGAGTTCATCAATCTCAATAAAAGCAACATAAGTGTGTAAGATTATTCCCTCAAGTTTACTCTGTTAGCCAGGTAGGCTCTCTATGTAGTAGTAAATAACACGTCCAGGATAAGCAAGTTCGTGTCTAGGGTATCAAAAAGTATGGCTAAGGAATTCAGAACTGCAATGTTAATTAAAGAGATGGATATATCCAGGCTAATGGTCCATGCTTAATAGATAGAAGAGGCTAAGAATAAGGAGAGAGAGAGAGGGAAAACAAGAGAGCTAGAATATGTTCCTTTAATTTAAATTAACCTAAGTTAGAAGGCAGTAACCATTCCTAGTTTCATCCAAAATATTAAATTCCAGCCCAGTCCTCAGCCAATGCTCTAACACCTAAGTTCAAAAATGGTAACAAAGATAGGGTGCTAGGCTCTAAGTCTCAGGGTAGTGTCAGCAGCGCTCTAACAAATCTTTTTTCCCAGAAGTGTGGTAGAAACCATTAGGGTATCTACAGAGATAGAAGTGATGTATGTTTTTGGTACATCAAGCCAGGCCATAGAGTCAGCGATTTTCCTTAATCAGGTTCACAAGGTCAGCGCAATCATCCCTCAGCTGTAATACCCCATACTTCTACCTAGCTTAAATTCATCTCGAATATGTCAAAAACATGCTTTAAAGATGAATACACTTTTATATATGTAGAATTTTCAATATTTTCACTTTTTTTTGTATGGGAAATTCAATAAGCTTTTCATCGATACCAAATTCGCCTAAATACAACACCCCGATAAAGAGTTAGAGCCTTTTAAGTGAGATAGTATATCACCTAAGCCGTCAACGCATTGCAGAGCCAGATTAAACAGTAATTGTCAATTTCTAGTGTTTCTCCACAATAGTAAAGCATCATGCCAAAGGCCCAGTTCACAATTTTCCTTTTCCAGTGTTCCAACGTGATACCACCGCATCGCGGTGAGATTCTAGGTCGCATCCAAGGTGGCAATGATATTGTACCATGTCGATCCACCATGCAATTTTCCAATATTTACTTTCTAGAGACACAGAGCAATAACACTGCATCACCAGGGGTCCAGATCGAGAAATTTTTATAAAAATTAAAAGACGCATCCAGGGTTAAATGGGACTTTTCCCATGATTTTATTCCACCCATATATGGGATTTAAGCCCTAAAAACGTCCTTAACTACTTATTGTTCGCTTTTTCTCCAATATCAAGAACATTCTCTCTCAAGAAAACGAAACCCTAGCCCTTGAGAATCAACATCAATCTCAAGAAATCTATCCAAGAGCTCCAAGAACCTTCAAGGTTTCCTTTCTCAGGTATGCATAGTGTTCATTCATGAATTCCTTTCATCCATAAAGCCCAAGAATCAAGTTTTAAACTATGAATTATGATATTCATACTATGTGTTGATTATGTGCATATGGTTGTTGTTGTTGTATGATTCCCAAGTTGGAATATTTATGTGTTATTATGAAAATATGTTAGCATGTGAGTTAAAAACCATGAATTTTAGTTGGTTGTGATATGTTAATTTGATGATTATGCCATGCCCTAAGTCATGCACCCTAAGTATTTGACAAAATTCCTAAGAGACTAGAAATTATGTAATATGTCTCAATTGTAACTTAAGTGAAGGATTCATGTTTTACCCTTATGTTCAAATGACTCCCATGCTATTGATGTGCAATGTAGATGTTTGTTGGAATGCTCACGATGTTAGAGTATGAAATTATGACATTGAGTATATGCATTCCTACCATGTACAAGATTATGATAACCATGTACTTCATAAAATCCCCAACTTATTGTATTATGGATTATTGATGTTGGTTGTGTATTCAAGAATGTCATGCCTTGTCAGTTTCCTTCTATCTCATCATAGGGTACTTGTACCCGACAATTTAACTATATGCCTAGAGCCAGTGTCATGTTTTCATGATATCGTCAAACAATCCATGTTCAGTAGAATTACGTCAGTCATGTGACTCAGGAAAACTCAGTTAACTCAGTAATCCCAGTAATTTCAGAAAGCTCAGTACTTCAGTAATCTCAGTAGTATTTTGTCAGTCAATAGAACTTAATAAACTCAGTCCAGTTTAGTTTAATTTATCATGTTCAGTGTCTATTTAGATGGGAGTAGGATTTAGCACCGAGTGAACCTAAGGATGAGGACACACACTGAAAGTTGAGGGTTTGATCCTTAGAAGCAATCCTTGCATTCCAAAACTATGTAGCCAAAGTAGGTTGAAACATCAGCACTGACAGATGAAGGTTGATGAGGAGGATAAAATCTGTCAGATGAGGGTCCCACCATTTTCTTTTGGAGACACTGTCAGATGAGGGTCACCTACAGCTTGTGTTTACCAGTGGCGCGGTATTCACACCCTTCCAATTAGGCTTACTAATTGGACCCCAACCTAGATATATTACTTTATTTAGGGCATGTCGGTTAGATGAATACTTTCTATAGTTACAAGTTAACACTCAGTCTCAGTAATAAAACTCAGATAGTTTTTTAAAATTTTAGGACTGTCAGATACAATCAACTCAGAATAGTACGGAACTCAGTTAGTCCCATCAGAACCTAGACTGTCAGATACAGTCACTCAGTATCAGTTATATAATTTATCAATGACTCATGTTATCCGTAATCAAACTCAATAGTCAGTAGCATCACAAATTCAGTGACAGTCACTGATTTATGCATGCATTCTCACATTCATGTTATACAGTCAGTTAGAATTGTTCATGCATTCGAACCCTTTTGCATTTACCCTATCTCACATGCATACCAGTACATTCAATCATACTGATGCATTTACGCTATGGTGTTTTGTTCTATACCATAGGTTCAGAAGCACGAGCTCCAGAGAATCAGTAGCATTCCAGTTTCAACAGTCATAGTTAGTAGTGAGTCTTCATCCTTTGAGGACATGATCCTCACTTTATTTCTTCATTTCTTTTTTTTATTTCAATAGTTGGAGTTAGTTGGGGACATTTCCTATCAAATCCTTATTCAGATAATTTGGAGGCTTTCAGACTACAGTGTTTTCAGACTATATGTTTTTAGACATTATTTCAGTTTTGGTATTGTCATACCACATTATGTAAATATGGTTTTATCATATATTTATCAGTTTTGAACCTTATGGTATGTTTCAGCCTAGTATTTCTGCATTTATACAGTATATTATTTAGTGTGGAGGTTCAAATATTAGTCATGGATTAGCTTGTGGTCCTTTGGGGTCCTGAGCACCATGTAGAATTCCTAGTACCAGATTCGGGGCACTACATCAGCTCAGTTTGGTTGACTGAATTAGTAGGGTGCCATTTCCAGTCCTACCAATGGGAAATTCCCAAACAGGCTCTATACACTTTAGTTCCGACAAGATCAGAAAAGTTCTCCTGATGTGGTCACTAGAACATTACAGATCTTCTATTTACATGTTTATGCCTTATTAGATCTAAGAGCTTCTCTGTTTTTTCTAACTTCTTACATTGTAGTCAATAGTAAAGTCAGACCAGAAATCTTAACAGAACCTTTCTCAGTCTCTACCCCAGTGGATCAGTATATCATAGCTCGACGGGTATACAGGAATTGTCGAGTTATGATATCTAAGAAAGTAACTTCAGTAGACTTAGCAGAGTTAGAGATGCTGGATTTTGATGTCATTCTTAGCATGGATTGGCTTCACTCATGCTATACCTCAGTTGAATGTAGAAGTAGATTTGTTCATTTTTAGTTTCCAAATAAACCTGTCCTTGAATGGAGGGGTAGTACTACAACGCTTAAGGGTCAGTTGAGTTCATGCCTTAGAGCGATAAAATTGTTATCCAAAGAGTTTTTCTATCATCTTTTAAAAGTCAAAGACTCTAGTTCAGAGACTCCTAGTCTTGAGTCAGTTCCAGTAGTAAATGAATTCTCAAATATGTTTCTTGAGGATCTTCCAGGAGTTCCTCCCAAAAGGGAAATCAACTTTGGAATAGACCTTCTTTTAGATACTTAGCCTATATCTATTCTGCCATACAAAATGGCTCCAACTAAACTTAGAGAATTAAAAGAACATTTAAATAACCTTTTAGATAAGGGGTTCATCAGACCCAGTATTTTCCTGTGGGGTGCACCAGTCTTATTCATGCATAAAAAGACAGTTCACTCGATGTGTATAGACTACCGTCAGTTGAATAAAGTTACAGTCAAGAATAAGAAGCCACTACCTAGAATCGATGACTTGTTTGACCAACTTCAGGGTGCTAGTTATATTTCAAAGATAGAACTCAGATCAAGCTATCGTCAGCTCAGAGTCATAGAATATGACATTTCAAAAATAACTTTTCAAACCCGGTATGGTCACTTCGAGTTTCTAGTCATGTCCTTTGGTCTCACAAATACCCCAGTGTATTCATGGACTTAATGAATCACGTGTTCAAGCGGTACTTGGACATGTTCGTTATAGTCTTCATCAATGACATTCTTGTCTATTCTCGTAACAAGAATGATCACGCAGATCACCTCAGAATCGTACTTCAGACTTTTAGAGACCATTAGTTATTCATCAAATTCCGTAAGTACAAATTTTGGCTAAGATCAGTAGCATTCCTTGGTCATATTATTTTTTGTAATGGAATTAGAGTTGATCCTCAAAAGACCGAGGTAGCGAGAAATTGGCCTAAACTCATTTCTCTATCAGATATCAGGAGTTTCTTAGCTTTAATTGGCTATTATTGATGGTTTATTGAAGGGTTTTCATCTATTGCATTCCCTATATCTAGATTGACTCAAGAGAAAGTTAAGTTTCAGTGGTTATATTCTTATGAGAAGTGTTTTTAGGAATTGAAGAATTGACTCACCACAACCTTAGTTTTGATGTTACCAGATGGTTTAAAAGGGTTTGTTGTGTACTGTAATGCATCCAGAGATGGTTTGGGTTGTGTACTAATATAGAGAGGTAAATTCATAGCGTATGCCTCTAGAAAGCTTAAGCCCCACGAGAAAAATTACCCTACCCATAATCTTGAATTATCTGTTGTTGTGTTTGCCTTATACATTTAGAGGCATTATTTGTATGGGGTGCATGTTGATGTGTTCATTGATTACAAAAGCATGCAGTATATGTTCTATCAAAATTTTTTTGAATTTACATCAGAGAAACTGGTTAGAGTTATTGAAAAATTGTGATATGAGTGTTCTGTATTATTTGGGCAAGGCCAATATAGTGGTAGATACTCTTAGTAGGTTGTCTATAGGTAGTGTTGCTCATGTTGAGAATGGTAAGAAGAAGTTAGTTCAGGAAGTTCATCAGCTTGACCGACTAGGTATCTGCTTAGTCGATTCAGAAGAGGATAGTGTGTGGGTGCAAAATAGTTTAGAATCATCTCTGGTTTCTGAAGTGAAGAAAAAGTAGGATAAATATCTTAGTCTAGTTAAGTTGGAAGAATCAGTTAGAGATTAGAAAGTAGAAGTTTTCTCCTGAGAGGGAGATAGTGATTGCATTAAAAGAGTAGACTGTGTGTGCCGTGTGTTAATGAGTTGAGGCAATAAATTCTTGCAGAAGAGCATGGTGCACATTACTCGATTCATCTGGGGGATACTAAGATGTACCTCTATTTGTGGGAGATCTATCGGTGCAGTGGGATGAAGAGAGATATCACAGAGTTTATAGCTAAGTACTCTACGTGTCAGCAGGTTAAAATTAAGCACCAGAAGCCTAGTGGGTCCATGCAAGAGTTTAATATTCCCACAAGGAAATGGGAATAAGTGAACATAGAATTTGTTACGGGTTTGCCTTATACTCATCATCAACATGATTCAATTTGGATTATCGTAGACAGGATGACTAAATATGCTTTTTTCTTGCCAGTCCATACTTCTTATTTAGTTGAGGACTATGCCAAACTATATCAAAGAGTTGGTCTAGTTTCACGGATTCCCAGTATCCTCCATTTCAGATAGAGGTACCCAGTTTACATCTCTTTTTTAGAAACCCTTCCAAAAGGGTCGGGTACCCAAGTTCAACTGAGTACATCTTTTTACCCTCAAGCAGATAGTCAAGTAGGAAGGACCATTCAGACTCTATAAGATATGTTAAGATCATGGATTATTGATTTTAAAGGTAGTTGGGATGACCACTTGCCTTTGATTGAATTTACATATAATAATAGTTATCATTCTAGTAGTCAGATGGCTTTATTTGAGGCTTTTTACGGTAGGAGATATAGATCTCCATTGGCTGGTTTGAGGTAGGTGAGGCTACTATAGTAGGGCCTGACTTGGTGTTTATGCCTTACAGAAAGTTCAATTGATCAGAGAAAGGCTTAGGGTAGCCCAGAGCCAACAAAAATCATATGCACATGTAAAGAGAAAAGATCACAAGTTTGAGATTGGAGACTTTGCGTACTTGAAAATATCTCCCATGAAGGTAGAGAAGATGTTCGGCAAGAATGAGAAGGTCCGTCCCTGATATGTCGGTCCTTATAGAATTCTCAGCCATTTCGGAAAGGTAGCTTATGAGCTTGAGTTTCCTTTAGATCTAGCTTCACTACACCCAGTGTTCCACGTCTCCTTCCTAAAGAAATGCATTGGTGACCCAGTAGTTGTTGTCCCTTTATAGGGTGTAGATATGCAGAATGATCTCTCTTTCGAAGAGGTTCCAGTCCAAATCCTTGATCGTCAGATTTGTTGACTAAGGAACAAAGAAGTTCCCTTGGTAAAAGTTCTCTGGTGGAACCAGTCCGTTGAGAGAGCTACTTGGAAAGAAAAAGAAGACATGCAAACCAAGTATCCTCACCTCTTCTCCGCAAACTTAGAATTAACTTGTGGGAATAGTCTTCCTTAGATTTACTTAGTTCCATGTTAAGTTACAGTTACAAACTTTGTATTAGTTACCACTGCATATCATCTTCATGACAGTCATGCATTCATGCATCAGTTCAGCCATGTAATTATGTTTCAGTACGAAAACTCAGCTTATCAATAGTTTCAGTCATGTAATTATACTTTAGTTGTGCATGTTTAGTATGTAACCTCAGTCTATTACTATTTCTCTGCTTAATCAGTCTCATTAGAGGATAAATTTTCTCAAGAGGGAGATATTGTAATACCCCATATTTTCCTAGCTTCGTTTAGCTCTTAGTACATGAGAATTTCTATATATACTTTTAAAAAATACTCAAAATTTTTCCATCTTAAGACCCATCATTGTATAGGAAATTCATTCATCTTTTCAATGATATAAATTTTGCTCAAAACCGATATCTGGGTGAGATATGGCACTTTTAGTAAAAATAGTATGTCAAATTGAGTAGCACCGCATCATGGAGATAGGAAAAATGGCATTCTTCAGTTTCCAGTGAGACACTATGATTCCAGTGCATCGCGGTAAAGTTTTAATTTCTAATTGGCTTTTTCCAGTGTGTCAACGCAATATTAGAGAGTCGCACCAGAGTGTCATTTTGAAATTGTCACTTTCTAGTGAGGCTCCGCGATAACTCTGTGTCGTATCAAAGTGGACTTTTGAACTCGTCCTTGGACTACACTAGCCGACAAAATCCAGTAGCTCACCGCGATACCATCGCGTCGCGGTGTAAGCCAAAATGGGAATTTTCAGTGACAAAAATTTAACTCTTTCCAGGGGAAATTTGGCATTTTTCCACGGCCTTAATCAGTTCAAAACACGTTAATTAACCCTAATAACCTAATTAGATCACCATTTATCCAATTTCCCTTAAATCAAGATCATTCTCTCTTCTAATTATTAAAAACCTTACCTTGAAGAATCAAGAACAATCTCAAAAACCTTTAAGAATTAAGTCTCCCTGGTATGTTAGATGTTAATCCATAGGTCCTTACCACCCATGGAACCCAAGATTTCATTTTAAAAATACAAGATTGAGATTTCATGAATAACATATTTGAATTGGATTATGTTCATGTGTGTATTGTTATATGGTTTTCAATCCATGATTAATTACAAGTTTCATGAAATTAAGATAGCATGTGTGATTAATTATGTGATTATCATGTTAAATCCTTCTATTTACAAGTTTAATGTTGTAGCCATGATAACTATATATGTTTATTATTATGTGAAATGATTATGCTCCCCAAGTATTTGTCAGGATGCCTATGTGCATTGAATAGTGAAATCATGACATGCTAGAATGTGTTTCTATTCATGTACAAGTTCATGCCTTGCAAGTGTTTGAAAAAATGCCTCAATGAATGAATCATGACTAAGTGACTAGATAGTATGCTTTCAAGATTGAGCTATGTTTTACTATCGATGCTATTGAGTCCTGGGGGTATTTAATACCCGAAATCTAGTTGTTTACCTAGAATTAAAGTAGCTATAGCATAGTCTCAGTAATGTTATGAACAATAGTACTCAGTTAGTTACAGAACTCAGTGAAACTCTATCTAGTTCAGTTCAGTTTAATAATCAGTGTCATTCAGTTGGGAGTAAGATTCAGCACCGAGCGAAGCCAAGTATGGAAGCTCACCTATCAGTAGAGTGTGTAATCATTTGTAGTTGTCCTTGCATTCCAGAACTATGTAGCCAGCATAGGTTGAGATATCAACCTGGTGGTTGAGGGTTGATAAGGTGTACTTGCCAGTTGAGGGTAATACCGCTCTAATCAGGGAATCTGCAAGTAGAGGGTGACCCTTAGTCCTTCGAGATGATATTTTAATAGATCCACATAGCCAGTGTCTATGCCCATAGAACAGTATTGACACCTTTCTATCTGGGGTTATAGGCTGGACCCCAATCACTTCATAGTGAGGCATGTCAGTTAGATGATTACCTCCCACAGTCTCAATTTTAGTTTTCAGTATAGAACTCAGTTTAGTTCTACAAAATCAGGACTATCAGAAGCAGTCACCCAGTTATCAATAAGTCAGTTATAAGTAATTTCAGGTATCAGTTACTCAGTTATCAAAACTCAGTACTCAATTTTAGTATAAATCTCAGACAATATATATATATGTATA
This sequence comes from Capsicum annuum, assembly GCF_002878395.1. Taxonomy (NCBI): domain Eukaryota; kingdom Viridiplantae; phylum Streptophyta; class Magnoliopsida; order Solanales; family Solanaceae; genus Capsicum; species Capsicum annuum. The sequence continues at coordinate 133,348,298 of NC_061121.1, read as the reverse complement.
TGCACAGTATTGCATAATCGGTTTTAAAAGTAGCTTCAGTTATCCATGTACTCTCCTTTAGTTATATTCATATCACTCTGTCAATTATTGTTCATGCATATGAACCCATGCATTTCAACCTTACATCATCTAGCATATCAGTACGTTCTACGTACTAATCACATACTCTTATTTTTCACTATGATGTCTCATATCATAGGTTTGAACACTCAGCTTCCCAACCGTATTTAGCCAGATTTAGTCAGCAGCAACAAATTCAATGGTGAGTCCTCATCTATCGAGGATATTCTTTTATTTCCATATTATAGTAGATTCAATATTTTATTAGTCAGAGTTAGTTGGGGGCTTGTCCCTTCAACTCCACGTCCAGATAATTCAGTTAAAGGCTTTTCAGAATAGACTAGTTCAGACAGTATTTAGTTTTTAGATGTCATTATCAGTTGTTATATTTATCAGTATTCAGATTATGAACCTTATGGCATTTCAGCCTAACTTCCACATTTTTTTAGTATTATTATTCAGTGCTCATAGTAGGTACCACTCATGGGTTACCATGTGGTACTTCAGGGTCGTAAGATCGTGTGGTGTCTGGGGTATTGACTCAGGACATTACATCAACTATCATGGCATAGGCCTGATTTATGGTACGACTAACTCCTTTTAAGAAGATTCATTACCTAGCCTGATCAAATGAGTTCTTTAAGCCACTTAAGAATTGAATCAACCTCATTTGAGCCATGTGTTCTACATAATCTTTTGACTGAGGACATGCACAATTAGGCATTATAGCTGTAATATCATATTCATTCCATAATGTTTTTAACTTAGCGAAATAGTATGCAGCAGAGTTTGTACCTTATGAAATAGTAGTTATCTCTTTGTGCAGTTGATGTATGGGCATGTGATTAACCTTATCAAATATTTCGATCAAGTTAATCCAAATAGAAAATGCATTCATAGCATATACCATCCTACTGACAATCTCTTCACTTACTGTGTTCATCATCCAAGAAACCATAATTGCCTTATAAGTTTCACATTGCTTGTGTAATTCATCTCAATATAGATCCTTAGTGCATGTTTTAAAAATAAAACCATTTTTCTCTTCCCTAACAATGCTATATTCATAGATCTACTCCAAATCTCACCGTTTTCTAAACCTGTGAGTTTGCTAGGAATCAAAACTAACTCTGAGATATCTGATGGACTGATGTATAGTGAATCACTCTGATCAATTTTTGGAGGTATTACTAAATATTTTAATTAATAAAAATTCAATATTTTTATGTATGAGTAATTTCTACACAATTTACCCTCTCAAACCACAATCAAACAACTAATATGAAGACAAAAATAGAGTAGAAGAAGAAAATAGGAATGCTATCAACACCAGAGTTCTAAATCAATTGAGAAAGATTATCTAGATTGGATTGATCAAAGGCTATGACCCCATGTAGAAATTGAGAATCTTCTTCTCAAGCTCCATTGAAAAGTATGTAGAGCAAAGAGGGAAGAATCTTGTTGAATGATCATAGTTATAGAGTTAGAGCATAACTTCCTCATACCAACTTATATAGCTGAGAAAGAGAGACTAAAATAAATATCTTCTAACTAACTCTAGTTGATAGCTAAGTAAAAACTCATTTATAGCTCACACAACTAACCAATCAACAAAGTCAACTTAATCAACTAAATATGACATTGATCATAACAGACTAGAGCTACAATAATCAATGGAACAATAACTGTAATTGTATCTTAGATAGTGGAGTACATCAGTACAATATGCATCTATTCTGTACATTTTAATAGTAACTCATCAAAAAATTGACCTATTTGTGTTACTTTCTACTTATTGTGGCTCATTTTGGGGACAAGTTCAAGAAATAACAAGACCAACCCCCTGCTCCAACCGAAAAAGAAAAGGCTTCCTACTTAACTTATTTTCTGCCAACACCAAATAAAATGAAGTGACCTGATAAGACCAAGGGGCCTTTTGTAATATTTGAAAACCCACCTATGGAATTCTAATGTTCCATCCATAATAAGACTTTTGGGACCCCTTTGAAAGAAAGTGCTCCAATGTAACCTTATTCTTCATCATTATTTAACAACAAAACAAATTAAATTAAAAAAAAATACGATAGGAAGAATTAAAGAAAGAAGGTTAGTTGAAGTTGTTGAGTACTAGAATAGTAATTGTAACTTTATCTTATTCGATATTAAAGAATAAGGTGAAATGAAAGAAACTTTTCACTCTTAATTAGAAGAATTTTTTAATTTATTTAACTCGTTGTAAATATGAAATAAAGAAAAAAGAATGATAGGCAGAATTAAAGAAAGAAGGGTGGTTGACTACTAGACTATTAATTGTAACTTTATCTTACAATATAAAATATAGTGAAATGAATGAAATTTTCCACACCTAATCAACAACATTTTTAATTGATTTAACTCGTTGTAAATCCAAGATTTAATTGGTAAATTCAAATAAGAATGATTTTAAAAAAACTTTTTCTCACACTACTATCCATAGAATGCTCTCAACTCATGTATCTTTTCAGCATATGTCTGCCTTACACCAAAATATTAAAAAAATGAAAAAAATAAAGCAGGAGAAAAAGGAAATAAATTAAAGAATTCTTCTATTGCTATTGATATGTTGGATAGTTAGAGTGGTTTAATGATGACTATAAAGTGATTTAATTTTGGATGTAGATTGGACATATTATGGAGTTGATTATATCTCTTGTGACATCAAAGATAGAAAAGTACTAAAGATATATTGAATTAATGATGAAAGTTGTATTACATTTATATTATATATATATGTGTGTGTGTGTGTGTGTATGTATGTATGTATATATATATATATATATAGAGAGAGAGAGACTATAGCTCTCTTTGCTTTAAGTACTGCATAGTGCAATCCCATCACTTTTTTTTCTTTTCCTATCTTTTCAATTATACCCACAACCAAATATCCTCATGAATCCTGTTGTACTGTCACTTCCCTCTGCCCAAATTTCTTATCTTTATTTAAAGTCATACCCCATGATATTGCCAAAAACAACTTCTTACTAGAGTTTTCATTTTGCCACACATCCTAGATCAAGTAAATTCAAGGTCAAGGTCATAGAAGATTGATCCTTCTTTCTTTGTTTTTACTACTTACTAGTATATAATAGTTTTGCAATATTTATTCATGAATTATTGAGTAAACATTTTAAAAATTTTTGGTTACTATTTTTAGAAGAGGGAATGGAAGCAGGGGCAATGACTATGAAGGATATGCAGGTGAAGATTGATTAATCGATGGAGTCGGCAATCATATCGCTGACATTGAAATATGTGATGACAAGAGGATTGGCAAGGCAAGGAAGTATGATGACGATTACTTGTCTTTATTCTTCGACAACCTATGTAGGGTTTTTTTATTCTTCCTAATTTTCTTTTAAAATTGGAGATAAAATAGAATTTTAGTTGTATACACTAATAATGTGATAATATTTTTACATTATCAGTGTATTTTTACCTACAACAAATAAATTTCTTTTCCCTTTATGTTTTATATGGTGACTATTTTAAAAAATTTTAATTATGGGGGATTTATCACTTCTGATTAATCTAAAAATTATTGGCAAACTCAAGAGTGTTTAAATAATATGTTTGTATGAATTATTTCATATAAGTAGTTTTGCTTCAAAAGAAATGGGTGGTGAAAAAACATAACGTAGATTCATCATTGTACGTATTATATAAACTTACTTGTAATTACTTTATTGAATTTTACTATGCACATACTTTTTATACTGTTAGTACATAAAATGAAACTCGTTTTTACTGTGTAGGAGACTTTCACTAATACTGGATTAAATTACAAGATCTATTGGTGATGATAGGTTCATTCAGGTGCAGACTCTAACGAGTAATAAAAATTTACAGAGGACTAAAATTATTGAATCAAATCCTAAGGCTAAACCTAGTGCTTATACAACTATCTAGCTATATATGGTAATATAGTTCTATGGAGCCACATTAAGAATTAAGTTATTATATTAGTTATATATGTTATTAATCTTGTATTTTGATGTATTTGTAACGTTGCTTCTATTTCTTTATTTGGTTGATGTGTCTTCTATTTGTTTTTGCTCATAGAAACTGTGTAAAGTAGCTTGGAGTTCTTATCCATGAAATCTGGCTTGGAGTATGCATGTAATGTACTGGAAGTTTTTCCCTATTAAAGAACATATCAAAGGAAATTTATAATAAAATTCTAATACATGATTGACAGTTTTTTGAAATTTGATACAGGACAAATATATGGTTATATATGACTAGAATTTATTTATATTTTAGAAATGGATCTAGGGTTTGAATTTGTGTGTTCGAATTTTGAATTTGATTAAATAGCACTCCTGACTATTTTTAGATCATGTAATTGAAAATAGGTGTTGACCATAGAATATCAAATTTCGCAAATAAAGTTTAAAATCTCATGACTATTATCAACTATGTAAAAAACTATTGATGAATTGTAACCAAATTCTATTCTAGACCAGTTGATTTACCTGTTAAAAATATGTTATATATACTTATTGATTTAATGAATCTTTTAACATGACTAATACATAATATTAGTCAAAGTTATTGAGTTCGAACCTATTACTTCTTTTTTGAGTCTGCCCAGATCTAGAGAGAATTCATAACCATGGAAAAGGAAATCTCAAATAATCAGCAAAGTTATTAGCATGCTATATCATCTTTCTTAAGAGGGAAAAAATAGAGGAATTATTCTATTAATTACATTCTTTTACATTGTAGTTAGTGCAGTCTTAAGTTTATAAAGGGTTGAAGAAGAGGAGAAAAGAGGGTATATATGTCAGAATTTTTGGGGACAATACATTCATTAGATGTTACCATTCTTTTATTTGAAAAAATAGAAGGACAAAAACCCGAGTTATTAAAATAAAACTACACAAAAAGATAGACATGATGAGCTAAAGGAGTGAAATTCAAGTTGATGGTAGTTAGAAGAAGCTAGTGTGCAAATTATATGAGTTAGCACGTTAGTTAGTTAAAAGTGATATCTATCATTATACAACTGTCACAATAAGAAAGCAAAGTCTATAAATATCAGCTCATAGAAGCACAATATAATCGAAATGATTCACTTACTGAAACTTTCTCCTTATTCATATTTTTCTTTTAGTTTTTCCTCTTCTTTGTTTCTTCCTAGTTAGCTCAAGCTACTACAAACTTTTTAACTTGGTATTAGAGATAGAAATTATTGATTGAAGGCTGTGATCAATGCTTTATATCGTTAATTACACTAATTAGTCAAAAGTACAGTAGTCGTTTAATCAACTTCAACTTAACAACTTTGTCAGTGTTGATTACTAAAAATTCTACTACAGAAGCTACAACAACAGCTACAACACCTGTGGATTCCAATGCATAATCTGGTCCAATTGAGATTGAACATAATCATCCTCTATATTTACATCCAAATGATACTCTAGGTTGCTCTCTTATTTCAATCTAACATGCTAGTTTTGAAAAATATGCTCTTTAGAGTAGACCCATGGTGTTTAGTCTTATAGTAAAGAATAAAGTAGGCTTTGTTGATGACCGTTACACCAAAAATCACTTTGATCAATCATTGCATGATCAATTGGAGAGACTCAATGCCATGTTTTTTTTGTGGATAATGAATTCAGTAAGAAAGTATCTACTGAGTAGCATAATCTATGCTTTCAATGCTCATAGTGTATGGTTAGATTTTAAGGACATGTTTGTTTAAGTGAATGGGTTTAGATCATTGTTCCTACATAGAGAAATTATCACTCTTACTCAAGGTACTTTGTCTGTTCTAACTATTTCTTTTGCATGAGAACTCTCTGGGATGATTTTGATGCTCTTACGATCTCTCCTAGATATAATTGTTTTGAATCAAGAAGCTATGGACAACACTTTGATTATCAAAGAGTTTTATAGTTTCTTATGGGTCTTAATGAAATATACTCTTACTATCGCAATCAAATTTTTATAGTGACACTTACTCCAGCCATTAATAAGGTGTATTCCATGATTCTTGCCCATGAGAGTCAAAGGTCCATACCTAGTGGCTCTTTTATTAGCTAAGTAACTCATACTTTAAGTACAATAACTTTTTTTACCCAAAACTATGAAATAATGATAAAGGAGTTTATTTGGGGACTGGTAGCTCGGGTAGTTGAAATTTAGATAAGCCATTAAAAGGTTATGAGGGGAGATCTATATTTAATTACAAAGTTTCAACATAGAAATGAACATCACTAGTGTGTGAGTTCTATGGTTATAATGGTCATACAATGGAGTAGTGTTTTAAGCTGATTGGGTATCCCTCAGACTGGCCTAAATCCAAGAAGAAAAGAGTAGGTCAATAGGTAGATCATCTATAGAATATTGCTCCCTGTACTTGTCATGATTCTTGCTACTCTATGGATTTAAACTCCACCATTGACAAGCTCTTTCAGTCTAGCACTAACAATATATGTCAACTTATGTTCCACATTTTATGCCATAACAATACCAGCAGATTGTGATGTTCCTAAATAAAGGGAAAGAAGAGAAGGACTCTACTCGAACTTTAACCAATGCAGGTATCATGATAGCTTCAACTAGTTCCACTATAAGTGACAGTTGGATTATTGAAATTGGTACCATTAATCATATGGTATCTAACCTTAATTTTTTGCATAATTGTCATGTAGTGTCTCAATCTTTATAAAATAAGGTGTATCTTTCAACAACTAGTTAGGTTTCAGTTTCTCTCAAAGGCACCTCTGCTATGCTAACTAATTCTTTTATTTCTGATGTTTTATATCTTCCAGATTTTATGTACAATATTTTGGTATGTATACAAGTTGACTAAGGAATTATAGTGTTCAGTGGTATTCTTTTCTAAATTCTGCATATCCTAAGATCTTTATACTAGCATAGTGCTGGGGATTGTTATAGAATACCAAGGACTGTACATTCTCAGAATAGGCTCTACTTAACCAAGCTGCATAAATAGGTTTGCTAATAATATATAGCTTTCATCTGACTTCAGTGTTCTCTGGAACAAAAAAATAGGGCATACTCTCATTGAAGTGCAAGAGAAACATTTTGCACTAATTCATTTCATGTATGAAGATTATGTATGTACTATCTGTCCTCTTTCTAAGCATGAAAAGCATCCTTTTAAGTCTAATAGCTCTATGTCCAAGGCTCTATTTTATGTAGTCCATTGTAATATTTAGGAACCTTATAGAGTACCTGCCTACAATAACAAAAGGTTCTTTGTTACTATCGTGGATAGTTACTATAGGTTTACTTGGTTGTTTGTTGTTCAGTTCAAATTTGAAGTGATAGAAGTACTAAGAGATTTTCTAACTGGAATACACAGTTTGTTTTCCACATCTGTAAAGGTACTAAGAAATTGTATGGATGTGAATTCTTCAAGCATAGATTTAGGTCTCTTATATCTACTCTTGGTATATTACATTATACCTCCTGTGTTCTCACTCCTCAACTAGATGGATTGGTGGAAAGAAAACATAAAACAATTTTTGGAATTGGCAGATCCCTCAGGTTCTAAGCAAGTATACCTCTCAAGTTTTGGGGTGAATCTATAGACACTGTTGTGTACTTGCTTAACAGAATACTTTCGAAAATTCTTCACCACAGATCTACTTATTAGATATTGCATCAACATTCTCCATCTTTATCTCATTTAAAGGTGTTTGGATTACTTAGTTATGTCTCTAGTACTTATGGCTCAGATAAGTTTGCATCTAGAGCCATTCCTAGTGTTTTTTAGGGTATTCTTCTACTCAGAAGGGTTATAGACTATGTGATTTTTACAAAAAACCCTTCTTCAATAGTATAAGTATTGTGCTTAAGGAATCTATCTTTTCTTTTCTTTAGACTCAGTCTTCTAGTTCTCATCCCTTTCCTGTACTACAATTATCTTATGTTGATCAAAAGTCACCTTTTATTTCTTTTCCCTCTTCATCTACTCTTGGCATAATCTCTTCACCTGAGCAGAAGTATGACCCTTCTCCCTCCTCAACCTTAGACACTCATGATCAGTCTTCACCTCAGTCAAATGCTACTCTTGCCCCTGTTCTTAGAAAATATACTAGAAATAAAAACCCTTCCATCTGGTTGCATGACTTTGTTACTACTAAACCCGCCTCAGCACATCAGTGTCTATATCCTTTGTCTTCTTATTTTAGTCTCATCTTTCTGTATATTATTATAATTCTCTCTGTGTATTCTTCTATTCCTTAGCCCTCTTCCCTCTTTGAGGCTTCCAAAGATCCTTCTTAGATTAAATCTATGAAGTTAGAGATTACAGCTTTTGAAGAGAATAACACTTGGTCTGTTGTGGATCTACCTCCTGGCAAAGTACCTATAGGAGATAGATGGGTATAGAAGGTGAAGTGCAACGCTTCTGGGAAGGTGGAAAGTTATAAGGCTAGACTAGCCAAGGGTTATAGTCAAAAGGCTGATGTGGATTATTCAGAAACTTTTTCATATGTAGCTAAAATGGTGACTATCAGATCACTCATTGCATTTGCTGCTTCTAGACAGTGGCTGATTTTTTAGATGCATGTTCATATTGCTTTCTTTAATGTAGATCTCTTAGAGAAGGTATGATAGTTTTGGTAGATAGGGCAAGAATTAGACGGGCTACAAATTACACAAGTCTCAATATTGCTTGAAATAAGCCCCTAGACAATGGAATCAGAAGCTGACTGATGTTCTTTCACAAGTGGGTTTCATACAAAGTCACTTTGATTATTATTCATTCACTAAGAAATCAGGATATGAGATAATGATCATTCTTGTCTATGTAGAGGATCTATTGGTGACTGAAATAATCTCACCTTGATAAATCAAGCTAGAGCAGACATACAATATAAGTTTAAATGAAGGACCTTAGAAACCTGAAGTTCTTAGGAATAAAAGTGGCCTAGTCTAAGAAAGGTATAGTATCGAGTCAAAGAAAATATGATCTTGAACTCATCTCTGAGGCTGGATTGAATGTTGCAAGACCTATGATAATGCTAACCTATACATAAAATTATGTGCAATGTGGACGTTGTCAATATATACCCAACAAGAGTCGGGGTTAAATCCTTGAGAAGTGCAAACTAGGTTTCAAAGCTTAAGTGTGTTGAGAGTTAACTCATAATGCAATATTAAAATAAAACATAAATGTATATTGGGGTGTTTGATTTAGAATTTTGCTGAACACAATTGAAAAATAACTCTAATATGATATTGAACAATTGATATGTATACCAAGTTGCGAAGAACCTTGGGGTTATGCTATCCTATGTTGTGTACATACATGGGTAATCGAGAGTTAGTCCAAGTTTTAGCTAAGGGATTTGGGTTGTCTAGATTTAGGATCTTAGTGTTAACCTTTTGATAAAACACTAAATTTCATTCATGGACTCTTTCTAATACCGCAAGAGCGTGAGAAATTTACCAATCAATTGCCTTAAACTAACATCCTTATTTCTAAGATGATGCTTATGAAAATAGATAATTCAACTAATACCTTTATTTTTAAGATGATGTTAATAAAGAAGCTAATTAAGTTGATGTAAAAATTACTCTTCATCTACTTCCCTCTTTCAAGGATGATATGGGATCCAAGACAATTGGGGATTTCACACTTAATCCTTAATTCAAACAAAGAGTAAGAGTAAAATCCATCACAATTCACTCATTATTTGGACTAACAATCGACACCACACATTAATCACAATCTAAACAAACATAACCCCAAGATAAAAGTTTAGCTATTCATGAAACTAAAGAAAGAAAAATTCCCAAATTGGCATGCAATTCATTCATTATAAGCCAAATAAATAGAAACCTATGCTTCAATTTCAATTTATAACAAAATTCTCTCTTGGAATAAAACTAACATTGTTTTCACACTTAATATAAGTGTTTTTGATCTCAAAATTGGAAAATTGGACGAGGAAAATGCTAAGGGTTCTATCTTTTATATCTTGGAACTTAGCTCTTTGAAATTCCACTTTTGCCCTTCAAATTGGCCCGACCTATCGCGATCACACTCTCTTAGCTGCGGTTCAGTGATTGCATGGCATATTAGTACGATTCTCGCACCCTTAATTTTTGATTGATTGCAATCGTGGCCCTTAGGTAGCACACCTGAGGGTTGTCTCATAAATTAAATCTTCAGCCTTTGTCAATTATTTGACCATTTCTAGCTTTGTCTTAACTATTTTTCATCAAGCTTACCTGTAGGATCACAAACACTAGAATTTAGTGCATTTTACATAGAACTAGTCTCATAAATTCAATCATTTAATCATAGTGTGCATGAAATTAGATGCAAATGTATGGTAAATTTGCCACTCATCAACACCCCCAACTTATGATCTCGCTTATCCTTAAGCAATACTACTTTACACTCTATGAGATTACTCAACTTCAAAGATCACACTATTCAATCACATGATAATCATAATACGAACTTGGTTCACACTAATGATTAGTCAACACATATGAGAAGCGCTAACTACACAACCCTCTAAAAAGTCAATCATTTTGTCAAGGATGCAAGGAAGTCTTAAGGATAATCAAGCAACAAACTCTAGCTCTCAAGAGGTGACTCTCTATCTATAGTGACTCAACTACAATTCTTCACCTCACTTTCGATACATGACAGTCTTACCAATCTATCTTAGCTTACATGCCTCCTTAGAAAAGAAAATCCCAACACACCATAATTTCAATAATGTAACAAAGGATAAATGTGTAAGCACTCTGATTCACAAAGAATTTCTCAATGCAAACAAATATCATGCCATATGGTTGCTCTTATTTTAAATCACTACTAACTCAAAGACACTTGGTTGGGTATCTCAAAGGACTTTTTATAGCTTGTAACGTAGGCTTGGGGAAGGGTAGGATAAATATTTGGGATAAAAGAGAGTACACCCTCATTGAACTCTACATACACTTTAACTTTATCAAACTTGGATTATTGGCCACTCCACTTATTCCTAGTTCACTCAAGTACCTACATTTTTCTCCTTAGTTCACTCATCTTTTGAAAGCATTTTCTTCGTATTTCCTTCCTTATTGCACGCACATGGTTTTTTCTTTATTTTATTTCTTCCTTTCTTTTTCCATCATTGGTTTGATATTAGGCACTCAATTATAAGAACATCACCATGACATCATACCCCCAACTTAGGCTTTTAGCCTTAAGTTGCAAATTTAAAGTTCATGAAGGGTAAGGTTCAAGAAAGGGATAACTTTTAAATAGTTAGAGTCTTGTAACATGGTTTCCAAAGAAAGGTTTATAGGCTCAAAATGGGTAACTAGGGATATCATTCATACATAGGTAGGATTTTTAGGATAAAAAGGTTTTCAACAATCACCAAAATGGCCTAAGATAATTTCTCCAACCGTACATTAGAAAGATTATCTTTGAAAGACCTACAGGGCAAGTTCTAGATGAAATATGCAAGCACAAGAATCATTTGATTATTGCTCAACACATATGGAATGTAAATTACTCTAGAATGATAGATTGCATTTTCTACTCAAGCAAAAAAGGAATCATTCAGCACATTACTCCCAACTAAAGAATTTAGAATCACAAAAGGAGGCTTAACTTTGTTGCAAAGTCATTTAACTCCATGAACTTGATTTGCACAAAACATTTTGGATGGTGGGGGTGCTTATTTTGTATTTCACCACGCAAGATTAGATATCGCTAGCACCAATTAAGTCGCTACTTTATATTAGGGCTCAACTGAGGGAAATACTTGTGGCTTCTTCACCATGAAAGATTAACTATCGCTAGCACCAATCAAGTTGCCATTTTCCATTCAGGCTCAACTGAGGGAAATACTAACTTGGAATACCACGGGTACTTAGAATTCCCATACATCTATGACTCTAAAACCTCAACAAGACAATTTCTCCTTAAGAATGTCGTCACTTAATCTATCATAGGGAAAGACTAGTCTAACTACCATATTAAAAGGGAAAAATAAAAAGCAAAAAAGATTAATTCACAATCATAGGCACCATCAGGATACCCAATATTACAACCCAAATCATCCAACTATCCATAGAAAATAAAACATCAAATCATCCAAATAAAACACAAAACATCCAAATTATAAACCAAATATTATGGACCCAAGAATCAAATATGAAATGAATATGGAGACGGGCACCCTCAACTAAATATATTAAAGTGTCCTCACTGCATAAAATGAAAGATAAATAGAGTTTACGGGGCTCCCTAAAACTGCTTCAACTGCAATCATCACTAGCCGTCTCCTCATCGGTATTATCGGAATCTGGCTCCTTATGTCAGACCATATGGCCAAAATGTTATCATCCATATATGCTCTGGGAGAGACAAGTCTATCTTGGGGCTTCAGGACTTTTCACAAGGCTTTTACCCCTTCTCATATTAGGGTAAAAGTTTATCTTTTATTGTCTCCCTTCTTCTCATATTATCATGAGAATCTTGTAGCTTCCAATGTGACTGAGCCAACAAAGAGTAGGCCAGTTCAAGATTGTATATGGCATCCCCCTGTGGTTTTTGATTCTTGAGGAACCTTTCATAATCACTCTGGGCAACGTAAGAGTGATGACTGGCAGAAGACTTACCCGACCCCTAAGGCAATTCGACACCAACTCCTTCACTATCCATATATGACACAATATCTTTTCAAATGGTCCTGCTGAGGATGGTATGTAAGCATCAAGATCATCATCCATTGATTTACCCAACTTGATCTTCCCATTTTACTCCCTGAAGCTGCGCCCTCACCATACATCTTCAGTGGGTAAATAGGTTTCTTTGGGGATATTCAGTTATCCCCTAAATATTCCTAAACCTCAGCTCTCTTACACAACTCCATGATCAAAGATGGAAACATAAGCATGGGGCCACCTTTGTTCTTGAAGTGTCTGATCTTCAAAATCACAAAGAGACCAACATTTAAAAAATGTTATCTATGAGGAAAGCTATTATCTAGGTTTGCATAATTGGGACATCAATCATGTTAGTGGTCGGAGATACATGATTATAGATGATGATCAAAAAAATTTGAGCATCGATCGTGAACTTATTCAATGTTATCCCTATTTTTATAGCAGCCAATAAGACTTCTCTTTCTGGGCATAATTGAGTAGCCAACTAGCTTCGTAGAGCTCAGTTCTTAGTCTTGTACTCTCTAATATCGACATTCGGTAACTCATACACTTCATTGATTTGTTCGTCCCTAAAAAAACTTCCTTTCCCTAAATTTTCATAACTAGGTTTGAGATTTTCACTACTCTGAGATTTGTGTAGAATTCTTTAACCCATTGCTTTTTTTCCTGGCATGGATCTGGGGTAAAACATCTCCACCCTATTGACTTCAATCTCCCTTAGAAGGATGAGAGCTTCTCGAGCATCTGTTTTAAAGATATACCCTACTCATGTAGCAACTTCCTCTTGGAGAGGTCCTCATAGTAGACAATCTGAAACTCGAAGGACAGGAATTAAATTTGATTGTATTTCACTATCTTTTAACTTTAATGACCTGAAAAACAAAACACTAACCATCAACATTATCCATATGAAAACAATTCTACGTGACTCAGTTAAGATAAAGAAATGGTACATAGGTCAAATTTAAGATTAAAATAAGAAATCAAGATTTTGGGCAGGTCATCTGCCTCAGATGTCACAATGGCAAGTTGCTGGATCACAATCGCAGCACCCCAATTGCACTCTAGCAACCACGATTGTGGTACCTAAGGTTGCAGTCTTAGACTCGACCAAGAACAAAAATGCCAATTTCTATTCCAATTTGTGTTCATAACAAGTAAAAAGCACTAAAAATATGAAACAAAATTCCTAAACACTCAATCATGAACTTTAATTCATAGGAAACTACCAAGAAGTTCATTTGGACATTTCACAAGTTCTTGGTGTGAACATATATTTCATACCATTTTTGAATAATTTTTGGTACCTATGACTTTCCAAATAATGCACACACCATAAAAAATAGCCACCATTCCAAACAATATCAATTAAGACACTAATTATGCACAATAATCACAAATTTAGGCCATGGCCCTAGACATGATTCTAAGGCCCACATTTAAGCATCTATGAGGATGTTGAAATGACATACCAGATGCTTGGGTGAAAATAAGGATGATATGCACTCTAACATTGATAACAATGATGAAAATTTAAATATTTTTGGGTATTTAAAGGGAGTTAAGTGTAGGAACTATTTTGAAGATGGTTCCTATTTATAACTGCCATATTTATAATCGTGATCCAACCTTTGTGATTGCAATCATGTGGATATTGTGAACATGGTTAAATTTTGTGTTAGAGGTACCGGAGGTATGGCTAGGAAAAGCCAAACTTCTAGAATACGATCGTAATCACAATACCCAAGACTAGGTTCAAATCCCTTATTTTTTAATCATTTCACCTCCAACTAAACTCCATTTCACTTATTAACTTTAAATTTCTTAAATTCACCTTTAGAGTGCCAAGATTTCATGGATTAATAAAAAACAAACACAAAAACTATTCTAATAATCAAAATTCAATGATACAGTCCAATCTAATGGCGATTGTGGGTTGCCTCTGATCCATCACTTAATTTAATACTGCGACACGATGTCCATCTATCATTAAGTTGGATCTTTGAGGTGAAGTGATACAAGATACATTTCCTTATCCATAACGTCAATAACAAACACCACTGGTAATTTCATCGATTGCCTTTTGGTTTCACACACATGAAAAGAGACTTTATCTTTATGCATCCAAAACTTTATCTATCCACACTATATATCAACTAGAGCTCATCCAATTTATAAGAATGGAATCTCAATTATGATTGGTATCTTATGGCCGATTTCATAATTGAGGCTGAAAATATCCACCGAAAGGATGAATCGATCAACATTAACCAACACATCATACAACACACCCACTAGTTTCTCAATTAAATGGTCTTCCATTAAGAGTGTCATGGAGGTGGATTTGTGACAACCCAAGCCTAGTTTTTGGTACATAATATATGACATCAAGTTGATAGTAGATCCAAGATCACACGATACCTTTTCAAATTTTAGCATCCAGATGGTGTAAGGGATGGTGAATGCACTCGCGTATTCCTTTTTCTCTACCATTATGTTTTCCATGATAGAACTACATGTACGAGTTACCTCAATGGTATCACAATCCCCAAATCACTTCTTTGACATCAAGTTCTTCATGGACTTAGCATACCCCAGGATCTCTTGGATGGCTTCTAGCAATGGAATATTGATCGAAAGGTTTCTAAGTTTTGCAATAAATATTTTAAACTTGGCGTTGTCATCTTTCTTTTTAAGCCTTTATAGAAAGGGTGGAGGAATTTTCTTTGTGGGCAATGGAACACTTTGAGGTTCATTCTCCTTTTTCTAATTGCCATCAATCATTTTAGAACCTCCATCATTATCACCTTTTTCTTCAACAATCATCGGGTCCTTAAAAGTTGTTTCCTTAAACTTTTGAAGCATCAACATTTTTCTCTTCTAGATTCTTTTGTTTAGCATTTGCTTGTTAATCATGTGACTCCTTGTTTTGCTTCTTATCAACCCCAACCACATTTTTACCAAGATTTCTATCAATTCTAGTAACTATGGCCATAACATGGGCATCGTTCTTGGGATTTACCACAATGTTAATAGGTAGGTCTCCTTTTTGCCTAGCATTGAGTTGGGTTCCATTTGCATTTTGAAATACTTAATTGAGGCCGAATGTGATGTGACCGTTTTGTTAAGTCGATAAAATTCCCTTTTAAATTCCTAAACCATCTTGTTGGTACCTTCCACACACATCAAAATTTGGGAAAGGGCATCCTCAATTTTAAATTTTTAAAAGCCACAAAGCTTGATTCCTTATCCTTAACAAGATCATTAGGGGGCACATATATATCATATTTTCTCTCCTTGTTCCTATAATCTTAGTCTCTATCACTCTCTCTATCGCGCCAATCATGATCCTTACCTTGGTAGTTCAAGCATTGATTCCCTTTTTTGCCTTTAGTAGGCAGGGCGGGAACCCCCCGAATGGTTTACCAAGAACCTTATCTCTTCACTAAGTGCCTTAGCTTCATTCTCTCCATAACTTTTGGTACTTTGTGATACAGTAACATTGATCGCATTTGAAGGTGCCCCTATCACATATTTAGTGAGGAGATCTAATTGGGTCATCACCTTGGCCATATTTTCAACCCTTTCCCTATCTTTATTTATTTACTCTTTGTTGACATAAGATACGATGGGAGACCCTATGGATAGTTCTAAGTCTCAATTGTGCCACCCTCTATTTTGTTTTGTAACTTGGTCGAGCAAAGTCGATGCAACCCCATAGGATAACTTGACAAGAGATCCCCTAGATGCGTTATCAACAATGGTTTTATTCAATTTGTCTAATGACCGATAAAATATTTGGAGAAGCATCTTCTCTGTCACTTAATAGTTTGGGCATTGCATGATTTTGTCATTGAACCTTTGCCACATTTCATATAAGGGCTCACCACTAAGTTTGCAAAATTTTTTAATTTTATCTTTTACTTGTAGTATTCTTGATGGAGTGAAATATCAACCCCAAAAGGCCTCCATAAGTACAAGCAAAGACGTACTTGACCCGGTGGGTAGAGATCTCAACCACAAAACCGCTTCAACCATCAAAGAGAATGGAAAAAGTCTAAATCAAATAGACTCTTGAGTAATATGAGCAATATCAAATGAGGCTCACACCTCAAAGAATATTTTCAATGTAGGTTTGCATATTTTTATGCTTCACACCCAAATAGACCTTTCACTTGTGACATTTGTAGCATCACACTAGTGATATGGAATACCCAATTTCCCTCAGTCAGTGGAATGCAGATGACACTTGCATTCCCCGCATCATTAGGATGATCCTCATCCTTAAGGTCTCCTTTAAATGATCCGTCAATGCTTCTATCTTGTCTTATGGTGTTGTGTAGGCTATTGTCTTCCCTTAAGAAAACAAAAAAAACAAAAAATATAAGCACAAACACTAAGACTAATCCAAGTTAAGTAAGAACACCGAATTCATAAAAATCATGTTTCACTTCCCGACAATGGTGCCATTTTTTATAACACTGAACTTACACGTCAAATTAATTTCAAAGAATACGTTGTCAATATATTCCCTAAAAGAGTTAGGGTCAAATCCTCGAGGAGTGCAAAATAGCTTTTCAGGGTTACGCGTGTTGAGAGTTAACTATACATTAACCCATAATATAACATTTCAATAAAACACTAAAGTAAATTGTGGGTTTAATTTAGAACTTTGTTGAACACATTCGCAAAATAACAATAATATGATATTGAACGATTGATATGTCTACCAATTTGAGTAGAACCTTGGGTTATGCTATCCAAGATGGTATACATATATGGGTATTTGAAAGTTAGTCCAAGTTTTAGCTAATGGATTTGGGTAGGCTAGATTTAGGATCTTAGTGTTAACAATTTGATAAAATACTAAATTTCTCTCATGGATTCTTTAGAATAGCTCATGAGCCTGACAAGTTTACCAATCCATTCCCTCAAACTAGCATCCTTATTTCTAAGATAATACTTATGAAAATAGCTAATTCAACTAACACCTTTATTTCTAAGATGATGCTAATAATGATTCTAATTTAAGTAGATATTCCATAACGCCCTGAGTCTGGCACCCCAGATGCTATATGGTGCTCATGACCCCAAGGGACCACAAGCTAACCCTTTCTGATATCTACAAATGAGCACTGTATAACATACTGAAATAAATGTAAAAAATAGGCGGAAACTTGCCATAAGGTTCAAATACTTAAAATACATCAGAATAAAGTTTAACAATATCAAAACTAAATATTTGTCTGAACAACTAGTCTGAAAACTTTGTAGTCTGGAATCCTTTAAACTGTTTGAATAAGGAGTTGATGGGACATCTCCCCAACTAACTCCCACTACTGAAATACTAAATATGGTAATAAAATGGAATAAGAACCATCCTCAAATGATATGGACTCACAGATAGGTCTACTACTGCTGACTAGAACTGAGATGCTAAGGGTGTTCCGCATCTCGTACTTTTGAACCTATGGTGTAAAGTAAAATACCATAGCGTAAATGTGTTAGTACATGGGAATGTACTGAGTATGCAAAATAAGGTAAGGCTAAATAAAAAGGCTTATACATGAACAATTACTTAACTAAATAATCATGAGAATACTGAATGAGGACGTATGCAAAAATGCACAACCCATAACTGAAATCAACGTGACACTGAATATTGAGACTCAGATACTCCTTACTGATGTCTGAAGTCACTACTATTACTTAGTTACTGAGTAACTAAATCTGAGACTAGTCCTGTCTAGCAGGTGATCTTTCTATCCACTGATAATGAAATGATTTAACTTAGTCTGAGATCAGTCCTATCTAGCTGGTGATCTCTGAATCTGATGATACTTGAAGCTAATTAACTGTATTTAAATCAATCCTATCTAATAGATGATCTTTAAACATACTAATAATAAGATTGATTGACTAACTCTGAGATCAGTCCTGTCTAGCGGATAATCTCTGAAACTACTGATATGCTAAGGGTTGACTGTATCTAACAGTCCTGAATCTGTACTACTGAGATGAGTTCTTTTACTGAGACTGATTCTAAAACTGAGACTGTGGGAAGTAGTCATCTAACTGATATGCCCCTTTTAGCTAAGTTGGGGTCCAACCTGTAACCCTATTTGGAAGGATGTCAGTACCGTGCCACGGGTAAAGACCTCTCTTGTGGAGTCAGTCCTATATAATGGGTGACCCCTTGGATCAGTCCTATATATATATATATAATATACAAACGAGTGATCCCTGAGTATGTCAGTCCTAGCTAGCGGGTGATATCTCATACCTATGCTGGCTACATAGTTCTGAAACTTAGGGATTGCTCCTAGGGATCTCAGTACTCTCTAATAGGTGAACCACCATTCTTAGGTTCGCTCGGTGCTAAATCCTACTCCCAATTGAAAGACACTGAACTGATTCTTTATCTGAAACTGTACTAGACTGAGCTGAATCTATTACTGATCATATTGATCAACTTCGTTAAGTTGAGTTCACTTAGTTCCGAAGATTGATGGAACACTACTTTATCTCGTTATCTGACTGAATGATACTGAGTTCTGAATTGAATACTTGAATATTACTGAGGTCTAAACTGAATTCTAGAATACTACTAAGATCTGAGCTGAGTACTGAACAACAGTTGGAATGCTAATGATACAAAGATTACTGAGATTTCTTAAGTTCTATAACTGTCTGAGAGTACTTAGTTCTATAACTGACTGCGTTCTAAGGATTGTGGCTTGACTGTGATAATCATGAAAACTGACATAGGCTCTAGATTAGCAGCTAAATTATTGGGTATAAATACCCCCAGGACTAGATAACATAAAAGTAAAACATAATCATCTTACATAATCATGACCATGGACTTTAATTCACCATTACAATCATTAAAGCATCCCTTCAAGCACTTGAAAATCATAAACATGTGATACTATAGAGGGACACACTATTGGATCTTACTCCATTCAACAAGGTCTTACAACAAACAATTAATATGAATTAAAGAGCACATAATTGGGGGATTTCATGCTAACATGTCACAATTCATTCACTAAGACTTATTAATAAACACTTGACATGCATGAACTTATACATAATTGGGGATTTCTACTCAACATGCTATAATGGCTCTAATTCCTTCACATAAGTATTTTATCAAACATATAGGGGGCATGTGTTTGTTATTCAATAATTTCTACCCTAATTATTATAAATACATCAATAAACATGCAACTTTAGGGATTTAACATCGACTAAAGCTTGCAACCTGTGTTTTAAAGCATGAGCTATATCTCAACAATAACATGAACATGAACTTCAATTCACATGATTCATGAAAACTCATAAAATCGTAATCTTTGAATTTAAAAAGGGATCCTTGAACTTCTTGGGTGGAAGGAACCCAAGAATCAACATCTGCATACCTTAGAAGACTCTTTCTTGAAGGTTCTTGAAGAAATCCTTAGGCTTGTTCTTGATTTCTTGACTAGGGTTCTTGACTTCTTGATAGAGAAAATATTTTGATTTGGGGAAAAATGATGAATAATGAAGTATTTTCATTATTTAGGGTATAAATCCCTTATATAGACTGGTTTGGGGCTTTAGGAAATTACCAATTGGTCCTTGAAATTTAAAAATGGAATCTAAATATCCCAATTTCTCATGATGGCACGACGCGGTGGAATCACGCCAGCTCACTGGAAACTGGACAATTGGGGAACTGGTTGGTGGTGCAACGCAGTGGAAATCACGTTGTCACCTTGGTTGCGAACTGGAAAGTCACCGCGACGTGGTGGAATAGCGTTGGTGCACTTGAATTGACAACTCTAAAATTAAGCCTTCACATGACGCGCCATAATCACGAAGGCTCACTAGATTTTGACGATTGCCATTTTGGCTATCTCCGCGACGCGCTAAAGTACCAGGTGGTACACTTTCATATTAAAATGGCTCTAACTCTTCGCCTGAGTATCGAATTTGGGAGAATTTGGTATCGATGGAAAGCTTATTCTATTTCCCATGTGATTAAAAGTCAAAATCTTAAAAATTTCATATGGAATAAAATATATTCATCTTTGAAGAAAGATCTTTGATGGTCTTAAGACGAATTTTTACTAGAAAAAGTGTGGGGTATTACAATATCTCCCCTTTGGGAACATTCATCCTCGAATGAGACTAATTAAGTTGAGAATACTAACGGCTGAACTTACTTTTGGACATATGCAGGTGAAACATGACTATGTGACTGAAACTACTGACAGGTTGAATTATTATACCGAACATGTATATCTGATGCATGGAATACCAGGCTGAGGCTACTCACAAGCTAAATTTTCATAATGGACATGCATATCTGATGCATGGATTCGTGACTGAGTTGTTCTCATGAATACATTACTGAATACACCGATGCAAAACTTGTAATAACGATCTAAGCATAAAACTAAATGGGTTTAAGGAATGGAAAACATCGGGGAGTTATATGTTATATCCCTCTTAGGACACTATGTCCCTCTAAGAATGCTTACTTTACTGATATATTGGGGAAATACACGGGCCATCTACGGACTGAATCGTAACTGAACCTCGGAGAGAAAAAACTAATGCATGATTCATGAGATGAAATTTTCACTCCTCAAATCCTATTGGGGCGGACTGGCACCCGTAATTGAGGAGGACCGGGAAAACTACCTCATAACCTTATACTTCCCATGCATACCTCTGTGACAACCCAAAATTTGGACAGCATCATGTCGCATATAAAAGGAAATAATCACTTGTATAAGATCGAGCACACATATTTATGTATATACAATACTTGATCATTAGATCCATCACGTCTATTAAAAAAACACCACCTTGACTGTACATTAGGACTACAAAGCCTCTAGACAATACACAGTGTTTTACTAAGGTCGGGATACACCCTGCCATATAACTAACTTCTATACAATACCAAAAGTGACTGGATATGACAAGGAAAGCCTCGAAGCAAACTGGAGCTCACCAAAAGCAGCTGGATATCTTGGATCCTACTTGTCCGGTGTATAAGCTGAGGTACCTGTGCCTGTAGCATGAAATATAGGTCCTCCATGGGGAACGTCAGTACAAAATATGTATTGAGTACGTAAAGATATAGATAATCACATATGATATAGGAGCTCAATAGAAATTAGAAACAAGTGAATAAATCATAATAGGAGTGGACCACACTTACTAGAACTTGTGACAACTTGTACATTGTATTTATTCAATCGCTTTACCTTTATTCTTATCATCTTTGTAATCATTACTGTACTGTACTGTGACCATTAGGCTGCCTCCAGTACATATCAACTTGGATCGACCCATGATAGGCTTATGCCCCTAGGATACCACCCATAAACACATAAATAAGGATCAACCCATGATAGGCTTATGCCCCTGGAATACCACCCGATAAGAGAGAACTTCCATCACTTTGTTCAATTAATCTTTGAGATTGTTATTTCGGTCGCCACCATATTATTGATACTTTGAAACAATGATACATCAATAAGAGACATATAAATAGACAATCAATGCAATAACGATGAAGTAAGATCTCATTGGCACATCAATGAAGTGTTTTGGAGTCATCAATGCCATAACAATGAAGTAGCAACTTATTGGTATATCAATGAAACGTTTTGGAGTCATTAATAGCACATGGATCTTGTCTGAGTAACCGGATACCTTTTGACATTCATTAGTGCAATAACAAGTAAGTATTGGAATGTCTTGACATCTTGTAGGGTGGAAACAAGTTCATTGGTAACGTAGGACATCATACAAAACCATTATGGATCAGATGTTATTGAAGAACTTTGGAAACTTTCTTAATAGAACAATTGTTCACTTTCATGCCAAAGATATGGTATAGAGTATGCTTTACATACCTGACTGTCAACCTTCAATACTAGTCCCAAATGGACTTCCCATCTTTTCGGATTACTTATCTACATTGAACATATATAGCAATCTAGTATTAGCAACCAAACATCACAATTCAATTATTTGAATTCACCAAACTAGTGGTTAAGTAGTAAGCCTTAATTACACCATAAATGGTGTCACTTTAACTCTCTTATATTCTAATTACATTCACATGTCATGCATATTCATACAACATCCTCCAATATCATGTTTGGATTCATTTATCCTTCCAACCAATCCATTAAACCAAATTGAGCTATAGACATAAATAATCATCAATTCAATAGTATATCACCATATCCACCTTCCATAACTCAATTATCATATCCACATTCCACAATTCAATACAACTAAACCATGCAAAATAGTCCATAACCCTGTTTCCATCACCTTTCAATAACAACCAATACATATAATCCTCTATCACACATATACATATGGAAAAGAACAAAGGAAAACAATATTCATACCTTAGAATTCACCTCTTGATTATGAAATCCTGTTTACACAAATAATAGGTATCGTTCGAAGCTCTCGAGATGATAAACGCAGTTATCGAATTACTTTGGAATTTCTACAGTTGAATCAAAAGTAATTTAAAGATCAAATTTGGCTAGGGTTTGTTCTTCCTCAATAATTGATGATGGAAATGAGTTTTTGAACTCATATACATGTATATATACACATATTCCCGTCCATAATATAATAGGAAATGACCAAAATGCCTTTAAAATTTAAATAATGTCAAATCTATCCTTTGGTGGACTGTTTTGATAAGCTAAAGTAGATCGACCATAACTCCTTGCTCCGATGTCGGATTTGGGTGAAATTGGTATAGTTGGAAGGATAATTCAAAGGGATTTCATTTCATATAAAGTAGGACACCCAGTTCATCTTGTGCAAGGAGTTATGGTCGTTTGAAGTTGAACCTAAAAATCTATTTTGATAGGCTGAAGTAAAACGAGTATAATTCCTTACTCAGACGTTGGATTTGGATGAAACCAATTGCATTGGAAATAAGACTCAAAGATATTTATTTTCAAAGGTCGCAGCTCTCCCAGTTCATTATATTAAGGGAGTCATGATCGTTCGAAGTTGACCCAAAAATTCGGCTGGCCTCAGTAGTTTGTGTGTAGGAAATTTTCCTGCACATTTACTATTCCCAACTATCCCGGCCACCGTTTTATAGTTTCGAACGTGCTCGATTATATCTTAAACCTATCTGTTTTTGGAAATATTTATATTGTTGGAAATCTTATTCAGTAACCTTCATATGGAACCATCGACGAACAAATTTCGGTATAAATAAAATATAATAAAAAATAAATTTCATATAAATAAGACCAATACACGTACTTGAATATGCCAATACACGTACTTGATACGGTGTGTTACAAAACTGAACTTGCAACTGTTGGGTGTCTCTATCTTGGAATAGTTGCATTTCTTGAGATTACGGATACAATGATTAGATGAGAAAACAAAGTATATAGATCTGACTGTCTGACTGCTAAACTGACTTGCTGGCTTTACTAGATAACTCATGCTGAAACATAAGCTCAATTTTGAGCAAGGGATCTACAAATGCATATTATGAATATAAAGGACTTATAACATACTCTAATCTATGTTAGGGAACCTTTCCAGATCATGACGGGTCTGGAGTGCATAAAGTCTATTCTAATGTTGACCTCTATTTGTACCCTGCTGGTGCAAATCTGTAACCCTCTGGGCTAACACTCTACACTCTCATATCCTGTGTCCTGGATTACCACTCTCAAAGAACACATCACTACCGGATCTACATGCACCTAGGTGATTCTTGCCATATTCTTCACAAAGTGGATAGGTACGAACACCACTAGCACTACTCTGGGCTTTGAAGCCTGGAACTCCATCATGAATACCATACCTTGAGTTTGGTGTAGGTATACTAGCTGAGATAGAGATGGGACTGAAAACTTCTAAATATGGTGAGAACGGTTACCACTCTATGACCTAGCCCGAGAGAAATTATGACTACCTATTCTGTCTTTATTATTCACTCTCTCTCTTTCTTTCGCCTTATCGGCTTCAATCTATTGTGCATGCATAATTTGTCTAGCAAGGTCCATGTCTCTATTGATCATAGCAGTCCTACACTCTTTGAACACCAACCTGAACACACCAGTCACAAACTTACTCATACTCGCTCTAGGTTCAGCTATCAAATTGGGAGCATACTAAGCTAACTGGTTGAACTTAAGACAATACTCCTTCATTGTCATGGAGACATTCCTTAGGTTCATAAACTCTTCTACCTTAGTTTCTCTCATCTCTAGCAAGAAAAACTTATCTAGGAAAGGGTCTTGAAACACGTGCCAAGTCATGGGAGCTACATCCTCCCCCTACTCTTCTTCTATGCTACAACCCAATCGTGAGCAACATCCTTCAACCTATAGGATGCTAATTCTACACTCTCCTCATCAAACAGATGCATGATCTGTATGATCTTCTTCACCTTCTCTAGATAATACTGTGGGTCCTCACCTGCTACTGACCCAAAGAATTCTGGCAGAGTTTTCTAAAAGCTTTTCTATTAATATTTTGCTTTAACTAGAAGGGAGCTTCTCTTAACCGACATAAACTATTTAAGCTAACATGGAGTCCAACGTCTCATTCCCCATAGGGAAAACCTCACAATGGGGAGAGGTGTCATACTCTTGCCAAGGAGTATAACCTGAGCTAAGTGATCACATCTGTAACTGTCATCGATATTAGAATGGGAAATAATCTGTGTTTGTACCTACATTGGGTACATAGTTCTATGGAAAATAGGCTACACTAATCCCACACTTCCTATTCGATGCTAAATACTGGATGAATAGAATAATGCGCACCATACGCTTCCACCATAATATGTTGCCTCAAATCATCAACACATGGCACATACAATCTACTCTGGCACCTCAACACACCATCTCCCCCTTGGGAGAAAACCTCTATCTTTTGGTCTTTAACTGACTCCTTCAGTTTGACCAAACTAGAATCTTCATCTTTCTTCTCTTTCACTTCTGAAACTAGAGAAGATTCAGAACTACTCTGAACCCAAACATTCCCTTCAACTATATCAACCAATCTCACACCCAATCTAGCTAACCGATGAACTTTCCAAACAAACTCCTTCTTATCATTCTTCATATGATCAATACTACCCATATACAATATACTTAGGGTGTCTGCCACAACATTGGCCTTGCCCGAAGGATAAAAAACACTTATATCATAATCTTTCAACAATTCTAACCAATTTTTCTGAGAAAAATTCAACTCTCTCTGAGTGAACACATACTGCAAGCTTTTGTGATCCGTGAACACAGCAACATGCACCCTATAAAGATACTGTCTCCAGATTTTCAAAGCAAATATAATAGAAACTAACTAAAGATCATGGGTTGGGTAATTCTTTTCATGAGTCTTAAGCTGTCTATAGGCATAGGCTATGACCTTACCTCTCTATATTAAAACACAAACCAAACCAACTCTAGAGGTATCACAATAAACAATAAAACCATCTGTACCATCGGGTACTGCTAGAACTGGGGTTGAAGTGAGTCGAGTCTTCAGCTCATGAGAACTCTTCTCGCAGGAATTTGAGCATTAAAACTAAACTATCTTTTGGGCCAATATAGACATAGGAGACACAGTAGACGAGAAACCTTCAACAAAATACTTGTAATAACCAGCTAAACCCAAGAAACTCCTAATGTCTGATAGAGAGATAGGTCTTGGCCAATTTCTTACTGCTTCTATCTTTTGGGGATCAACTCTAATTCCTTCACTGGAAAAAATATAACCAAGGAAAGCTACTGACCTTAGACCAAATTTGCATTTTTTTGAATTTGGTGAACAACTGGTCCTCTCTAAGAGTTTACAACATAATTCTAAGATGGTCTGCATGATTATCCTTACTACGAGAATAGACAAGATTAACATTGATAAAGACTATGACCTCTAGATACTATTTGAACACTCTATTCATCAAGTCCATAATAGCTACTGGGCATTTGTTAGTCTGAAGAACATGACTCGAAACTCAAAATGACCATAACGGGTTCTGAAAGCTGTCTTTTGAATATCACATTCTCTTACTATAAATTGATGATAGTCGGATCTAAGGTCTATCTTTGAGAAGAAACTTGCACCTTGGAGTTGATCAAATAAGTCATCAATTCTAGGAAGAGGATATTTTTATTTTACTATGACTTTATTCAGCTGATGATAGTCAATGTACATTCATAAAGAGCTATCTTTCCTTTGTACAAATCAGATGAAAGAGACCCATGGAGAAACACTATGCCTTATGACGCCTTTATCTAAAATATCCTTGAGTTGCTATTTTAACTTCTTAAGCTTGGTCGGAGTTGTACAATATGGAGGAATAGAAATAGGCTGAGTATCTAGGAGAAGGTCAATACCGAATTATATATCCAGATCGGGAGGTAGCCCTAGAAAATCTTCGGGAAAGACATCAAGAAACTTGTTGACTACACTGACTGACTTAACTATTGGAGTCTCAATCTTAGTGTCTTTGACTCGAACTGGATGATATATGCACCCTTTGGAAATAAACTTTTTGGCTTTTAGATAGGATATGAAATGACTTTTAGGAAACACTGAATTACCTTCCCCTCAAAGACTGGCTCATCTAGAAACTAAAAATTCACCACTTGGGTGTCATAATCTATAGATGCATAACAAGAAAGGAGCCAATCCATACCAAGAATAAGGTCAAAGTCAACCATATCTAGCTCTATTAGGTTAGATAACATGATTTTATGAAGGGCTTAGGGATCTTTTCAAAACTTATCTCAGAATTTACTACAACTAACAGGGACACGTAAGAGAAGCTCGACCTAGGGTCTAACAATAAATAAACATCAATATGAAAGATACAAAGCATACCAGTAATAACTTCTAGCAAATCTTCCTTCTCCTAAAGAGATGGTAAAGCTTAAAATTAATTCTGGCGCTGACCTCCACCGGTACTAGATGATGCACCCTGAGGGGGAACTTGGCGGCCTAAAGAAGCTGGTGCACTAGTAGCCTGAGTCTGGGGATGAACATCTCTGTTTCCCTGCTTAGTATATGGACACTCTCTAATTCCATAACCTAACTTACCACAACCATAACAACCTTTCTGTCCAGCTAAACACTCACCAGCGTGATTCTTATCACACTTAGAATATGGAGGATAACTGGGCCTTCCACTCACATATTCCGAGATATAGACAAAGAAGATGTACCCCACTGCTTCTTTCTAGCTCTGGCAGTGGGAGAACTAGTTAAAGATGGTGCTGGTATAGATAAACAATTTTGAAACTATGAATGATTTTCCCCTCCAAACCTATTCGGGCCATACTCAAACTAATCGATTCCAGCCTTCTTATTTTCCCTCTCAAATCCCTTCATCTTTTTTGCCTAAAGTTGCTGAGCATGAATCATCAACCTAGTAATATCTATTTCTCCACTAAGCAAGATAGTCCTACAATCCTTGACCACCAAGTTAGATACGCCAATAAAAAACTTAAACATACTTGCCCTAGAAACAGACATCGTATCAGGAGCATACTTAGAAAACTGATTGAACTTAAGGCAGTACTCCTTCACTATCATTGAGCTTGGCCTCAGGTTCATAAACTCCTCTATCTTAGCCTCTCTTATTTTATGTGGAAAGAACCTTTCTAGAAAAGTATCTCAAAATACCTGCCAACTCATAGGATCTTTATTCTTACCTCTACAGATCCTCCACATAACTGCCCAATCATATACTAGATCCTTCAACCAATAGGATGCAAACTTTACACTCTCTTCTTTAGAAACATGCATAATCTGGGTGATGTTCTTCACTTTATCTAAATAAACTTATGGGGTCTCACCTATCTTCGACCCAAAGAACTCTGGCAGATTCATTCTCATGAAGTCTTTGATTCTGGCTACTACTAAATCACTATTCTACTGAAGTAGAACTATAGCTTAATGGTTTCCTTGAATAATAGCAGTCACTGCCTGGGCCAATGCCTGAAAGGCAACCCTTAACTTAGCATAGGATTTATTCTCATTCAGAGGATCAGTGCGCTGGGGTAGCTGCTTACTATTTCTATGGTTATTAGCTTGACGAAGAGACATGTTCAACTATCATGTAATAGTACAAGTTAAAATTAGATTGAGATACTATAAGTACAATAGATCATGAAAGAAAGAGATAATTTCCTAAGAACGTCCCATAGCCTTTTGCTCATAAATATGACACGCTTCACACCCATGATCAAGACTCTACATAACGTGGCTTGTCTAACTCCCTAGGAATCTCATAAACCTTAGGCTCTGATACCAAGTTTGTTACGCCCTGAAACCTGGTCCTGAGATATCACACGGTGCTTAAGACTATGAGTATCCTAAAGCTAACCTTGTCTTCCTTCTACTAAATCTGAATCTCATAATAATTAAATATAGATGTATAATCATGCTAAAATATGGAAAACTATCTGAGATAGTTAGGAATAATCTGAATGTAATGTCTAAAAACTCAATACTAAAAATCTAAATCAAATCTAGTAGTCTGACAAGCTTCTATTACTTTTATCTAGAGAGTCACTGGGACAAACCCCCAACTTACTCAAACTGTCTAAAAAGAAATATTAAATCATATAAACTAATAAGCTGCAAAATCTGAATGACTAAGTCCCCAAACTGTGAGGACTAACCAACTGTCGAATGTAGATAGAGATGCTCAAACTACTCACGCTACTGATACTGAGCACCTAAACCTACATTATAAGACAATGTAGCACATAGACGTATAAGTGGATCAGTACTTTGAGGATGTACTGAGTATATGGGAGTGAATGCATAAATAAAACATCATCTGATCATCAAAATTTGTAAAACAATGCATGCTAAATGTAAATGACCCACATAAGCTTAAATATCTAAAATACTAAAATTTGTAATCATGAATAACAAATCATACTTCATAAATCTATGGAGTCATAACATTTAGTTCTGAAAGCTATACTTGTAATCTCTATTTAAATCATAGTGTCTAAGTGTAGAAAGGGCTCACTCTTAAATTTGAAATCTGAAAGATGAAATTAGTAACTATTATCTTTCTGTAAAGAATAATCTGAATAAAATTGTCAGCCTTTACACTTAGTTTTCTAAAAGGTTTTTGTTTAATCTTTTACTTTAACTAGCAGGGAGGTTCTCTTAACCAACATAAACCATGTGAGCTAACATGGAGTCTAATGTCTTGTTCCCTTATAGGAAAACCTCACGCTGGGGAGAGGTATCATACTCTTGCCAACGAGTATAACCAAAGCTAAGTGGTCACATATGTAACTGTCACTCATATTGGAATGGGAAATAATCTGAGTTTGAACCTACGTTGGCTACGTAGTTCTGTGGAAGATAGGTCACGCTAATCCCACACTTTTTGCTCAGTGCTAAATACTACTCCCTTTAACTTGCTATGCTTATTATATTGGAAATCCACTTTAAAGCTAGCATAAGGGTTATTACGAAACCAATTATGCATTTATCTGAGTTATTCTATAAATAAAGATGATATGAATTCTATAATCTGTAATAAATTTGTAATGTGGATTCCAAAACTTATTTGAAGATCATAAGATTAAGACTTTATTGAAAAACTAAAAATAATCTATCATAAGATGCTTAAAGCATCATCTTTCTTGAAATATCAACATATAATCTTTGGTTTAATAGCCCATGCATCAAGGTTATGTCAAAATATCATAACAATCATGCTTGAAAATGAAAACAATGATAATTCATCTCAAAATCTTGAATTTACTGCAATAGGCATGAAAATATTAAAAATAGACATTCAATTCATCTTCCAAAATCTTTCAAATAGCAATAATGGGTATGAACCCTAATTTAAAATTCATGTATAAACATTTAAAATTATATGAATTTGTAATTAAAATTGGTTTTGGGCATAAGGATGAAAGAAAATCCTTGTTCATAAACCCCACATACCTTGATTGATGATTGAATAAAAAACTTGAATTTTGGATTCCTATTTGAGTACTTGAAGATGAGTTCTTGATTATCTTGTCTTGGGAATCCTTAATTTAGAGCTTCCTTGCAGAAACAATGGTGGAATTTGATTTCTTGGATAAGAAGCTTTTGAGTTCTAGGGTTTTTTTTAGAGAGAAAGGATGAAAATAAGCTTAAAGTGCTTTGAATATGATAAATTCCTTGTTTATGAAGAATTGGGGCCTTGGGGATTGATCAAAATACCCGTTTTAATATTTAATCAGAACTGGAAAAGCAAAATTTTCCCAATCTATCATGCCACCGCAATGCACCACTATCGTAATGACTTATTGGAAATTGACATATGGGATCAGGGACTTCAATGCGATGTACCTCCATCACGGTGCTCTATAGAAATATCATTTAGACCATCAACGTGATGTGGTACAATCACGTAAGCCTATTGGAATGTGACAATTAGAAAATTGGACCTCTTTGCGATGCGATCTTATCGCGGAAGTCCACAGAAATTTGATGAATGGGAATTTAACCTTCACTGTGATGAGGTGCTTGCCCAGAATGTGTACTATTTTACTAAAAACTCCATAACTTCTCAATCAAGTATTGGATTTGGGCAAAATTGGTATCGATGGAAAGCTTATTCAATTTTTTACACAATAGAGGGTCTAAATCTGGAAAATTTCACTTGCAAAAAATGTTATTAATTTTTTAAAACTAACCTTTGACATTCTAGGAGCAAAATTAATCTAGGAAAAAGTACGAGGTATTACAATATATATGGAACATAAATATAGGACCATGAAAATCAAATTTAAGACAAAGTATAAACATGTGCTAGGCATCTAAATAACTGAATGACTTAATACTGAACACTTGGTCATGCAAACCTGAACTAAACATAATCTGAATACTGAACTAGGGACTGCGGGAGCTAACATTTAACTGAAATACCATAATCTGATCTAATCGGGGTCCAACATAAAAACCCAGTTAGAAGATTATCGATACCTTGCCAAGGGAACCAACACTGGCTTGTGTGGATCCACTAAACTAATGTCTCGAAGGACTATGGTGTCAAGCCTAAACTGATAGGTGACCTCTTATAACTTATGATGGTGACATAGTTCTAGAACTCAGGGAATGATACTAACCATCTCTGTCTATCTGACAGAGGAGCCATCTTCCCTAGGTTCACTTAACGCTAAGTATTACTCCCAATTAAATGACACTGAAGTATAACTAAAATATGAACTGATAACTGATATGCTCAAGTCATGGTATTTTAGAAGTAGAATTCATGCATAATTAAAGTAATCAGGAACATATAAACTGATATCTATTTATACTCATAGGTATCTGGTGTTTATAACCTGCCAGCTCTGTCTAATGTAGCTCGACATAATAATAAAGTTTAACAATTTAAAGCCAACAACTCAACAATCTATAATAATGGAAAAAATTTATGATTTTGAAACATGGGGAATCAATAATCTCAAGGAAAGAACATATTCATTATTTTGTTACACACATAAACTAATGGGAGTATACAATCTCATATTGGACCTGGAACCCAATTAACGGGAAAATAAATTATACTTGTAAATTTAGGGAGCTCTTAGGACTCAGTGGGTGGACGAAACCCAATGATGAAATCCTAAATACCTGTGAAAGAAAATCCCTTGAAGAAATCTTCCTGAAACTTGAACTTGCTTGATGAACGCTAGTTGGCTTTGGGAGAGAAGGGAATCAGTTCTTTTCTCTATGTTAACTATTTTGTGATATGAGTGGTTAAGGTAATATTTACCCTTAATGACTGATGAATTAGAGTTTAAACAATATGGGCTAGGTTAAAAGAGGGTGGAACTTACCAAAGAGTCCTTGTTAAAATATGCAAGAATTTTGGTTCCACTTGTCATGGCACACCCTACGATTTGTACCCTCTGGTCATGAGTCGTGACCTGAGGTTCTGAGGTTTGGAATCTTCATTTCTAAGGCAATAACTCCCCATCACTATGACTCATAAGGTCTAAGTACAAGTCATTAAGAGCAATCGTAGTCTATGACTCATTTTTTGGGTTCCTTTCTGCTAACGTGACGAAACCACCTAACAACTCATTGTCACTAATAACTAGTTGTAGGGTCTAGTTGTTACCCCTAGGCTAAAGTTTGAGATCTTCCCTAGAGTGGAAACTACTCACATATAATGAATCTTTATATATGGTAATGATTTGTCACCAAAATCGTTATCACTACAGTGTGACAGTCCCTTAGGAAAATTTCCACAATTTTTTGCCATTCCATCGGATTAAGGCGAGACTTACAGCCTTGGAAAACTAATTTAATAATCAATCATTTGATGGGTCTAGGGGTTGAAACTTGGGGTATTACATTTTGTTTTTAGATACCCATAATCACAAGAAGACAAGAATAAATCTGATAAGAAAGCATAATTACGAACTCATAAGAATTAGATAAAAAACACGAATCTCAATTATGAATTAAACCCTTAAAATCAATGTTTATAATTTCAAGAACAAGAATATACCTTGAAATAGTAATAACATGTCAATTAATGAAATCTTGTACAAAATATTTACTATGAGTATTTATAAACAAAACAAAAACCAATCCTAAACCACAAGGATTTGTTGAGTCAGTGCCTAAGACAAAACAAGGTATGATCGCGGTTAGATACGACAATCGTCCTTCCTGCTCGTAGGTTAGGTCTTGAGTTTTGCATCTTTCAAATCTTGGTTGGTATGATTCACAGTATAAGATCATAGTATCTTTGTACGATTGTTCTTCCCTCTTGTAGCTTCTTCTTTTAATTTTTCATTTTGTTGAATATTTTACCCTTGATCTGCAGTGCGATCTCATGGTATTAGTACATGATCGTGAGTTCCTCTCCTTAGATATCCTTACAATTAACATCCACAAGCCTCTATTCTAGACTCCCTTCTGAGAATAATTGTACGATTATGACATCATGGTACATTTGTGGAAACCTTCATCTGCATAACACCGTTATATCAACTCTTAGGCTCAACCCATGATAGCCTTGGTACAATCGTGGTCAAATCCCATGGATATTGAATGCCTTCATTTGATGCCTATAAGTCCAGAAATTGGCATTTTCTTCTCCAGACCTATTTGACCTATACATACCATAAAGATGCATTATTCCTACATAGAAATGTCTTTTTTACTCATAAATCTCCCAAGTTTTAAGCATAAAAAGTGTCATAAGTTAATGACACATCAACAACCTTAACTTAGAACGTTTGCATATCATCAGTCAAACAAAACATAACTGATAACGCTTAAATTAAACTCTTGAATGGGTGTAAGCGATAGTTATCAATATAAAACCCAACTAGGTTGGGGTCGAATCCCATAGGGAATAAGGTGTGAACTCAAGTTGTTTACTATTTAATTCACAGGTAGTTTACTGTTTCTTGAAATGGGGTTTGAGTTTTGCAGATAATTGATTGTCACTTTGAATTTGATGTTTGTAACCAAGATTTTATGAAATAACCAGGATTATATTCACTATAGCTTACAGTACATGATAGATGCTAAAATTTACTCAAGACTCTCACGGTGGTTAGGATCACAAGCTATCTTTATCGATAATATGCACAAATGTCTCTCGACCTATTCAAGCATCTAATTTCCTAATCCTCTTAGACTTAGGGAATCGCTATGCATTGTCCAGATTTTATCTCAGGTTAATCAACCTTGTTACAATGCTGATTATTAAACAAACCCTTTCCGAGTCCTTATTGATAATTCACTTCCTACTTTTTATGATTTTTTTCTCAAGCAAACCAAAGTAGGTACGCCTACTGCTTGCAACCAACAGATGTAAATTATAATCTTAGAATTACCAAGAAATCCTAACACCTATTAAATCTTGAGTATTTAACACCTTATCATGACCTAACCCTAGATCCCATGATCCAGGTTACAAGAGTTTAGCCACTCATGATGCAAGAAATAAGTATGAAAATTGAATTCATAACTGAAAGGATTAAATTACAATGATGAAGAAAATCAAAGGTATACTTTGAAATGAATCACAAGGCAAAGCTCCAAAATATTGGTCTTAAAGAGAGAGAGAAAAATTGTATATTCTATCTTGTGCGATATGTATGTCAATAATGATCGAATGAATTAAGATAAAACTAAGACAAGGATTTAAATAGTTAGCCCTAAATAAGGAAATAAAATTAAAGTTCATATTTTCTTCGGAATAGATAACGGAGCTCATGATGGCCTATCAGGAGTTTGACGTCCTATCACGGATGTCGTCAGATTCTCTTTAAGTTTGGGTTTTGCTGTCTCAGGATGACGGCGACAATGGCGCCCTATCAGGAGTCTGACGGTGCATCATGGATGTTGTTAGATCTTCTTCAATTTTGAGAATTTCTGCCTAAGGTTGACGGTGATCTGACGACTTATCACAACTCTGACGCCTTATCATGACATGTCGTCACAACGTTATAGCAAATGTCATTCTCTGGTCAAGGCCGACTACATCCCTAATGGCTTATCACACTTTTGACGTCTTCTCACCAGATATCGTCATAGTATTTAATTCATGCCAACTCTCTGGTTATGTTTGATGACAACTGTGATAACCTATCATTGGTCTGACGACTTAACATAGATGTTGTCAGCCATACTTCTCTTCAACTTTCTCCAGATTTTAATTTCTTTGCCTCCATTTTTGTTGGTTCTCTACTCCATCATCTTATACTGTAAAACTAACATAAACACATCAAAAAATGACAAAAGTTGCTTAAGACCTTGCAATTATTCTAGGTTAAGGCCTTAAATGTGTTAGCAATTGCTCACACATCAACACCCTCAACTTAAAATAATTTCTTGTCCTCAAGCAACTTAATCCAACTAACAGAACACATAGCACATTCAGCAACCAATTTTCCATTTAAGCTCAATACAAAGTTATTCGTCCAATGCCAAACCAACTAATACCAACTGTGCATATCATTGAAAAAACAATATTGTAACACTAAGGACTCAAGCGACGACATCAATCTTAGCCTCAACAACCATTCAGATACCAATGCCACACTCTCTAAACAAGCGAGCAGCTAGCAACGATACCAGTGTGCCCTGAAAACAAAGAAATCCCCATCTTCTCATATAAGGAATCCAAAAATGCAAAAGTAGGGGTCATCAAAAGACTCTCACTCTCGAAAGGAAGTTCCAGTTAGTGTATTCCAAGTACCATAGACTTGCCCTTATTTTCATTACCAAGATCTTCAAATAGGCCAGCTAGAATCACTATAGGACTTCTTTTAGGCTTATAATATGGTTTGGGGCTGGTATGATATTCAAGTTCATTTAGAGTGACTATGCCTCCTTGACACTACACTACTTTCTTGGGGCTCACTTATTATCCTCTTTTTCTTCTCCTCTTTTCTTGATCATCCATATTCAAGTTGGGTGCTACTCTTCTTCTCTCTCTTATTATTATATATATATATATATATATTATAGCAACCATCTTTGATTCTTTCTCCTTTATTCCACCCTTCTTCATACTCGTCCTACACCATACACCCCTATGATTGCCACCCTCAACTTAGGTTGTTTCCTTAGGTTAAGGTGCTCAGTGTTCAAGGAAGGCCAGGGACTAATAAGTTCATTATGGTATAAATGGGAAGGTGAAAGGTTTCATACAAAAAATGGTCAATTTAGGCTCTACAGAAGGATTAATGGGTGTTATGCACACAGGGATGACTATTTAGGCTAAAAGTGGGTTAATCAACAACGGCCTATGATCCTGTCCTAACTCCTATCTTATGACCATGGCAAGATCAACCAGGCAAGTTTTGGGTTTAGCATATAGAGGGAAACAAGTAGTAGCTCACACACACCTGGTACACAAGTATATCACAGACCACTACTTATCTAGTTCATGCAATTGTTCAGCAGTGATCATCAAGCAGCTCTAACTAATGCCACAACAAAATTCACAATAGTCACAAGTAAATGTAATCCACACAGTTTATCAAACAAGACATTAGAGGGGTGTTCCAAAGTCAATCAAAAACATGTAAGCTGCTTTTTATGCTTTTATTTCTCCTAGTTACCACAACTACGTTGAAACAATAGACTGCCCTACACCCTTAACTTAAAATCAAAGCAAAGCTAAATTAAGGGTTAGAGTATACCTGGACTGGATCGATCTTAGAGATCATGGGTTGCCTCCTATGCAATGCCTGATTTAGCATCGCAGCATGACTCAGGTATCTCGATTACTTCAGACTTTATCAAGATAGATAATGGTGATGTTTTTCACTGATTTCTTCACACTAATATAAAGCTTGACTCGTTGCCCATTTACCATAAAGGTACTGCCGTCTTTATTTTTGAGTTCTACTACTCCCGATGAGTGGACTTGACTAACCTTGAAAGGGCCTGACTACTTAAATTTCAGCTTGCCTGGGAATAATTTGAGTTTGAAATTAAATAGATATACCAAGTCCCCATTTTTGAATTCTCATTTCTCTGTTCTTTGATTATGGTACTTTTCTTATCTTTTCTTTATACAGATCTGCTCGTTCATATGCCCTGAGACGGAATTCATCCATCTCATTCAAATTTCCCAGTCTCATCTCTATTGCTTTCTTCTAATTCAAATTTAACCTTTTGAGCACCCATAAAGCCTTGTGTTCCATCTCTATTGGCAAGTGGAAAGCTTTTCCATAGACCAACTGAAATGATGGCATGCCAATGAGTGTCTTGAAAGTAGTTCAGTAAGCCCATAGTGCGTCATCAAGCTTTTGAGACCAGTCTTTCCAGCTAGCATTCACCATTTTGGCTAGGATGGCTTTAACTTCACGATTTGACACCTCCACTTGCCCACTAGTTTGTGGGTGGTATGGGATAGCCACTTTTTGTTGTTTCACTCTATATTTTGCCAAAGCTTCTCAAAATATTTTGTTGCAAAAATAAGATCCTCCATTGCTTATGATAGTATGTGGTACTCCAAAGCGAGAGAAGATGTTCTTTTTGAGAAAAGCAACAACCCTCTTTCCTTCGTTATCAGCCAAGGCCATAGCTTCGACCCACTTAGAGACATAGTCAATGGCAACCAAAATATACTTCATCCTATATGAGCTTACAAACAGACCCATGAAATCAATGCCCTAGACATCAAACAACTCCACTGCAAGCATCTTAGTCAAGGGTATCTCATGTCTTTTAGAGATTGACCCTTGCCTTTGACATTAGTCATATTTCAGTATAAACTCGTGGGCATCCTTAAACAATGTTGGCTAATAATAGCCACTCTGCAACACCTTCCTGGCCATTCGGTCACCCGCATGGTGTCCCCCAACTGAGGAGGCATGACATGCTTCCAATATGCACAATACATCTATTTCCGGTACACATCTCTATATGATTTTGGCTGCACATCACCGAAAAAAATAAGGCTCATCCCAGAAGTAATGTGTTACATCATGCAAGAATTTCTTCCTTTGGTGGAAAGAGAGATTTTCTGGGATTACCTCACTCACAATATAGTTTGTATAATCCGCGTACCAAGGCAATTTTTCCCTAGCAAGCGCCAGGATCTCCTGATTAGGAAATATATCATTTATCTTTGTTTTATCACTGGCTTTCTGTTCACCTTCCATTCTAGACAGATGATCCGCAACCTGGTTTTCATAACCTTTCCTATCTTTGACCTCGAAATCAAATTCTTGCAGCAGTAACAGCCATCTAATAAGCCTTGGTTTTGCATCCTTGTTAGCCATCAAATACCTAAAGGCATAATGGTCGGTGTGGAACACCACTTTGGTCCCGAGTAGATAAGATCTGAATTTCTCAAAAGCATATACCACATCCAGAAGTTCCTATTCAGTGACGGTGTAATTCTTTAGCGCTCCATTCAGTGCTTTGCTAGCATAAAATATTGGATAAAATAGTTTGTCCCTCTTTTGTCCCAATATAGCTCCCAGGGCAACACTTCTTACATCACACATTATCTTAAATAGTTTTACCCAGTCAGATGCAATAACAATAGGTGCTTCAACTAGCTTCTTTTTAAGGCACTCTAATGCCTTCAAGCACTCGTCATCGAAGAAAAATTTAACTTTCTTCTCCAAGAACTTGCAAAGTGGATTTCCAACCTTAGATAATTCATTTATGAATATCCAATAAAAGCATGCATGACCAAGAAAACTATGCACTCTCTTTACTGAAATGGGAGGTGGTAGTTTCTCGATAATTTCCACTTTTGCTCGATCAACTTCTATCCCTTTTTTGGAAATTATGTGGCCAAAACGATGCCCTCCTTTAACATGAAATGACATTTTTCCCAGTTAAGAAGTAGGTTAAATTCAACACATCTTTGCAAGGCCACATTTTGATTTTCCAAATACATTTGAAATGAATCACCCACCACAGAGAAATCATTGATAGCCTAAATTCCATCCTCTTAAGTACAAAAGTGTCATATGGGCATGTGAATGTCGTCTTCTCCTGATCTTTAGGAGCAATACAGATTTGTTTATATCCAGAATAACCATCCAAGAAGCAATACCACCCCCTACCAGCGAATAGGTCAAGCATTTGGTCCATAAAATACATTGGGAAGTGGTCCTTTAGAGTTGAAGAGTTGCTGGCCTGAGTGGAATCAACTCATTCTTTTCATTAGCAACCACTGTTATACCCCTTTTTTTTGGGCACGCATTGAACTGGGCTCACCCACTTGCTGTCATAAATGGGGTAAATCACTCCTGCATCCAACCATTTAATAATCTCCTTCTTAACCACCTCTTGCATTGGTGGGTTAAGACGGAGCTGATGTTTTATGGTTGGAATACAATCTTTCTCAAGTTTAATTTTATGCATGTAGATGCCCGAGGGAATACCAATAATATCTGTGATGGTCCACCCTATTGATCTCTTATGCTTCTAAAGTACTAAAATAAGTGCATTCACCTATTGTTCTCCCAAATTAGCTACAATAATAACAGGTAGTGTGTTCCCTTTACCTAGAAACACGTACCATAAATGACCAGGCAGCTCCTTCAACTTCAACACTGGAGGATCTTCAATAGATGGCTTGGATGGTGGCGTCGATCGATTAGCCAGATCAAGGTCCAAATTTTTGGGAGCATAAGAATATGAAACCATGCCTATCAAGGCATAAACTGTCTCTTTGTACTCCCCATTTCCTTTAATATCATAATTCATCATGATCGCGGCCAAAGGTTCAATAACAAGTTGCTCAATTATGGGCACATCCTTTTCGTCCTCAAAATACACATCAATTACTAAGAACACACTTATTTTCTCATGTTGTTTCATTGATTTTCGCACATCAAACAGTGCTACTTCATCGTTCATCCTGAATAAGAGCTCATTTGCTCTCAAATTAATGAACATACTTTTGGTAGCGAGGAATGGTTGACCCAAGATTATGGGCACCTCGAAGTCCACCTTGCATTCCATAATGATTAAGTCTACAGGGAATATAAAATTAAAAACCTTTACCAATACATCATGTAGAATGCCGATAGGTCGCTTGACTAACCTATCCACCATCACAAGTCTCATGTTGGTGGGTGTGGGATTCCCCGACCCAACTTTCTATAAATAGACAATGGTATCAAATTAATGCTTTCTCCCAGCGCATAGTGCATTGGTGAATTCCATAGTTCTAATTATGCAGGGAGTAGTGACTGCACTTAGGTCTGGCTTCTTCTGTATTAAGGTCCTTGTAGAGATATCACTACAAATGTGGAGATCTGCCTTTAATTCACAGCTCACCGCTCGTTTCTTCGTCATAAGGTCCTTCATGAATTTTGCATATCCTGGTATTTGCTCAAGTACCTTAATCAAAGGCATATTTATTGTCAATTGCTTGAGCATTGCCATAAATTTGCTAAATTTGGCATCATCAGCCTTTTTCCTCAATCGTTAAGAAAAGGGAGGTGGTGGTCTTTGGATAGTTTTCAATACCACTTCCTCTTCCTTCTCCCTTACCTTTTCTGAAGCATCAACAGAGCTATTCAGCTTCTCAGACTCCCCTAGATTGCTTTCTTCTGGTTTATCCATAACTACCTCATTATTCGCAGACTTACAAAAGGTCCAGGTAAGATCTTACCACTCTTGGTGGTAATATCAAGACATGAGCCATTAGTTTGTGAATTCTGAGCCATTTCACTAGATACAGAACTACTTCTTCTCTAGTTCAGCACTACGAAAAGTTGGCTCATCTGTTGCTCCAACTATTTGATAGAAGTTAAGTGTGAACTAACCAACTGACTCAGTGTAGAAAATTTACTCTTCATAGTATTTACCCCTGAGTTGGTAGCCTCAACTCCCTCCAATAGTTTTTCCATCAAGTTCTCCATAGTCATCTTTCTAGAGCTAGTTACAGTAGCTTCCCAATTTCATAGGAAGAATATATAACCCACTCCTTTCATTTCTGCTTCTCTAGTTTCTTTGCTCCCTATTTCTGTAACTAGGCTTGTCATAAATATTCCGACCTTGATTCCCTTGGCTATTGCCTCAGAAACCCCCTTGATTATTAACATAATTAGCCTCTTCTTTAGGATCAACATTAAATCAATCCTGAGAAGTCACAGCCTTTACTTTCTCAATATTCCCCGATAATAAGTACTTGGTGAGCAAGTCCATCTGAGTGTTTAGATGGTCCATCTATTGATCCCCCTCCTCATCTCTCTTATGTTGTTCAGCAGTTATTCCAACATGAACAGTGGGGATTGCCACCACAGAATCCATGGTGCACCAAGCCCGACTCCGTTTGGTTATCCTATTCAGCATATCTAAGGTATCTTGAAAACACAGATCAACAAATAAACCACCAGAGGTATTATCTACAATAGGCTTTGTTACAGAGTTAAGAGCCCTATATAAAGTCTCCATCAAATGTATGTCCATCATGTTGTGGTTCGAACACTGTGTCAGCTTCTCCTTGAACCTCTCCCAACTTTCATACAAGGCCTCAGTTGGGAGTTGTCTAACATTGCTGATCTCATCCCTCAATTGTACCCTTCTGGAAGGCAGAAAGAACCTTTCTACGAAATCTCTTTTCAACTGCCTCCAGTTAGTTGTAGAATCAGGTGTCAGCTCATTCAGCCATAATGTTACCTCCTCAGACAGAGACAACAGGAACAACCTCAACTAAATAGTGTTCTGGCTCACTCATGGGTTATTAAATGATTTACAAATGGTGACAAAAGTCACCAGATGCAAGTTAGGTTCATTCCCAGGAAGGCCTTCAAACAACCTTTTCAAGTTCAGGAGTTGGATCATCGTGCTTGTAATGTTGAACTTTGCTCCAGGTGCCAACGGTGGAGGAATGATGGCACCCGTCGCACCTGCTCCATCCATACTGTCATTGACATCATCAAACTCATAATGCAATGGCTGTTTTTCCATTTCTTTTTATGCATTAGAGTTCAAGTTTGAGTTGTGCTTGGTGTACACTGTTAAGATCCTACAAATAAACAAAAACAACAAACAAACATAAATCTAGAAAATGTAACTAACAGTAAATTAGCACACGCAAACTTTCAGTTTACAATCGTACTCCCCGACAATGGTACAATTTTTAATAATGCTTAAATTACACTCTTGAATGGGTGTAAGTAATCATTGTCAATATAAAACCTAACTAGGTTGGGGTCGAATCCCACAGGGAATACGGTGTGAACTCAGTTGTTTACGATTTAATTCACTAGTAGTTTACTAATTCCTGAAATGGGGTTTAAGTTTTCCAGATAATTTATTGTCACTTTGAATTTGATGTTTGTAACCAAGATTTTATGAAATAACTAGGATTATGTTCACTAGGGCTTACGGTACATGACAGATGCTAAAATTTACTCAAGACTCTCATGGTGGTTAGGATCACAAGCTATCTTTATTGATGATATGCTAAAATGTCTCTCGACCTATTCAAGCATCTAATTTCCGAATCTTCTCAAACTTAGGGAATTACTATGCACTGTTCAGATTTTACCTCAGGTTAATCAACCTTGTTACAACGCTGATTATTAAACGAAGCCTTTCCGAGTCGTTATTGATAATTCACTTCCTACTTTTTATGATTTTTTTCTCAAGCAAACCAAAGTAGGTACGCCTACTGCTTGCAACCAACAGATGTAAATTATAATCTTAGAATTACCAAGAAATCCTAACACCTATTAAATCTTGAGTATTTAAAACCTTATCATGACCTAACCCTAGATCCCATGATCTATGTTATAGGTGTTTAGCCACTCATGATGCAAGAAACAAGTATGCAAATTGAATTCATAACTGAAAGGATTAACTTACAATAATGAAGAAAGTCAAAGGTATACTTTGAATTGAATCACAAGGTAAAGCTCCAAAATATTGGTCTTAGAGAGAGAGAGAGAAAAATCATATCTTCTATATTGTGGGATATGTCAATCGATAATGATCGAATGAATAAAAAAAACTAAAATAAGGCTTTAAATAGTTAACCCTAAATAAAAATAAAATTAAAGTTAAGATTTTCTTTGGAATAGATGATGACACTCATGACGTCCTATCAGGAATTTGACGGCCTATCACAGATGTCGTCAGATTTTCTTTAAGTTTGGCTTTTGCTATCTCAGGCAGACGGAAACAATGACGTCTTATTAGGAGTCTAACGGTGCGTCATAGATGTCGTCAGATCCTCTTTCATTTTGAGAATTTCTGCCTAAGGTTGACGGTGATCCTGACGCCTTATCACAACTCTGACGCCTTATCACGATATACCGTCACAACGTTACAGCAAATCTCATTCTCTTGTTAAGGCTT
Source organism: Capsicum annuum (assembly GCF_002878395.1). Classification (NCBI taxonomy): domain Eukaryota; kingdom Viridiplantae; phylum Streptophyta; class Magnoliopsida; order Solanales; family Solanaceae; genus Capsicum; species Capsicum annuum. The sequence goes on along the minus strand of NC_061121.1, from coordinate 133,304,681 downwards.
ACGACATACCTGATGGCTTATCACACTTTTGACATCTTATCACCAGAAGTCATCACAATATTCAATTCATACCAACTCTCTGGTTATGTTTGATGATAATTGTGGTAGCTTGTCATGGGTCTGACGACTTATCATAGATGTCGTCAGCCATACTTCTCTTCAGCTTTCTCTAGATTTTAATTTTTTTGCCTCCATTCTTGTTGGTTCTCTACTCCATCAGCTTATACTGTAAAATCAACATAAACACATCAAAAACTGACAAAAGTTGCTTAAGACCTTGCAATTATTCTAGGTAAAGGCCTTAAATGTGTTAGCAATTGCTCACACATCAATAAATACTAAAACTAAACTAACCATCACTTAAACAAAAGAAATCCAAGAGTACTATGATAGTCCTATTTTAAAAAACTCAATTTAAGCTTGCATAAATCAAAACACAATTTCAAAACCCCCTTCATTTATCACTAAAACTCAAAATTTGCTATGTATACACAAATTCTTTATAATGACATAATAAGGTCAAGTAATGGAATTATACTATCAACAAACAACCTAGCAAGAAAATCATTGACACTACCTGAACAATCAATAATTATAATGCAATCCCTACTCTATCACATCAAAGAAGTCCCTAGCACTCAAAATATGCAATGAATATCAATACAAGGATTGAAATGAAACACTCACTCTCACAATGAAGTTTAGACAATATGCTTTTGATACCATACACTTTCCCTTATTTTCTATACCTCAATTTTTAGACAGTTAGATTAGGATCAATATAAGTTTTTTCTTGGCTTTTAATGTAGGTTCAGGGATGGGTATGGTACATATGGACAAAGTGACTAACCTTCCTTGGTACCGCACTACTTTTGGCTCTAATTTTCTACCCTCTTTAATTTTCCCCCATCAAAACTTTTGCAGACCTCGTGTGGGTTTTCTTTTCACAACTTTATCTTTTTTTCTTTTTTATGATTTCTTTAACTCTTCTCTTTAACTTTTTTCTCTCACACAATACCTCACCCTTATTCTTTTTTATTTTTTTAACTTTTTCTACATACCCAAACTCTTTATGAACCCCTATAATGGCCACTCTCATCTTAGGTGATTTACCTAAGTTGAGGTACAAAGTGTCCAAGGAAGAACCATGTACAAGGAAAGTTCATTCTAAACAATTAGAAAGGTGAATGGGCTAGTTTAAAGAGGTGTATTTAGGCCCAAATTTTAGATTCAAGGGATATTACATTTATTTGGTAGGCATTTTAGGCTTTCAGTGAACTATTCAAGAACGGCCTATGATCCTTTCCTAAACTACTATCCTACAACTTTGGTGAGACTAATCGCGTGAGTTCTAGATCACACACACATACCGACTAGGTAAGACCTCTCACACTTAGCTCGGGGCCACATACTAAGTCAGTACCTATTTGGTTTATGCAATCAAGGTTACAACTATCACATCTATAATCCTAATGCCATAATAAGGTCTACATTAG